>NC_073744.1:117085926-117396593 GCF_029784135.1 Toxorhynchites rutilus septentrionalis
GAATGGCATCCTAACTGAAAGAGTTCTGCGCGTGTATGTGTCGATCCTTCGCCGTCCAACTCCTCCAGCACGTTAGGCAATGATGTTGTCTTGTCGATGTCCTCACGAAAAATGAATGTGTCTCACCACCAGAATATCGCTTAAGTATGCTTTTTGTGTGTGATTGAATCGAGAGAAGGTGTGGTTTACGATGGCAATTTGGAAGGCAAACTAGAGGGGAATGAACTCTCTGAGCTCGGAACTTTCGGCGAATGAGCAATAATCGATTGCGGGCGCATACAATATTGGATACGGAAATATCCTACTGATGGGGCAGAATAATCTTCTGAAGCTATCCTTGTTAATTGCGATTGATTGAAAAACCACAAAACCAAATGTATTTGGTCACAGTGTTACATGGATAGAAAACATTCAATTAAACTCTTTCACATGAATATATTTTGAAAATTCCCAAAGGAACTGGCAGATTATTTTCAGTAACGATTAGATATTTCCACATTTTCCTCGATACTGGAAGCCCACCAGTGGTTAATGCCAACTCGATAACCACCTGTTAATAGCACTTGATTGAAACATATTTGGTCACAGTGTTACATGGATAGAAAACATTCAATTAAACTCTTTCACATGAATATATTTTGAAAATTCCCAAAGGAACTGGCAGATTATTTTCAGTAACGATTAGTTATTTCCACATTTTCCTCGATACTGGAAGCCCACCAGTGGTTAATGCCAACTCGATAACCACCTGTTAAAAGCACTTGATTGAAACATATTTGGTCACAGTGTTACATGGATAGAAAACATTCAATTAAACTCTTTCACATGAATATATTTTGAAAATTTCCAAAGGAACTGGCAGATTATTTTCCAGCAATGATTAGATCTTTCCGGAACTTTCTCGATGCTGAATGGCATCCTAACGGAAAGAGTTCTGCGCGTGTATGTGTCGATCCTTCGCCGTCCACCTCCTCCAGCACGTTAGGCAACGATGTTGTCTTGTCGATGTCCTCACGAAAAATGAATGTGTCTCACCACCAGAATATCGCTTAAGTATGCTTTTTGTGTGTGATTGAATCGAGAGAAGGTGTGGTTTACGATGGCAATTTGGAAGGAAAACTAAAGGGGAATGAACTCTCTGAGCTCGGAACTTTCGGCGACTGAGCAATAATCGATTGCGGGCGCATACAATATTGGATACGGAAATATCCTACTGATGGGGAAGAATAATCTTCTGAAACTATCCTGTTAATTGCGATTGATTGAAAAACCACAAAACCAAATGTATTTGGTCACAGTGTTACATGGATAGAAAACATTCAATTAAACTCTTTCACATGAATATATTTTGAAAATTCCCAAAGGAACTGGCAGATTATTTTCAGTAACGATTAGATATTTCCACATTTTCCTCGATACTGGAAGCCCACCAGTGGTTAATGCCAACTCGATAACCACCTGTTAATAGCACTTGATTGAAACATATTTGGTCACAGTGTAACATGGATAGAAAACATTCAATTAAACTCTTTCACATGAATATATTTTGAAAATTCCCAGAGGAACTGGCAGATTATTTTCAGTAACGATTAGATATTTTCACATTTTCCTCGATACTGGAAGCCCACCAGTGGTTAATGCCAACTCGATAACCACCTGTTAATAGCCGCGCGTGTATGTGTGTGTAGCGATGTCTTCCCAGGGAACCGTTTGTGGCATCACTCTCCTCCTGATAGATTCCCTTCTGGCCTAGGGTGCACAAACAGGCTCTTGGTGACACCGTTCATCCGCGCTTTCATGATAAATAAAGAGCTTCACCGCAACAGCGACAACATGCTCCAATCGCTGTTCAATTAGAACTGAGTGGATTTCCGAGCGCCGCTCGCTTATATACCGATTGATGATTTCAATAGCCTGTTTTGAAAGCAATTTTAAGACTATTGAAACAAGTTTTTGGATCAAAAAGTAACAAGTATATAACGCGTAGACATTTTATCTTTCGAATGAAGTGTTTATCATACCATTTCGTTCAGTTGTTTAGGAGCTATTAACGCTCAAAATCTCGGTCTCCGGCGTAACGCTTTCGTTTTCGAAACATTGATTTTACACCCCGGTATAGAAATGAAAGACGTAGTCCTACGTCAAAAGGTTTTTATTTAGCGTCTAAACTATCGAACACAACAAATATGTATCCAATCTGAGTTATTAACTCAAGAGAAAGTCATTGAAAAGAATGTATACCAAATGTTTTGATTCGTTTTGTTCATGCTACCCACCACTAACCGTCTATGGCGCTGCGCACAGTACAACTGTAGCCATGTACAGCGGTAAAATAGGTCGGTACAGGTACAGCGATTGTATCGAGTTGCTTGCATGGTTCTAGCGCTGTACATGGTGACAGACATACAATTTTCGAAGTACAACGCAAGTACAGCTGTATGTCTGTCATAAGTATAAGGGTGCTCATACACTGTTTGACCGAAGCCAAATATTTAACTCTATTTGACAGATAAAATTTGACCAACTGATCAAATATATTCGACGCAAAACACAACAAGCAAATTTTCCATTATTGAATGCCTAAAAGACGAGTGGGTAATGTCGGGACATAACCGGAGAGACGTAGGACTACACCAAGAGGTGTTCATTATTCGAATATCATGGAACACAGATCCCAGAATGACCAACTTTTCATGCACAAAATTACAGAAAAAAATCAAGGAATAAAAAAAAACCTCAACCACACTCAGCAAACACTCAAACGTTTAGGTGGAAATCAAAATCAAAATTTATCGTGCAAATGTTATAGGGGTTATTGTTCGGCCGGCAACGAACACACACTTGATGGCAAGCATAATATGAATTTACCGTCTGGTATCGTGATATAATTTGGCTTTCCATTCCTCATAAATAACCGTTGGTGTACTTGGATAACATAGGCTCTAGAAGGCTCAGCAGAGTAGTGAAATCACTTGGTGTGTGACGTATTAAATAATAGATAAAGATGAAGTTCAAATAAATGCATTGTAGATAATAATGACGTCATGTGTTCACACCCAACCAGTGTGTACGATTAGAAATATACTGCCTTGTGTCGTATCCGTGGAACGATCCACCTGCCAATTCCAGTATCTTGGTCCAGTTTTATTTTGTTGTTGTTATTTGCTGACACGTCTGATAAATTAGAAAGTACATTGATTCATGTTGTGAACGTCGGGATTTGTAAATTAAAAGACGATTAAAAACGGTGGAAAAATGTGCTCGATGGAAGATTTAAAGCAGCAAATTCAGGACTTGCAAAATGAACTGAGTCGTTTGAAAAATGGAACCAGCGGGGGTCACAATGTTAGAGAAAAAATAGAAAAAATGTCCTCAGAAGTAGTAGATTCCAATCCATACAGTAGATTAATGGCCCTGCAACGTATGGGAATAGTGAATGAATACGAGCGAATTCGACAGAAAAGTGTGGCTGTAGTAGGTAATATACATTAGAAGATATTAAAAGAGCATAATTTTGAGATTAAATAATATTTTCAACAGGTGTGGGAGGTGTCGGTAGCGTAACAGCTGATATGTTAACACGTTGCGGTATAGGCAAACTTGTCCTGTTCGATTATGATAAAGTGGAGTTGGCCAATATGAATCGGTTATTCTTTACCCCGGATCAGGCAGGTCTCTCAAAGGTTGAAGCTGCAGCCAAAACCTTGAATTTCATCAATCCCGATGTGAAAATATTGACTAATAACTACAACATAACGACGGTGGAATCCTTCGACAAATTCCTACACGCAATTAAGACGAATGGAATCGAGAATGACACTCCAGTAGATCTAGTGCTCAGCTGCGTTGACAATTTCGAAGCTAGGATGGCCATAAATACGGCATGTAATGAGCTATCCTTAAATTGGTTCGAGTCAGGAGTTTCGGAAAATGCTGTTTCTGGTCATATACAATTCATTCGCCCAGGGGAGACAGCTTGTTTTGCATGTGCGCCGCCGCTGGTAGTGGCTGAGAATATTGATGAAAAGACTTTGAAACGGGAAGGAGTATGTGCTGCTAGTTTACCAACCACAATGGGAATTGTAGCGGGAATGCTTGTTCAAAATACGCTGAAGTATTTACTGAATTTTGGAACAACATCGGATTATCTTGGTTATAATGCGTTAATCGATTTCTTCCCCAAGATGAGCCTTAAACCGAATCCTACTTGCGATGATCGATATTGTATCGAGAGGCAAAAAGAATTTGCATCGAAGCCTAAAGCAATTGTGATCGAAGCTGTTCAGGAGGAAGATGTGCCCTTACACGAGGACAATTGCTACGGCATCGAATTGGTGGAGGAAAATGAACCCGAGAGCGCCCCATCTCTCTCGTGTATCACTGCCTCAAGTGGTTTGAAATTATCATACGAAGCACCGGAAACACAATCTGATGTTGCAATTGATAGTACCCAAAGTGACGACGTTAGTTTAGATGACCTCATGGCACAAATGAAAGCCATATAAAATAAACATTCCGCACTGTGAATGCACATCTTAGTTCTGATCTATAAATATATTAATTTCATTACTTAGAAAAAATGTTTCCAAATAACATTCCGAAAACCTTCGATTCTTTACAGAATTTGTGACCTTTAAAGCTTTGACCTTTGAAGCCGAATATATTATATACTCCATTGCATGCATATTGTTCATGTTAGGAGTAGATAAACCGATAACTGAGGTCATGTCGTACTCGTTGATTTGCGACATTGGATATCTGGATTCTCATCAACCGTAACAATGTCAGTGCCGACCGGAAGTCTAGCTGATAGAAACTAACCTGGCCGACTCGATCTTCTGCTCGTCTTTTTTATTCGAATTTTCGGTCAAACAAAATGAAATTTATTTCAGTAACTCTATTATTGTTCTCTTTTTATGTGCCTCCACATACCACATTAGAGACAAATGAAAAAACAGTTCAACAATTAACGTTGAAAGCAGGTGGCAATAATGCGCTGTTTCGAATAACTGTATCAATTAGCATTACCATACTACCACACAATTGCTACAACGAGCGATACCCACACCAACCCCAATTTTTATAAACTTAACATTAACAGTCAGTTATCATGTTAATTTCACTGCCATATTATATTTGAAGCAGACAGAGCCTTGGCAGTTCAATAATGCTGTAAGAGGAGGCGATCTGGCGTAGTGGTAACATCCATGCCTCTCACGCTGAAGGTCACGAGTTCAATTCTCACTCCCGACATTCTTCCAAAAATGGAAGTAAAAGTGACGAACCAGCCAAATGAGTTGAAAATCACTATAATGCAGATATAAAAAAAAAATAATAATAATGCTGTAATGTGTGATACTTGTGGAATTGATTGATTTCGTCGAAAAGGATTCTCGACCACTTCAAAGAAGATTTCCAATAAGCTACTTAACATTCGATTGAATTGCATAAAAAAACTTTATTGTAGATATGACATCAACAATCAATTACCATAAACGCGTCACGTTCCACGTGTTCAATCGAACAAACCGAGCGACTTGATCCTCTTCTTGGGGCTTAGCACATGACAAGAAAAATCACGATGTTCGACACCATTTTCCCCCTACAACAGGGGTGGCCAAACTTGGCACCACTGCAGGCCATCTGTTCCCGAATGAGAAGTGCGCTTGCTTGAGCTTGAGCTTAGGTAGACTGTACAATTCGTAGTTGCTCTCCGTGATTGACCTGAACCAACCAAATTGCACAAAGAACACACAGAATGACGCTTGGGACTAGCAAATCATTCTCGTTGTGCAATTTTCGGTGATTCGAGCTTTAAATGCGGCCTTATTCTGCGTGGCGTGTGAGGTGAGATGACAATTGTCACTTATGTCACGCGATTCCACCAGGCGTATGCCGTGAGAAATCTCACTTGAATGAACTCTCACTTTATTCCCGCTCTCAAATATACGTGACGATTGTCACATGAACTGGGATTTCTAGGTGACAATCGTCGACATGTCTTGAGGTGTCGACAGTGCATGAAAACAAATGAAAAATTGAAGAGGAATAATAAGTGTTTTTTGGGTCGTATAGAATCGATAGTAATGGTATTATATGTATCAATAAATTCAATTTATCTTCAATTTTCACAGTACGAGAGACAAATTGCAAGTAGTTTGTTTTTTTTGTTGTGAAAGCGGTAGTGAGTCTGTTATTCCTCAATTGGACGAATAAGCACACCGAAATTATTTTCATTTCATGAAATATATTTATTTTCTCTAAAATGTATCTATCACATGGATCTTGTGTTTCATCTATCTATCCGCGAGTCATCGTCACCGAACTGCATATCCATTTCAGAAGCCGTGATATATGCCCGAGCCGGAGCCAGAGCAACAATTTAACACTGAGAGTGCAGAGAGCAGCAGCAACTACGACCAAAACAAACAAAAATGCTAAACTTTACAGGATGCAATCAACTGTTTCACCAAATCTAAATCAAATACCTGCAAATTCGGCAGAATGGCAGGAGAGTTGCGTGATGGTGATGTGACAATTGTCATCTCACCTCACACGCCGCGTAGAATCAGGCCGATGGTCAATAACGACGCCGTCCTTACAGTCACCAGGGAAATGGAAGGAATTTTAGTATGATATTCGCCGCTTAGAAAGGGTTAGGCCTTGTTCTCACTGCAGCAGGGCGTCAGCGTGGCTTGTGCGGGGCGTGTGACGCTTACGATTAATCGTGTGTGTTCTTACCGATGTGTTCACACCAGGCTGGCGTGTCGTGAGCGTGATTTTGACGTGTAGCTGGCGTGCAAACGAAAATACTTCACGCCGGCGATATTTGTACTTCTCCGCTTCTATCTAGCATATGTGTGTTTGTAGTAGTGACATTATTCAATTTTTTTTTGTTTTTTTTTCATTTTTTACGTTTTTCACCCTCCGAGTTTTTAGCCGGATACGTCCAACGATGTTGGAATATTGAAAAATATACAAATTTTCATTCTTTCATTCAAAAACACACATTGACAATTTTCATAGAACACGCCGAAGACACGCCGCTAGCACGGTGCAATGTGAGTGAATTAAAATACCGTGGCGAGAAGTGAACACGCCCCGCTCACGCCACGTTGATGCCCCGCTACAGTTAGAACATGGACTCATTTACAAAAAAAACTTTAATTTGCAATATGTAAAATACATGTTTCTAAATGCAGTCATTCTCGAGATATTTGAAAAAACCTTTATAATTTATTGTCTTTTTCATTTTTATTTTTTTAAATTCATATATGTATTTTTTATTTTTTTATTTTTTTCATATGAAAGAAAAAACAAAACACATTACGCTTGTGCCCAAGCTCGCTCGTGATCAGTCTGTTTCTTTTTCTTTTCTTTTCTTCGAGGAAACAATTCCCCTTCTGCTTTCTTCCGTACTGTTTCATATACCGCTCCCCTAATCAACTTAGTGAAGAAACGGCCTCACCTTAGGCTATACTTCTAGGCGCCTTGCTCAGAACTACAAAAGTGAGGGTGTTTGTTTATTTGACACACTGAAAAGCGCGATTCGGTCGTGATTATTTTTTATTAATTTCTATTTACACTCATTTTAGCCATTAAATGTCATCAATAAATGGTATGAAAATTATATTTTTGTCTATTTACAATGGTCTCTGTGGTATTCGATATCCAATAAATAAATACTCAGGTATTGCCTAGAAATAATTACTCATTTATTGCACGCTTATCAGGCACATTTATTCTCTTCACTTCTAAACTGTCAAACCTATCTTCGGTCTTCATATCAGTACTAAGGTTTGTATGTTTAATCTCGCAGGGCCCTACATATGTACCACATCTCTCCTCTTTTTTTAAGAACATAAAAATTACAAAACAAAATCTTAATTTTTTTTGGTTTCTTCGTTGTTCCTACGCTCTTCCTACGAGCGGGTAAACTCTCTAGCGTCCCAGGCTCATCTTCGAATCCACGGAAGTCCTCATCAGATGATCCGATATGGTGCTGGTCATCGGAATGGTCACCATCATTTGCAACATTTATTTCTTCGTTTTCCTCGATGTTAGTAATTTTCCTTAGATGCACCACATTCCTGTCGTAGCATTTTCCACTGTCAGGATCTTCTACTGTGATACGAGGGCCAGACCGTGAAACTACCACATAATTCTCCGGGTTGAACGTAGTTGATAGTTTGTTTCCTGTTTTGCTTTAACACTTTGTCTCCCGATTTGATCGAAGAGCGTCTCGCTCTGCGGCGGAAGTCCTCTGATATCTTCCCCTTCTCCTTCGACACTTGATCCTTATCTCGATAGTCAGTACTTGCTGGAACGGTTTCTACGTCTTCTAGAGCTGAAATTTTGGATCGAATAGTGTGTCTCTAAAGCAGTTCAGTCGGAGTTCTGCCTGTAGTGGAATGTGGTGTCGTATAGTACATCATGAGGTAATCTCGAAGATCTTGTTTCCAATCTCTGCCAAGTGAGTTGCTGATTTGAAGCCGTTTGAGTAAAGACCTGTTTTGCCTCTCGACAAGGCCATTTTCTTGAGGCCAATAAGGCGTTAAGTGGTTCAAATGAATGCCGTGTTTTCTGCAGTAATCGTCGAATTCAATTCCAACAAATTGTTTAGCGTTATCCAAAGTTATCGTGCGCGGATAGCCCAATCTCGTGAAAATTTTGTCCAACCGATCGACCGTCTCTTTTGCTGTTATTTTCAGCATAATTTCTACTTCCTTATAGCGACTGTAATAGTCGATCACTACAAGTAAGTAATTACTACATGGCATCGGTCCAAGAAAGTCGATAACTATATCCACCCAGGGTTTGGTAGGCAATAAACGGCGGTTCATCGGTTCTGGCTTGCTAGGTAATCCTATCAAATGACATCTCTCACACGAAGCAACGCGTTGTACGACGTCTCTATCCATACCAGGCCACCAAACTCGGTCTCTAAGTCGACGTTTCATTACGGACTCTCCCGGGTGTCCTTCGTGTGCTAGGTCTACCATTCGAGATCTCAAACTACCTGGAACGACTAACTTGTTCCCGCGCACGACCAACTCTCCTGTGCATCCTAACGCATTTTTAAATGGTAGAAAAGGCTTTGCTTCCAGATGATCCCATTGGCCAGATCGCTAACATTCCTTTATGACTTTCAAAGCATCGTCGGAATTCGCTGCTTCCTCTATTTCTGTAGCGTCAATGGCGGCTGATTCTACTACGGCGAGTACAATAAATGTACTTTCAGTGTCAAATTCTTCCGATATAGGATTGTTGATCAATCTTGAAAGTGGGTCCGCAATATTGCCTGTTCCTTTGCGGTATTTCACGACGAATGAGAAGGATTGAATGCGTAATACCCACCTCTCGATTCTAGAGCAGGGTCTAGACGTTGGTTGGAAAATAGCCTCAAGAGGCTTGTGATCGGTCTCCAATTCAAACACGCGACCAATGAGGTATATTGAAAATCTCTGCACTGCCCAGACTAAAGCTAGCGCCTCCTTTTCAGTCTGGCAGTATCGACGCTCCGTCTGTGTCAAGGTTTTACTAGCATATGCGATTGAACGAGGTTCATGGTCGTTTGTTCCTTTAAATTGGATTAAAACAGCCCCTAATGCTACCGGAGAAGCGTCAGCTATCACTCTAGTTCGAAGTGTGTTATCAAAAAACCAAAGATGTTCAGCGTTTGATATCATTTGTTTCAATTTCACAAACGCTTTGTCTTGTTCGGTACCCCAATAAAACTTGACACCTGAATGCGTGAGCTCACGAAGAGGTGTTGCGACTGTAGCAATTTGAGGGAGGAATCTGCCAACGTATGTAACAAGGCCTAAAAAACTGCGGACCTCCTCCGGAGTCGAAGGAGCTCTGAAATTTTGCAGAGCTTCAACATTGCTTTCCGATAGTTGAACTCCTTCTGGTGTGATTATGTGCCCCAAGAATTCGAGCTTCGATACTTTAAAAATACACTTCGATTGGTTCAGCAGTACTCCTCTATCATTCAGGATGCTTAACACCTTTTCCAGAGCTACATCGTGTTCTTCTTCGGAACTATCGAAGATCAAAATATCGTCGATGAAATTCACTGCATTCTTACTGCATGGACTTAAAATCTGTTCCATTATGCGTTGGAATATTTCAGGCGCAACTACCACTCCATACATTAATCGTTTGTACCGAAATAACCCCATGTAAGTAATAAAAGTTGTGATGTAAGGACTATCTTTATCCAGCTCTATCTGGTGGAAGGCCTCTTTTATGTCTAAACGGCTGAAAACTTTCGCAGAAACAAATCTTGGTAGAAACTCTTCAATGGTAGGCATTATATGTCGTTCTCGCAAAATCGCCGTATTCGTTCGGCGCATATCCACGTATAAACGTAGGTCCCCATTGTCCTTGATGACCGTGACCAATGGAGAAACCCATTGACAACCACCTTCGACAGGTTCTATTATATCGTTAGTCAATAGCGACCTGAGTTTCTCTTCTATCTTGGTCATCAGTGCAATTGGAGGACGACGAGGGTGCTGACACACTGGTGTAATTGATTTATTAATTGGAATTTGAACTAGCACTCCTTTGATTTTAGGGAAAGGATGACTTTTCTTCGATTCAATCGCGTTAACATATGTGCTGGGTAAACCGATGTGCAATACGCCTAATTTAGTTGCAGTTAAAGGAACCAGTAAACACTGCTGGCCACCCTATATAACATAGAAGGATGCTTGGCATCCGATTATTTTTCCTGTATCTTCGACCGACACCGTTGTATCGAATTTTCCCAGCACAGTTAATGATATAATTTGACTACCATAAGGAAGAAATATCTCAGCGCACTCAGTCGACTGATTCCATACACTAATTCCATTTGCTTTCAGGTACCGCCATGATCTTCCATCAACAATATTCTTTTTGCACCCTGAATCTATCATCATTTGTGTCATCACACCTCCAAGCTTGAGCCACATGAAGTCGTCAACATTACTAATACTGAATATAAAATTGCGAGTATCGGTTGCATTTTCTCTATTAGCAATTTCGTGTACATTTTTTCGTTCGATTTTCGGTCGCCTATTCGGTGGGAATGATTGTTCTGATTTCCGTTTCAGAGAGCCAGTACGACATTTCGTGGCAAAATGTCCAATTCGTTCACATTTATTGCATTCTTTTGTCTTAGCTGGACATATTGGATCATAGCCAGTATGATTTATTTACCGCACCGAAAACACTCTCGCCGCACAGAATGTTGGATTTTGTTGATACCGCTCACTGAACTGGTGCTACTACTTTCATTAGTAGGCATATAGCGAATTCGTTTTTAAAACTGAGTCAGTGCCAAACTTACTCTGTAATAAAAAAAACGTTTTCAGTTTCACGAATGCGTTGGTTTGTTGGTGTACGTTATATAGTCTGATTTGTTTATATTTACGACGGCAAATGTACAGTGTCGACGTCTGGTGGTGATATTAGTGCTTGGGAGGTAAATTGTTCTCCATCAGATCAGAAGGGCCAAGTGCAGTGTAAACATATAAAAGTTTTAATGAAAATTTGTACTTCATATTGTTCGATTACCTAACACATGTAGTTCTGACACTCACTTAACCATTTGTCGATGCATTTCCTGTTTGTTCCACAAATAATTACTATTATAATATAAAATCATCATTAGACACAGTTTTCGTTCAACATGTTTCTGCGATATCGGAAAAATCCTCTTATTTAATCACATAAAATAAATATTCGATACGTTAAAGTAAATTTTCATTCATAATTTTGATTTTGAAATTTATTCCACCTGGATATCCATCATTATTTTCACCTCCCAATGAAAGCACACGTAGCTTAATGCCGTCTACTCGAATATACTCTTCAAAATCAGAATCCGAATTGGATTACGCTTCCAATAATACAAAAGCAAAAGCAGCAGGTTTTCCATTTTCATAGTCTTTATTTTTAGATTTTCCAAAATAATATTCGGAACTTGACAGTTCAGTATAGTTGTATTGGTGAACCCGAGTGTCAACCCGTGAAACATCTCAGTGCGAAACTAACAGTTTTCGGGGCGAACTAGTGCGACACTGAGTGCGAAACTGAGTGAATAAAAAAACGTTTTGACAGCAGTTAGTGCGGCACTGGGGTTGAAACTGAACAAAAACGAATTCGCTAATAGTCGTTGGCGGAAGATTCATGCTCAGAGCCTGATGCCAGCATCCAAAACACATTTCTTTCGAAAGTGTCGTGTTGTTTTGGTGAGAAGTGTTGGGTCGAAACGACAGCAGAATCACGCGGAATGCGTTTGGAAGAGGGACAATTGGAACCACTTCGAGAAAGAAACAACGCGATACTTAAAGAAAACAAAAAGCACGTTTAATTCGTAGCGTTCTAATTTTTGGAATGGATACATCAAGAATACAGTGTTGCTAGTTACAGTATAATTGTGACACTTGATAACAAAACGTTTTCAGTTTCACGAATGCGGTAGTTTGTTGGTGTGCGTTATATAGTCTGATTTGTTTATATTTGCGACGACAAATGTACAGTGTCGACGTCTGGTGGCGATATTAATGCTTGGGAGGTAAATTATTCTCTATCAGATCAGAAGGGCCAAGTGCAGTGTAAAAATATAAAAGTTTGAATGAAAATTTTTACTTCATATTGTTTGATTACCTAACACATGTAGTTCTGACACTCACTTAACCATTTGTCGATGCATTTCTTGTTTGTTCCACAAATAATTACTATTGTTCCTACGCATAAGTTAAAACAACGTAATAAATCCCACATGTCTGTAACTATCTTGATCCCACATTTTGTATTTGACTTGTTTTCTTGCTTGAATTAAAAATGTATACACAAAAATATTTTGAAGACAGGAAACAGAGAGGAGAGTAGCCATTGCCGTTATACAGAACAGAATGAAAAGTTAGTTGAATATATGATCTCAAGTGCAACACACGTGTTTTTACTTCTCGCAACAGTTTTTTCGTAAAGGCAATTGTGCCGCGTGGTCCGCCGAGAATAATATTCCTCTCGTTTCGTCAGTTTAGTGTGTTGATATCACATCGGACTTCTATACGTCGTTCATCCGCGTTCTCTCACGCAAAGTTTGCAGGATCGCCTACATTTTTGGTGCCGAAACCCGGGACTGCCAGAGCATTTTTCGTCTTCGACCGCCTTTCGTCTGAGGTTAGCGTCGCCATCTTTTTCGACTGCTGGATTTTTCACTCCGGATTCATCGCGTCGGCAGTTCCATTGGCCTGGAAACTTCATGAAGGAAACGGATTTTGCTGTTATCGTCGAGGCACATCGCAGGTTCGAAAAGTGAGCACAGGTGAGTGGCAAACAAAATTATCGAAATAAAATAAAATTTTGTGCGTACAAAAATGAACGCTAAGAAAATAAAGAAGATTGTTGTTCGTAGAAACAACGTTTTAAGTTCATTAAAATTGATTCAGCAATTCAACCAAGATTATACGTTCGATCGTGATTTCCCTCAACTCAAATTTCGCATAGAAAAGCTAGATGAGCTATGGGATCAATTTGACGAATTACAAACCGAAATTGAGTGTGAGGAAGAAGCCGACGAAGAACTTTCGGCTGTTAGAATTTCATTCGAAACAGAATATTTTCAATTAAAAGGATCACTCACTGAAAAGCTTGATGCAGTTGAAGTTGACACAAAAAGACCACTTTCTCCTGTTGCTCCGCCTGTTCATTCTGTTGGTGTTCGCTTGCCTGAGCTTAAAATACCGGAGTTTTCCGGAAATTTCGAAGAGTGGACGAATTTTCACGATCTTTTCGTCACTCTGATTCACACAAATCATCATCTGTCGTCAGTGCAAAAATTTCAGTATTTGAAGGCCGTATTGAAGGGTGAGGCTCTTCGTCTGGTTGAGTCTTTATCGGTTTCGTCAGAAAATTATACAATTGCATGGGATAGTCTAAGGAAGCGGTATGACAACAAGAATCTGCAAATTAAACAACACTTTTCGGCTTTGTTGTCCACGAATGCTATACGTAAAGAATCTGCCACAGCACTCTCAAATTTGGCAGATGAATTCGATAAGCATGTCTGTGTGCTTAATAAGTTGGAGAATTGTGATGATCATTGGAATTCATTCCTTATCGAGTTATTGAGTAGCAAATTGGATCCTATCACGCTGAAGGAATGGGAATCTCAGCTAGACATCAACGGTCGTCCCATGTATGATGAATTAGTTGCCTTTATTCAGAAACGCTCTAGGATTTTGCAGTCTATTACGCTCTCCCAAACATCACAACAGCCTATCAAGCCTGAGATAAAATTAGAATCGAAGACTCTGCGAAATAAAACCGTTTCATATCACTCCACGAATAATGATAATCTTCCGAAGTGCAGACTATGCAAACTATCGCATTCACTGATGCAGTGCGTTGAATTTAGGAAGCTGTCGCCACAACAACGTTTCGAAGTAGCCAAGAAGCACGGCCTTTGTCTTAACTGTCTACGGTCATCTCACATGATGAAAAACTGCACTGCTGGATCCTGTCGAACATGCAGCAAACGCCATCATACTTTGCTACATTTGAATTCAACTCCAAAGTCGGATCAGAATAACGATCAATCGAACACTGCCATTCAGGTAGCGCAGTATACACACCATTCACCATCGGTATCGGTCGTCGGTATGCCTTCATCGTTTTCGTGCATTGCAGATGATTGCAATGTGGTATCTCGGATTACTGAACCAGTCCCGTCATTGTCAGATGGGCACAGTAATTATACGTCGTCGCTTATTCCTCCATCGATTTCGAAACGCAAACCGTCAGGTTCTGCTCAAAGCTCACCTCAGGTGACAAATTGTCAAGATGTCGTTCCTGTAAATTCGAATTTGTCGAAGACTAAACAGTTTTCTGTATTCATGTTGACTGCATACGTTAGGGTCAAGGATATTGATGGTAACTACCACTTCGCACGCGCTTTGCTTGATTGTGCATCTGAAGCAAATTTCGTAACAGAATCTCTAGCTCAAACTCTTCGCTTGAAACGCCTATCTGCTAACATAGATGTGTATGGTATAAGCCAATCCGTTAAGAAAGTTAAACAACAAGTTCCCATCGTAGTGTCGTCTCGTATTAATTCGTACACATCTTGCTTGAGTTTTTTGATCCTGCCATCGCTAACGAGGATTTTGCCCACAGTCAACGTGAATGTATCCAAGTGGATTATTCCGCGCCACGTTCCTCTCGCAGATCCCAAATTCAATGTCGCCCACGACGTCGACATGATTATCGGCATAAAGTCATTCTTCGACATTCTAGAGGATGATCAAATCGCACTAGGTAGTGACTTGCCAGTGCTTCGTAAAACAGTTTTCGGTTACGTCGTTGCGGGTGAGGCCCTCGAAAGCAAATCTTCTACTGTTGTTTGTAACGTTTCGACTTTTGACAACCTGGATTCAATAGTTCGCAAATTCTGGGAAGTAGAAAGTTTCGAAAGTGGCAAAGTCCTTTCTCTGGAAGAACAATATTGCGAGACACATTTCGAAAAAACCCACAGCAGAGCCAATGACGGTCGGTACGTGATTCGTTTACCCATTCGTGAAGAGATGCTGTTTGCTTTAGGAGAATCGTTAACAACAGCAAAGCGTAGATTTTTTAGTATCGAGAAAAAGTTAGCATCGGACCCTCAGTTACTCTCAGAATACACGAAATTCATGGACGAGTATCAACTACTGCAACACATGGAGGAAATCGAGCCCAATCATTCGATCCAGCACTTCTACCTACCTCATCATTCGATCCAGCGACCAGAAAGCACAACAACAAAGACAAGGGTTGTTTTCGATGCCTCATGCCGAGGATCTAACAACATTTCACTGAATGATATCTGCTACATAGGTCCAAATGTTCAGCCTTCGCTTTTGTCAATACTACTCAATTTTCGACTACCAAAGAACGTAGTGACTGCCGATATAGAAAAAATGTATCGACAGATTATCGTCCACACTGAAGATCGTCCTCTGCAACAGATCGTTTGGCGGAAGAATCCTACAGAAAATCTAAAACATTATCGACTGAATACCGTCACATACGGTACAGCTTCTGCACCATACCTCGCTACGCGTGTTTTAAACCAACTTGCTGACGACGAAGCTCAAAACTATCCACTTGCCGCCTTGAAGGTGAAGAAGTCGTTTTACGTAGATGATTACCTGTCGGGGGAAGATGACGAAAATCGCTTAATCGAAACAAATCAACAGCTTATCGCACTTCTTCGTTCTGGTGGATTTAGCCTCCGAAAATGGAGCAGTAACAACAAAAGGGTGCTTGCTCATATTCCAGAATCACTACGGGATACTCGGTCCGAATTAAAAATCGGTCAATCAGGTTTAATCAAAACTCTTGGACTCAACTGGCATCCTGTGTCTGATCGGTTGAGCTTCAACGTTCCAGAATTTGAATTATCGGAGTTGATAACAAAACGTACAATTTTATCGGAGATGTCACGCCTATTCGACCCCCTCGGTCTTGTTGGAGCTGCTATCGTAATGGCGAAGATATTTCTACAATCACTTTGGGCTAACAACTATTCGTGGAACGACTCATTGCCATCTGAATGTACGACTTGGTGGAAGCAGTATCGTGAGGAAATCTATAAACTCGCATCGCTCACTATTCCCAGACGCGCTCTCAACGATAATTACACAGACATCGAACTCCATTGCTTCGCAGATGCGTCCGATCGGGCTTATGGTAGCTGTGTGTATATGAAGACAACGAGTGGTGACGGTACATCCGTTAGCAATTTGGTAATCTCGAAATCTCGCGTCAGTTCGCTGACAAAGCTCTCGACTCCACGACTGGAACTTTGTGCAGCTTTATTAGCTGCTCAGTTAGCAGAACTTGTACTAGAATCAACATCGTTAAATATCAGGGTGACCTATTGGACCGACTCAACTATCGTGCTTCATTGGTTGGCATCATCATCGTCAGTTTGAAAAGTTTTCGTTTCGAATCGCATCGCCGAAATTCATCGTTTGACCAAAGGCTCTTGGCGCCATGTACCAACGCATCTAAATCCTGCTGATCGGATCTCACGTGGTGTTCTTCCATCTAAGCTCATTAACGACGACCTCTGGTGGCACGGCCCTGGATTCCTCTGTGAACAAACAAATAGTTGGCCGCCAAATTGCATCACACTTTCCCCACTTCATATGCAAGCTCGTGACGTCGAAATTCGTCAAACTGTCGCTGTTATGGTTACTACGAACTCGTCTGTCGTTGAATTAATCGAACAACATTCCGCACTCTCTCCTCTGCAACGAAAAATCGCATGGGTAATGAGATTCATAAATAATTGTCGCAATCGTCTTAAAAATCGCCATTTTGGTGCACTAACGCACAAAGAAATCGATGCAGCACTCAAGCTTCTTATAAAACAAACGCAAGCAGAACATTTTTCGTCAGAAATAAAATTTCTCCGGAAGCACACAGGACCAACTCGAAAACTATTTTCATTTAAATCACAGCTTAAGACACTGAATCCTTTTTTAGATTCAGAAGGCATACTTCGTGTGGATGGACGTCTACAGAAACTTGACGCTCCATTTGATACTAGAAACCCGATGATTTTACCTCAAAGAGCTCATATCACACTTCTCATCGCTAAAGCAATTCATATTCGTACATTACACTCGGGCCCACAGCTGCTGTTATCCTTGCTGCGCCAACGATTTTGGCCAATCAGAGGAAGAGACGTCGCAAAGAAAGTAGTACGTGAATGTATTGTTTGTTTTCACTGTAAACCAACAGCCGCCAGCCAGCTTATGGGTCAATTACCTGCCGTTAGACTCACACCATCGCGTGCGTTTGTATCAAGCGGAGTTGACTATTGCGGTCCGTTCTCCGTAAAGCCTCCTAGACGTCGTGGATCATCGATAAAAATCTTCGTCGCAATCTTCGTGTGTATGTGGTCAAAAGCCGTCCACATCGATATCGTATATAGTCTCACATCAGCCTCGTTCATCAATCCGCTAAAACGCCTCGTCAGCCGTCGTGGTCGTATATCCGACATATATTGTGATAACGCACGAACTTTCGTAGGAGCGAACCGAATGCTCCAAGAACTTCGACGGGAATTCAACAAAATGCATAGTTCCGAAGAAACCGCCAGTTATTGCGCTGAATCTGGCATCAACTTCCACTTCAATCCAGCACGTTCACCGCACTTCGGTGGACTATGGGAGGCTGCGGTAAAAATCTTCAAGTATCATCTCTACAGGGTGATGAAAAATACTTTGCTAACAATCGACGACTTCAACACGCTCATCGTGCAAATAGAGGGAATTATGAATTCCCGACCCTTGACGCCGTTATCATCTGACCCTGCAGACGTAGTTGCCCTAACTCCTGGGCATTTTCTCGTTGGAGAGCCTCTCCACTCGCTTCCAGAGCCTGACTTGTGTAACACCCCTATTAACAGACTAAACTCATTCCAGAAGATGCAACAACGTCTTCAGCATTTCTGGAAATCCTGGTCCCGCGACTACATCGGGCAGCTTCAAAATCGGAAGAAGTGGCCAGTATCACTACCAAACATAGATATCGGAACTATGGTCCTGCTTAAACAAGATGGCGCCCCTCCTATGCGGTGGAATCTCGGTCGAGTCGAACAGGTGTTCCTCGGCAATGACGGAAACGTACGGGTAGTCCAGGTTCGTACGGCATCCGGCAGCTATAGACGTGCAGTGACGGAGATCTGCCCCCTACCTATCGAGCAAGGTTCAACTGAAACATCACCTATCACCAATTGACTTGGAGAAGCTTGGTTATTTATTGAAATTTCCTTTCAATGCGGGCCGGCATGTTCCTACGCATAAGTTAAAACAACGTAATAAATCCCACATGTCTGTAACTATCTTGATCCCACATTTTGTATTTGACTTGTTTTCTTGCTTGAATTAAAAATGTATACACAAAAATATTTTGAAGACAGGAAACAGAGAGGAGAGTAGCCATTGCCGTTATACAGAACAGAATAAAAAGTTAGTTGAATATATGATCTCAAGTGCAACACACGTGTTTTTACTTCTCGCAACAGTTTTTTCGTAAAGGCAATTGTGCCGCGTGGTCCGCCGAGAATAATATTCCTCTCGTTTCGTCAGTTTAGTGTGTTGATATCACATCGGACTTCTATACGTCGTTCATCCGCGTTCTCTCACGCAAAGTTTGCAGGATCGCCTACAACTATTATAATATAAAATCATCATTAGACACAGTTTTCGTTCAATTGACGAATTAACGTCAGAATTGCAACCAGATGGCGCAGCGAGTAAAATGATGTTTTGTTTTTTTGGTATGGAATTGGTTTGATTTGTTTTGCAAAATCTGAAATTTTCTGCAAATTTCCCGGATTCAAGTATTCTTTCTGCGCTGGAAAGGTTTGAAAATCGTCATTTTACATTGTTTTATTCATAACATATGACGAATGATTTGGTACAAGTATTATAATTTAAATTTTTCACTAGCTGAATGATATGGTGGCATTTGTTGCGCTTCAAATATTGCAGATCCTTCTCGTATCGGTCGAAAGGAAGCCCCTGCATAATCAATGGTATCCACCAACTTGATATGATATCGATTGCATCGTCATTCTTTACAGTTTGATCCTGTGAAAAATTTCCGGAAGTTAGTATTCATAACCTATATTCACTATCAAACATAAACATTTCGAAGATTATCTATGACTTTGGTCTAATCGCGAGTTGAGACCATTGTAAATAGACAAAAATATAATTTTCTTACCATTTACTGATGACACTTAGGGTGCTCATACACTGTTTGACCGAAGCCAAATATTTGACTCTTTTTGACAGATAAAATTTGGTCAACGTGTACTGATCAAACATATTCTACACAAAACACGACAAGCAAATAATCAATTATTTTTTTTTTTTTTTTTTATTAAATCGTTTATTTTTACAGGCTCAGTTACATAAGTTTAAAGGAGCCAAACTCCTATCTGTATAGTTACAAGTATATATAAACATTTTTTATTAATGCTAATGTTAATGAAGTAGAGAACCGATTACTCGCGGCTTGCTCGAGTTTAGAAGGGTGACATTTTGTTTCAGGAAAAGGATGGGATATAAGGATATGTTGACAATGTTCACACTCACATTCGCACTCACATTCATCATACTCAATTCTTAAGCCTATCTTATATCTAACATGTATTTACATTTCACCTTATTCTATTGTTAGTAAGAAGGGATTTGATTTCTCGCGAAGGAAAAGGAAAAGGAGAATATAAGGATATAAGGACAATCACACACGAAGATCGATAGCTTTTAGGAAGACATATATTTGGGACATGTAATCAAGGTCTAACCGAGCCAACACATCTCTCACCGGCACATTGGGCTGCCTTCCTCTAGCCCGAAGAGAGTTTTCTAAATTCGATCTGGCAACAAGATACTCCTCGCACGACCAAACAACGTGTTCGATGTCGTGGTAACCTTGGCCACAAGCACAGATATTGCCATCGGCAAGATTAAAACGAAAGAGTAGCGCGTCTAACGAACAGTGATTGGACATGAGTCGGGAGAAGGTGCGAATAAAGTCCCGACTCAAGTCCAGACTTTTGAACCATGGTTTGAGGCTAACCTTAGGGATAATCGAGTGAAACCACCGGCCCAATTCATCTTCGTTCCATTTACGTTGCCAGTTAGCGATGGTATTTTTACGGACTAAAGAATAAAATTCATTGAAAGCGATTTGACGCTGATAAATATCGCCTTCAATTGCACCTACCTTTGCCAATGAGTCAGCCCTCTCGTTACCCGGAATTGAGCAATGTGAAGGGACCCAGACAAAGGTAATGACATAACAGCGTCTGGTTAAAGCACTCAAATTTTCTCGTATTCTCTCAAGGAAGTACGGCGAGTGCTTTTCCGGCCTCACTGAACGGATAGCTTCGACAGAGCTAAGACTATCCGTTACAATGTAATAGTGTTCAACAGGTCGTGAGGCGACGCTGTCCAGCGCCCAGTGTATCGCTGCCAATTCAGCAATATACACAGAGCAAGGATTCTGAAGACTGTGGGAGGTGCTAAAAATTTCGTTGAACACTCCAAATTCTGTGGACTCATTCATAGAGGACCCATCAGTAAAGTACATATTATCACAATTGACACGCCCATACTTTGCATTGAAGATCGTAGGAACGATCCCCGATCGATGATAATCTGGAATTCCATGGATTTTCTCCTTCATGAACAGATCAAAATGTACAGAGGAATTGATGTAGTCAGGAAAACAAACACGGTTGGGAGTATACGAAGAAGGATCAACCTGCATGGAGATGAATTCATGATATGAGCTCATGAATCCTGAATGAAAATTTAGCTCGGTAAGCTGCTCAAAATTTCCGATCACCAATGGGTTCATAAACTTACACCGGATGAGGAACCGAAGAGATAATAAATTGAAGCGATCTTTTAGTGGGAGTACGCCTGCCAAAACCTCGAGACTCATGGTATGCGTTGAGGGCATACATCCCAACGCAATACGGAGACAAAGATACTGAATTCGCTCGAGTTTAATGAGATGTGTTTTGGCAGCTGATTGAAAACAGAAACTGCCATACTCCATCACTGAGAGAATAGTTGTTCGATACAACATTATAAGATCTTCGGGATGGGCTCCCCACCAGGTGCCGGTAATTATACGGAGAAAGTTTATTCTTTGTTGGCATTTTTTACTCAGATACCTAATATGGGCCCCCCAAGTACATTTGGAGTCGAACCAGACCCCAAGATACTTGAATGACATAGCATGAGTGATCGGTTTACCCAAAAGTTGAAGCTTTGGTTTTGCTGGTCTATGCTTCCTAGAAAAAACCACCATCTCTGTTTTCTCCGTGGAGAATTCGATCCCTAGCCCAATGGTCCAGGTTGAAAAATTGTTCAAAGTATCTTGTAAGGGACCTTGCAGGTCGGATTCGTTTGATCCTACGACAGACACCACTCCATCATCTGCAAGTTGTCTTAGGCTGCAATTTTGTGTAAGACAATTGTCGATGTCGTTTACATAGAAGTTGTACAAAAGGGGGCTTTAACATGAGCCCTGGGGGAGGCCCATGTAGGAGACCCGATTTACTGTCGAATCCCCGTGAGAAAAATTCAACTGTTTCTCACAAAGCAAGTTATATAACATATTATTCAACAGAGGCGGCAGACCCCGAGAGTGTAATTTGTCTGACAAAACCTCTATTGAAACTGAATCAAAGGCCCCCTTTATGTCCAAGAATACTGAAGCCATTTGTTTTTTTTCGGCGTAAGCCATTTGAATTTCTGAAGAAAGCAACGCAAGACAATCATTCGTCCCCTTGCCCCTGCGGAACCCATATTGTGTATCTGAGAGGAGGCCATTCGTTTCAACCCATTGATCAAGGCGAAACAAGATTATTTTCTCCAACAATTTCCGTATACAAGACAGCATTGCTATTGGGCGGTACGAATTGAAGTCGGACGCGGGTTTTCCGGGTTTTTGAATAGCTATAATTCGCACTTGTCTCCAATCATCTGGAACAATATTATGCTCCAGAAACCGATTGAATAAATTCAACAAGCGATGTTTCGCCACATCAGGGAGGTTTTTTAATAAGTTGAACTTAATTCTATCCGTTCCTGGAGCAGAATTGTTACAAGAAAGGAGAGCAAGAGAGAATTCTACCATCGAAAACTCGGAATCAAGATCGCACCTATCTTGTGGTATATCTCGAACAATTTTTTGCACAGGAGCGGAATCAGGACAAACCTTCCGTGCAAAATTAAAAATCCATCGATGTGAATATTCTTCGCTTTCATTCGATGAAGAGCGATTTCTCATGTTTCGAGCCACTTTCCATAATTTTTTCATTGACGTTTCTCGTGACAAACCTCCCACGAAATTTCGCCAATAAGCACGTTTTTTCCCTTTGATCAAGTTTTTAAATTGATTTTCAAGGTCCAAATACGTTTGAAAATTCTCAATGGTTCCACGTTTCCGAAAAGCTTTAAATGCGTTCGATTTATCCTGATAAAGCTTGGAACATTGGCTATCCCACCATGGATTGGGAGGCCTTCGACGAATAGTGGAACCTGGGATGGGTTTCGTTTGAGCGCGAACCGCGCTGTCATATATCAAACGAGAAAGGAAGTTATACTCCTCCAATGGAGGTAAACCATCTCTGGAATTGATGGCTAGAGTAATCGCGTCCGCATATTTTTTCCAGTCAATGTGTCTTGTGAGGTCATATGCCAAATTTATAGATTCAGAAGAATTCGACCCAGTGGTGATGGAAATTTTGATTGGCAAGTGATCACTACCGTTGGGGTCCTGGATTACATTCCACTTGCAATCTAACGATAGTGAATTCGAGCAAAGCGAGAGGTCAAGAGCACTTGGGTTAGCAGGAGGTTTAGGTACACGTGTTGTTTCCCCAGTGTTCAAAACGGTCATATTGAAGCTGTTACAAAGGTCATATATCAACAATGAACGATTGTCGTCGTACTGTTCCCCCCAGGCAGTTCCGTGAGAGTTGAAGTCTCCCAAGATCAATCGTGGCTCAGGAAGGAGTGAGCACATGTCAACAAGTTGATTGCGGCTAACCGCA
Source organism: Toxorhynchites rutilus septentrionalis (assembly GCF_029784135.1). Classification (NCBI taxonomy): domain Eukaryota; kingdom Metazoa; phylum Arthropoda; class Insecta; order Diptera; family Culicidae; genus Toxorhynchites; species Toxorhynchites rutilus. Next base: position 117,109,559 of record NC_073744.1, read on the forward strand.
GCTCTCGGAGGCCAATACAAGCTGACAATACAGAGGTCTTTGCCTCTGATGTTTGCATGACAAGCAACAGCTTCGATCCCTCCAATAGGTGGAAGGTCAATTCGAAAAAATGAGTGGCACTTATTGATACCCAATAGCACTCCTCCGTATCTGTCATCACGGTCCAAGCGTATAATATTAAAATCGTGGAAAGAGAGATCATCTCGCGAAGAAAGCCAAGTTTCGGACAGAGCAAAAACATCACAATTGAAGTTATGAATTAAAAATTTGAATGTATCCAATTTAGGGATAAGACTACGACAATTCCACTGTAAAACAGTGATGTCTCCGACCTCTCTATTTAAATTAGACATCAAGAGAGATAATCATTGCAAGGAGGGGCCATGTTTGCATCAATTGCTGCAAAATTGTCTTTAGTACTGGAAGCATTGCGGTGACAATGGTTCTGATGGAGTCGGAAACATTAAAACACTTGAAGATTTGGTCCAAAAGGTCAGACAACTTTATAAATCCCGATTGGGAAGTTGAACTGGACGGAAAAACAGGGACAGTTGGGGTTTTTGATGTCCCCTCGAGTGCTGGGCCATTCGAAGGTGAATTATTCCCACGGAATCCAGGAGGAACCTGATTTTGCTTGTCCGCTGCACTCGATTTTTTAGGCATGCTAACAGGGGGTATCACCGGAGGGGCTTGTCCTTGAACTTTGGGAGTGGTCACATTTTTGCGCCGGGGATTCCCTTGGAAAATGAACGGTGTGCCCCCGTTAGCTGTGTCCGCTTCTATTTCGTCAACGGGCAACGTGGCGAAGACATTTTGTGTGTTGATTGGTTGTTGTTGTTGGGCCCGTGGAGAAGCGCCCTTTAAAATATCCGCAAAAGTGCGTTTCGAGCGTTCCTTCAAAGAGCGCTTCTGTTTCTCCCAGCGACTCTTGTAAGTTTCACACACTGAGAGCTCGTGTGGGGATCCCCCGCAATATGGACATTTATGCTCAGTCGCACTGCAGGATTTCCCCTCATGTTGCTCTCCGCAAGTGGCACAGCGCTCCTTGTTGGCACAATAATCTGAAGTGTGACCAACTGACTTGCATTTTTGGCAAGTCATGGGCTTTGGCACGAAGAGTCGCACAGGCAATCTCAATTTGCCCACCATGACGTAGTCAGGTAGAGCGGAACCAGCAAAAGTTACTCGAAACGAGTCTGACGGCGTGAATTTAGTTTTTCCCTCTTCCTGGGATACTTTTCCTAGTTGGCGGCTGTCCAAAATTTTAACACCCACCAACGGGAGTCTTTTAAATTTACCAACTCCTTCTTTTATCATTTCGCACGTCAGACCAGTTTCAGTTACCACCCCCGAGATTTCTACGTCATGGGAGGGCACGTAGACGCGATACTCTAGGGAGAATCTCTCGTCGATCACAATTGCATTCGCGTGTTTCCGATCACTCACGACAACACGCAGTTTGTTCGGTCTAACCTTAGAGATTTCGACCACGGAGGAATATAATCTTGCCAGATCTTTCGAAACCTGAATGACATTAATTGACTTTCCTTTTGGTTTAGGCCGGAAAAAAACAACCCATGGACCAGCTCCAAGTGCATCGTCTGGATAGACCTTGACACGAGGAGAGGAAACAACTGAGGGGGAGGACGAGGTCGATTGTTGAACGGGAGCGGGATCAGTAGGGCTGGGAGGCAAGTTCGGTAGTAGAGCGGAAGCGGGAGCGGGAGATTGAGGGGGCGAGGAGGAAAAGTTTGCCAATTTTCTTGAGGGGGGCTTGTTAAGGTAGATTACCTCTTTCTCTGAAGAGACATCTTCTGAGGGGGGAACGCGTTTAAGCGACTTCCCAGCCCCCGTTGTAGCTAGTGAGGAGGAAACAGTAGTTTCAATCTCCATGTCAACATGACATTCTGCCATTACGGCAGTTATAAAATAATATAATTTTTATTTTTTTTTGTATTTCTAAACCTAATATATATTATACCTAAATCGCACACCAATGCGAATGAATTGAAACGGTGTCCCAATCGAACCGCGTGGCAATCGCTCGGCACAGATGCAACGGTATATCGCACCAAAACACGATGATGGAATCGATGACGATGCTAAAGCACACACAGCGATGATACGGCACACGCACCGCGTCCGCCGTGGAGGACTTCTTCCTCACGCTGGTAGTGATTGCTGCTCTCCTCACTCGCGCAATAAAGAGAACCCCGTTAGGGCGAAATAACTTCACCAGCCACGAACTGATAACGGTATAATCTCCACTCTATAATAGACGCGAACAAATTTGCGACCGATGTCTTCGGACTGCGCGAGCTGAATGATAATCAATTATTGGATGCCTAAAATATTTTTTCAGTCTGTTCTTCGAACCTTTCGATACATGGTTAGGTTACCTTGAATATTTCAGTTGATTTTTTCCATGTTCGGTGTTTGGTATTGTTTACTACTGTTGAAAATTGAAGAGTGGCAAACAAAATAGTGTTTGTACAAATATCAAATCAAACCTTATCTGTCAAAAAATAACAAATATTTGACCTCCGGGCAAACAGTGTACGGCCACCTTTAATGGCTAAAATGATTTAAAATCGAAATTATTTCAAATAATCACGACCGAATCGCGCTGTTCAGTGCTTAAAATAAACAAACACCCTCACTTTTGTGGTTCTGAGCTCTAATGTAGATGTCGCAAGAGCTGATTCAGCTTCGCGTAAATTCATCAATTGACTAATTTACGTTGGATTTACAACCAGATGGCGCAGCGAGTAAAATGAGGATGTTTTGTTTTTTGACGTAGGACTACGTCTTTCATTTCTATACCGGGGTGTGAAATCAAAGTTTCGAAAACGAAAGCGTTACGCCGGAGACCGAGATTTTGAGCGTTAATAGCTCCTAAACAACTGAACGAAATGGTATGATAAACACTTCATTCGAAAGATAAAATGTCTACGCGTTATATACTTGTTACTTTTTGATCCAAAAACTTGTTTCAATAGTCTTAAAATTACTTTCAAAACAGGCTATTGAAATCACCAATCGGTATATAAGCGAGCGGCGCTCGGAAATCCACTCAGTTCTAATTGAACAGCGATTGGAGCATGTTGTCGCTGTTGCGGTGAAGCTCTTTATTTATCATGAAAGCGCGGATGAACGGTGTCACCAAGAGCCTGTTTGTGCACCCTAGGCCAGAAGGGAATCTATCAGGAGGAGAGTGATGCCACAAACGGTTCCCTGGGAAGACATCGCTACACACACATACACGCGCGGCTATTAACAGGTGGTTATCGAGTTGGCATTAACCACTGGTGGGCTTCCAGTATCGAGGAAAATGTGGAAATATCTAATCGTTACTGAAAATAATCTGCCAGTTCCTTTGGGAATTTTCAAAATATATTCATGTGAAAGAGTTTAATTGAATGTTTTCTATCCATGTAACACTTTGACCAAATACATTTGGTTATGTGGTTTTTCAATCAATCGCAATTAACAGGATAGCTTCAGAAGATTATTCTTCCCCATCAGTAGGATATTTCCGTATCCAATATTGTATGCGCCCGCAATCGATTATTGCTCCGTCGCCGAAAGTTCCGAGCTCAGAGAGTTCATTCCCCTCTAGTTTGCCTTCCAAATTGCCATCGTAAACCACACCTTCTCTCGATTCAATCACACACAAAAAGCATACTTAAGCGATATTCTGGTGGTGAGACACATTCATTTTTCGTGAGGACATCGACAAGACAACATCGTTGCCTAACGTGCTGGAGGAGGTGGACGGCGAAGGATCGACACATACACGCGCAGAGCTCTTTCCGTTAGGATGCCATTCAGCATCGAGAAAGTTCCGGAAAGATCTAATCATTGCTGGAAAATAATCTGCCAGTTCCTTTGGGAATTTTCAAAATATATTCATGTGAAAGAGTTTAATTGAATGTTTTCTATCCATGTTACACTGTGACCAAATATGTTTCAATCAAGTGCTATTAACAGGTGGTTATCGAGTTGGCATTAACCACTGGTGGGCTTCCAGTATCGAGGAAAATGTGGAAATATCTAATCGTTACTGAACATAATCTGCCAGTTCCTTTGGGAATTTTCAAAATATATTCATGTGAAAGAGTTTAATTGAATGTTTTCTATCCATGTTACACTGTGACCAAATACATTAGGTTTTGTGGTTTTTCAATCAATCGCAATCAACAGGATAGCTTCTGAAGATTATTCTTCCCCATCAGTAGGATATTTCCGTATCCAATATTGGATGCATAAAACCTTGTGCCTCCAACGTAACGCTCTCGTTTTCGAAGTTCTCCAAATATTCATTCATTCAGAATGAATTCAGATTCAACTTCATACAAATGATCTCTAAATCAACGATAGTCCTACGTCACCCTTGCGGTTATACCATAGATATAACCCACTTCCTGTTTTTTGGTATGAAATTCGTTCAAATTTTCTAGAAAAATTTGAATTTATCTTCAAATTTCCCGGTTTCATGTATTTTTTCCACGCTGAAAAGGTTAGAAAATCATCATTTTACAATGTGCTATGTGTATTACGAGGAATGGCTTGTTATAAGTTTTGTAACTTTAATTTTTTTCAACTAAGTAAACGATGAATAGAGTGTTTTGCGCTAAAAATACTGCAAATTCTTCTCGTATCGGCCGTTACAGAATCAATGATATCAGCCAATTTCATATGATATCGAGTTCATCGCAATTATCCATAGTATCAATAACCAGTATGCATTATCAAACATGAAATTTTCGAAGATTATCTATGACTTTGGTCAAATCGCGTGTTGAAACTATCGTAAATATACAAAATTCCAACTTTCTTACCATATACTGACGACATTCAATGGCTGAAATGAATCTGAATTGAAATAAAATGAATAATCACCACCGAATCTTGCTTTTCAGTGCGTACAGCTGTACTACCGTTGTACTTCGAAAATTGTATGTCTGTCACCATATACAGCGCTAGAACCATGCAAGCAACTCGGTACAATCGCTGTATCTGTACCGACCTGTTTCACCGTTGTACATAGTTACAGTTGTACTGTGCGCAGCGCCATAGACGGTTAGTGGTGGGTAGCATGAACAAACCGAATCAAAACACTTGATAAATTTGTTTTTGAGTTTTAGAACCCCCGCTCACTACAGACTTTTTTTCAGCCGACAGTTTGTTCGGATCGGCCTACTGGTGCAAAAACCGACCCAACTGAATCGGTGTAATGTGCGCACATGCATACCTCTCCGTACTGATTAAGAAGCCGACCGAACTCGACAAGTCAGTCTGCAGTCTGCGGGGGCTCTTAGGTTACATTATCATCATTTTCTTAGTTCAAAAACAAAATCCAGATGCCTCACCGATCGTTTACATTTACAACGTAAACGATCGGTGAGACATCTGGATTTTGTTTTTGAACTAAGAAAATGATGCTAATGTAACCTAAAACTCAAAAACAAATCAAGTATATTTTACTTCCGGGCTTTCCAAGGTAGTTCTCACATGCAGGAATCGTGCATTTTTCTACTTGTGTTTGATTGTGCTCTCGAATTTCCTTCTTTAATTCAACCATTGTCAACATTTTTATAGTTTTCACTACTGAAAGAGGTAAATAAATAACATGTTATATATAAAATTGCGCAGAACTAAATTTCTTACAAACTCATCGCAATCAAATAATCTTTTATTATTATAACATTGTAATTTATGGAAAGAACTACAAAGCTTCCATAAGCGCACATGGCAAAATTTAAAACCATCATCACTTTCACCGCAGCGCCGCCTAGGTGTAGATTTGTACGTTAGATCGCCAATATTTAACTTCCGGAATTTCCAAGGTAGTTCTCGCATGCAGGAACCATGCGTTTTTCAACTTGTTTTTGATTGTACTCTCGAATTTCCCTTTTTTGATTCAACCATTGTCAACATTTATACAATTTTCACTACTGAAAGAGGTAAGAAAATAACATATGAGCTTAGAACGGCTTAGAATGACAGGGGTGTAAGTGATTTGATTTGATAGCAAACTTAAATTGGAAAGTTTTTGCAGTTGCGTTATTACCTAAATAAAAAGTTGATGAAGAGAAAACGATCAAGTCACTTACACCCCTTGCATTGTGAGCCCCTCATATATTATATATAAAGTTGCGCAGAATTAAATTTCCTCCAAACTCATCGCAATCAAATAATATTTTATGATTATAACATTGGGATTTATGGAAAGAACTGTGAACCTTTCATAAACTCACATTGTAAAATTTAAAACAATCATAACTTTCACCGCAGCGCCGCCTAGGTGTAGATTTGTACGTTAGATCGCCAATCCCTTTGTCATCGAGAATACACGCTAAAAAATCGTTTTGAAACCAGACCTAAACAATCATTTGACAGATTTTTGACAAAGTAAAAACTATTTTCGAATTCGAACATGCATTAATATGAAATTAGAAATTAGGACGCGCTGGCCTAATAAGGTGGGCCTACAGATCTTTTGAGAAATGTTTGAGTTATAAGCATTCAGCATCTTTCATTGTTCTGCATGTTCTGTGTTTAGGTTTTCATTTCAACAGACAGTTGCATGATTTCATGCAAAATTTGGGTCAAATCATTATGAAACCGTGAGTATTTGGATCATTGGTTGGTTCGTTCAATGTACACCTCATATAGAACGCAAATAATCACGACACCACACTTTGTTTCCCAATCCTAATATACCTCGCCTACTACTCGACCTGAATTGAAAGTAATTGGACCGTTTAGTTAAAGTGAACAGGGATGCCAAATGTGAAAACATGTTATTGATTTGAAGACATTTGGATTGCTGTGAAGGCATTGTATTTTTTTCCGAAGAATTTCAAAACTGTAGCGTTCTGTTTTCTTTTAAGAATAGTAATGATTGACCGAAAATCTCTAAAATAAATTTATGCAATCCAAACTCATTTTATACAGTGTATGTTTTATCAACTGCATTGTTTGAATTTTTTTGTACAAGTATTGAAAGAGAAATATCTGCCACCCCTAGTAATGAAGTCAAAGAATATAAACAAAACAATACATTAACACTTCGCACTGATATATGAATTACGTACTCGTGAAAGTTGTTTGGTGTTTCTAGATTTCAACTATTTTCATTCATTTACACCTGATTTTTTATTTACACCTATACATAACTACTCATGTTCCTTTCTAGTTTCATGCTCTTCCACGCTGGCACATTCTCTCGAGCATTAATCGACCGGCAAGTGCCAGTGAAGGATCGCTGAGCCGATCCGCAAACACGAGTTTGTATAGTTAGACAATAGTTTGAAAAAGTTCTGAAAGGAAGAACAAATATATAAAAATGTATGTATGTGTTAAATAGTCTCATGATTTCGACGATATAATTATTTTGTGTTTGGAAGAACATCAGATGTTGCACTGAATGATTTTAATAAAAGTCTGCTGGTGACTCTCCCCAACTATTCGCAACAATGGGAGCCTCTCATCCCGAAGTAAGTATGGATCGTTCGATGTGACGCAATTAAAACAATATTTGTAATATATTATTAGATCGCAAACGTGGCAGTTGTCAATCAGGATATTATAGAACAAGTCTTGTTTTCATTAATTTACGATTCATAACACATATTTGTGACTGCATGGAACTGGTTACGTATTTATCCATTTGGTAAAACTGGTTCTGTAGAAAACTGCATGACAATAAAACAAATTTGAAAGAAATAATAAGGCGATTGCGGAAGCAATGTTGTGTGGATAAATGAATGAACGCACGACGCACACATGCTGCCTGTTCAAGTATACTTTCAAGGTTAACCCTCCACAATTTTTCTTTCAGCAAGAACTGTCGCTGTACGACCGTTCCCTCCTATTAGATCTGGATTTTTCGCGTTCGCAGGCTAAATTTGAACCATCCATTTCCGCGGCCTGCCCCGGAGAACCATGGCTAAAGGTTCGTCCTCTGCAGAGCGGAGACTACCACCGTGGTTTTATACAGATCCTGACCCAACTGACTTCAGTGGGCGATGTGTCTTTGGCGCAGTTTTTGAGTATGATGAGAAGGTAAATTTACAATCAAACACTAACTAAACGGATTTTGCAGATCGCTTCGCACAAATGCGGGCCAGTGGAGATTACTACGTCACGGTGATTGTTGACAGTCGGTCTGATAAAATTATTGGTAGTGCAACACTTGTATTGGAGCACAAATTTATCCACGGCTGTTCCGTCCGGGGTCGGCTCGAAGATGTTGTTGTGGATGACACTTACCGAGGAAAACAACTTGGAAAACTGTAAGTTTTAATTAGTAACGGAATATGCTTGAATAACGGTTTCGTTCCAGGATTGTCGTCACTGTATCTTTGCTCGCGCAACGTCTTGGCTGTTACAAGATGTCACTCGATTGCAAAGACAAGCTTGTACCCTTTTACAAATCGATCGGTTATGTGTTAGAACCTGGTAATGCTAACACCATGAATATACGATACGAACAGCAGGATCCATCCTGACAATTAGCCGCCAGTGCTGCTAACAGAAAATCCAAGCTCTAAACATTGCTCTATACATTACTATGTTATATATGCAAAGTTACATGAAACTGTTAATATGGTTTAGTTATAAAACGTATTCTGATAGTCCGTTATGTTCACATGTAACATGTTGTTCAATAGAACACTCTGCATAGCAATGATTTCAGGAACAAAGCATAATTTGATTCCAATTGGGTTTTCCACAGTGGCACCTGGCACATAAAGGAAATATTTTTATTCTGTTTTTATATCAATATTTTCTAATTGCTCGCATTTTCTGTCTGGTGGTCGTGCTTCCGAAATTTGCTGAAAATTTATAATCATCGGTACTTACTTAATGAATTATTTTAAAATTACTTAAATGAAATTAAATAAATTATTATAACATTGAACAAAAAACAAACCTAAACAGTGTTTATGATTCTATAACTTACTAAAAACACAGAAAATATGCGTCAAGTCTTCACATCGCCTCCCGTGTTCAGATTTGGGATCAGAATACGGAGAATTTAGTTCGGTTTTCTTCTTGTTGTTTTGACCAAGACGGGTCTATGGTACTAGGTGAGGCCATTTTGTCACTAAGTGGGTTAAGGGAGCGGTATATGAAAATAGTACGGAAGAAAGCAGGAGGGGATTTATTTGCTTGAAGCGTGAAAGAGACAGACTGATCACGAGTGAGCCAAGACGGGTCTATGGTACTAGGTGAGGCCGTTTCGTCACTAAGTTGGTTAGGAGAGCGGTATATGAAAACAGTACGGAAGAAAGCAGAAGGGGAATTATTTCCTTGAAGCGTGAAAGAGACAGACTGATCAGGAGCGAGCTTCGGCACTAGCGTATTGTGTTTTGTTTACAAACAAAACACAGTAGACTTCCAACCCTTAGAAAAATCCTCGGTCGAAAACTACTAAATACATTTGGTAATGCAAAATTAGTAGAATGTACAAATTTTTTGTACATATTGTCAACAAACCCGCATCCCTACCAGAGATTAGTATATTTTACTCGATAACATTAGTAAGCTTGGATATTGTCATATCTGAAAACTGGTGAGAAAAGCGCGTATTAACCATTTTCATTGCTCCCATAAGGCAATACGGAGGTATAATAAGGATATAATTCTGATACGTGCATTTTCGGCGAGAAAATGTAGCCGATATTGGGCTTCCGAATCATGGTTCTACTTGACATATGTGTTTATTAGTACGGTCGAAAATGACTATAGATTGGTACTATTTACCAAAAAATTCGTTATATTTACTAATTATTTCTCTCAGTGAAGATGGCTGAAGAGTGGTTTTAGCAAGTTGGCCCACCTTAGGATATACTTCTATGCGCCTTGGAGTGAGCTTGGGCACAAGCGTATTGTGTTTTGTTTACAAACAAAACACAGTAGATTTCCAATATGGCTGAAGAGTGATTTTAGCAAGTTGGCCCACCTTAGGATATACTTCTACGCGCCTTGGTTTTGACTTTCCGAAAACAATTCATTTTCTGACCGCGAAGCAGAGCTCATATGCCCAAGGCGCGTAGAAGTATATCCTAAGGTGGGCCAACTTGCTAAAACCACTCTTCAGCCATCTTGGAAGTCTAATGTGTTTTGTTTGTAAACAAAACACAATACGCTTGTGCCCAAGCTCGCTCGTGATCAGTCTGTCTCTTTCACGCTTCAAAGAAATAATTCCCCTTCTGCTTTCTTCCTTACTGTTTTCATATACCGCTCCCCTAAACAACTTAGTGACGAAACGGCCTCACCTAGTACCATAGACCCGTCTTGCATATGCCAAGGCCATCGTTCTAGCCAGAGATGCCAACTTTCCTGATTTTTGAGGATTTCCCAGACTTTTTGGCACGTTCCCTGATATCCTGACAAACACTCAATTTCTATAAATGGTAAATGGCCGGAATGAATTTTGCACCATTTAATTTATCAGAATAAAAATTATCCCTAATAAATAAGGCTTGAAACATTTAGAATCCGAAATCACTGTTCGTTTTATAGTAGTGGTCGTAGTAGGCGTATTTGATATATTCTGACGGATAAAGTGCGCTACACGTACACCGTCCCGTCACCGTGAAGTCAACGTAATACCAGGGGCAGACATACAGCTGTACTAGCGTTGTACGTGTACAGCGTTGTACAGGTACCATCGTAGCATGACAGACATACTTTGGTTGTACATTGCACCGCATGTCAAACTGACAATCAAAAATTCGACCAATTTTCACCACATGTTTCAATGAAAAAGTTTGTGAAAGTATAAGCGTAAGAACACACTTGACGACTCTCCCGCGCGGATTTTGCAATGACAGACCGCCGCGGAGTCAGATAATGAAATGTGAATTAGATAAAACACATAAGGCGGGGCGAGTGTGTGCGGTTCCAATATCTCTGTTGTACGGTTCCTCATACGCTGCGGTGGGTCGATGGAGATGATGCGCCGCAACGGTTTTGTGAGAGTATTGGTGTTTATGCGCTTTCGAAAGGTGTAAATAAAGGCCCATTTATACGTTGCCTTCACAATGAACAGCTACTGACCCGATGAACTTGCTTGACTTGCCTTGTCCGTTCACACAATGTGAGCTGCTGGCAAGAAACTAGATACTACGGCACGGGTTTACCAGAGATGCCAGACGATTTTCCAAATGCCCATCAAATAGTCAGAAACAGCCGAATTTGCCAGATGATTGATCCGAAATCGACTTCTTTATTGGCAGTTTTCGTCTTAGGTTTTCAGTTGAATTTATCATCACACAATTTTATCGCGAAACACACGCCGTGTTTACAAATACTTTGTGCTGAATTTCTTTGAACTGAAGGTACTATCCGAAAAAAGCAGAAAGAAAAAAGGATTCGGGCCAGAAATTGGATGCAAAGAAAAGGAGCAACAAATACAACATTGAAGTAACTCCACGATGATGATTCCCGAGAGTACAGAGCAGTGTTGAGAATAACACCTGAAAAAGTGAAAAAACTGTTGGATTTAATTGCTCCACAAATACAACGCCAAGATACACTCATGAGGGATGCTATACCTACAAGAGTGAAACTAGAATTGATGTGCCTTTCTTCTGGAATATCGTTCAGATTATTGTCGATATTTTTTAGAATCTCGAAAGCATCCATAGCTAAATTAATTCCGAAAGTATGTGGTGCTACAAATGGCAGTCTAAAAGATTTTTCAAAATTTGACTTATTTCGCCTTGACAGCAGCTTCGTGTACCAATTTGTGAAATGAAAATGATAGTAGATTTGCAGGAGGAATAAATACGCCTCAAAAACTAATGAATGAAAATAATGAATGAAAATCTCCTTTTTCAAATCGAATATGTATTCTGTTTCTTAGAACAAAACTTTTTTTTGCAAGTTGTGAGCGAATTTTGAATGAAAATTGTGCTCGATAATGATTTTATATTTAGATTCCCAATGAAACTTTCTCAAAAAGAAAGGGCAAGCGTGCAAAACAAAATAACAACGATTCCGTTTAGAAACTATGAGGGTTTTATTTGTTTTTCCAATGATTTTCAAGTCTATAAATATCTTCGCATATTTTCAAATATCTTAAAAATAGAGCCATGTAAAGACAATGTACAGATTTGGCATCCCTGATTCGAGCGCTAAATTCTATATTTGACGTTTTGAGGGATGCGAGTGCGAGTAAATTCAAAAAACTTTGAAGTAGCTCGCACGTCGAATCACACATGACACTAAAGGCTGATTTAGACGATGCCAGTCAGCGCTCTAGTTGAAGTATCCAGTGAACAGAGAACAGACACTCTGTTCAAGTTACTTTTACCAGTATCGAACAAGTAATTGGCCTCTAACTTGAACAGAGTGTCTGTTCTCTATTCACTGGATACTTCAACTAAAGCGCTGACTGGCATCGTCTAAATCAGCCTTAACTGGCATGATGTGTTCACATGGTGTGAGTAGCTGCACTGCAGTAACTGACTAGACCGACTCGTATGCTTACTAGCACCGTCTGAACCCGGTCTAAATAAATGTACTCTCAGGTGAGCCAATGTGTGAAAGCCACTCTGCGGTCATGTAGCTGCGGATACTCGAATTCCATCCAAATTGTCGATAAATGCAATATTTAAGACGTTTGTGATCAACTTCTCTCTCCCTCTCGCTCAGGTAAACATTCCCTCTTCGGTTTCCACCATTCTGTCTTTATATACCGCCCCTCTAATCCGCTTACTGACCAAACAGTTGTACCTAGTAGCATAGACTCTTTTTGCATCCGTCTATAAAATATAATAATGGCAGCTAGTGAAGCCGCCGAGAGCCGCTGATTGTGTTTTACATCGAGCTCCTGCTGCGACTTGTCATCGCAAAAACCGCGCCGGTGAGCCGTCTAGTGTGTTTCCACGCTAAAGGAATGAAATCTCGCTTAACTTTGGAAAATGTCCTATGTAACAATAGTAAACAAATCGAGTTAATGGATGCACGCTATTAGTTCTCAATCATTGAATTAATTACAAAAACAATCGTTCATGTATCTATCTTCTTCATATTTTTATCGCCGATACAAAAAGTATCCAATGTGCAGATTCGGATTTTAAGCACTCGGCTGTTACTTCGGACGCCACTTTCCTCCGACGCTCGGAACGTCCGAAGTAACAAAGCAGTCAAAACAACACGAAGTCGTACTTCGGTCGTTTTGAGTTTTTGTTTCCTACGGGCGTTGTTAGCGATTTCAGTGCAATTCAACGAGTGATAACAACAATAATCTGTACTTAGAACGAGATGCTGATATTTGGATTGCTGTTTAGTAGTTAGTTTCAGATTCTCATCGTGCAACGTAATATGTCCAATGTGCAAACGCGGCAGTCAAAACGTCCAATGTAACATTTTTCGTTCCTAGGCTTCAAATTTAAGCTCAAATCACGGAACAACAGTTACGATTGGTTTTTCAGAGTTATTCTTGACTGCTAGTGGTGAAAGTAGCGACAGAGACCTTTCAAGACAATTCGCAGATTAATGTTCGGGTCTTCAACTTCGTTTTTCTCGAGTTGACGAAATGTTACATTGGACCTTTTCAAAAGTTACGCGAGAAATGTCAAATATTCTCTCATGGAAATCGTATGGTAACATTCACATACACCATCATCGGCAACATTGACGTCGGCAAAATAAGTCCAAGAGAATAGTTGACGGGACGGTGACGGTGACGCTATATGTGTAGCGCACTTAATTGCCTGTAATAACCTGTATCATTCGACGGTAAAAATTTCACATTGATCCGTTTTGATTTTTCAAAAAACAGGAAGTGTGTTATATCTATGGTATAACCGCAAGGGTGACGTAGGACTATCGTTGATTTAGAGATCATTTGTATGAAGTTGAATCTGAATTCATTCTGAATGAATGAATATTTGGAAAACTTCGAAAACGAGAGCGTTACGTTGGAGGCACAAGGTTTTATGCATCCAATATTGGATACGGAAATATCCTACTGATGGGGAAGAATAATCTTCAGAAGCTATCCTGTTGATTGCGATTGATTGAAAAACCACAAAACCAAATGTATTTGGTCACAGTGTTACATGGATAGAAAACATTCAATTAAACTCTTTCACATGAATATATTTTGAAAATTCCCAAAGGAACTGGTAGATTATTTTCAGTAACGATTAGTTATTTCCACATTTTCCTCGATACTGGAAGCCCACCAGTGGTTAATGCCAACTCGATAACCACCTGTTAATAGCACTTGATTGAAACATATTTGGTCACAGTGTTACATGGATAGAAAACATTCAATTAAACTCTTTCACATGAATATATTTTGAAAATTCCCAAAGGAACTGGCAGATTATTTTCAGTAACGATTAGTTATTTCCACATTTTCCTCGATACTGGAAGCCCACCAGTGGTTAATACCAACTCGATAACCACCTGTTAATAGCACTTGATTGAAACATTTTTGGTCACAGTGTTACATGGATAGAAAACATTCAATTAAACTCTTTCACATGAATATATTTTGAAAATTCCCAAAGGAACTGGCAGATTATTTTCCAGCAATGATTAGATCTTTCCGGAACTTTCTCGATGCTGAATGGCATCCTAACGGAAAGAGTTCGGCGCGTGTATGTGTCGATCCTTTGCCGTCCACCTCCTCCAGCACGTTAGGCAACGATGTTGTCTTGTCGATGTCCTCACGAAAAATGAATGTGTCTCACCACCAGAATATCGCTTAAGTATGCTTTTTGTGTGTGATTGAATCGAGAGAAGGTGTGGTTTACGATGGCAATTTGGAAGGCAAACTAGAGGGGAATGAACTCTCTGAGCTCGGAACTTTCGGCGACTGAGCAATAATCGATTGCGGGCGCATACAATATTGGATACGGAAATATCCTACTGATGGGGAAGAATAATCTTCTGAAGCTATCCTGTTAATTGCGATTGATTGAAAAACCACAAAACCAAATGTATTTGGTCACAGTGTTACATGGATAGAAAACATTCAATTAAACTCTTTCACATGAATATATTTTGAAAATTCCCAGAGGAACTGGCAGATTATTTTCCAGCATTGATTAGATCTTTCCGGAACTTTCTCGATGCTGAATGGCATCCTAACGGAAAGAGTTCTGCGCGTGTATGTGTCGATCCTTCGCCATCCACCTCCTCCAGCACGTTAGGCAACGATGTTGTCTTGTCGATGTCCTCACGAAAAATGAATGTGTCTCACCACCAGAATATCGCTTAAGTATGCTTTTTGTGTGTGATTGAATCGAGAGAAGGTGTGGTTTACGATGGCAATTTGGAAGGCAAACTAGAGGGGAATGAACTCTCTGAGCTCGGAACTTTCGGCGACTGAGCAATAATCGATTGCGGGCGCATACAATATTGGATACGGAAATATCCTACTGATGGGGAAGAATAATCTTCTGAAGCTATCCTGTTAATTGCGATTGATTGAAAAACCACAAAACCAAATGTATTTGGTCACAGTGTTACATGGATAGAAAACATTCAATTAAACTCTTTCACATGAATATATTTTGAAAATTCCCAGAGGAACTGGCAGATTATTTTCAGTAACGATTAGTTATTTCCACATTTTCCTCGATACTGGAAGCCCACCAGTGGTTAATACCAACTCGATAACCACCTGTTAATAGAACTTGATTGAAACATATTTGGTCACAGTGTTACATGGAATTAAACTCTTTCGCATGAATATATTTTGAAAATTCCCAAAGCAACTGGCAGATTATTTTCCAGCATTGATTAGATCTTTCCGGAACTTTCTCGATGCTGAATGGCATCCTAACGGAAAGAGTTCTGCGCGTGTATGTGTCGATCCTTCGCCGTCCACCTCCTCCAGCACGTTAGGCAACGATGTTGTCTTGTCGATGTCCTCACGAAAAATGAATGTGTCTCACCACCAGAATATCGCTTAAGTATGCTTTTTGTGTGTGATTGAATCGAGAGAAGGTGTGGTTTACGATGGCAATTTGGAAGGCAAACTAGAGGGGAATGAACTCTCTGAGCTCGGAACTTTCGGCGACTGAGTAATCGATTGCGGGCGCATACAATATTGGATACGGAAATATCCTACTGATGGGGAAGAATAATCTTCTGAAGCTATCCTGTTAATTGCGATTGATTGAAAAACCACAAAACCAAATGTATTTGGTCACAGTGTTACATGGATAGAAAACATTCAATTAAACTCTTTCACATGAATATATTTTGAAAATTCCCAGAGGAACTGGCAGATTATTTTCAGTAACGATTAGTTATTTCCACATTTTCCTCGATACTGGAAGCCCACCAGTGGTTAATACCAACTCGATAACCACCTGTTAATAGCACTTGATTGAAACATATTTGGTCACAGTGTTACATGGATAGAAAACATTCAATTAAACTCTTTCACATGAATATATTTTGAAAATTCCCAGAGGAACTGGCAGATTATTTTCAGTAACGATTAGTTATTTCCACATTTTCCTCGATACTGGAAGCCCACCAGTGGTTAATACCAACTCGATAACCACCTGTTAATAGCACTTGATTGAAACATATTTGGTCACAGTGTTACATGGATAGAAAACATTCAATTAAACTCTTTCACATGAATATATTTTGAAAATTCCCAGAGGAACTGGCAGATTATTTTCAGTAACGATTAGTTATTTCCACATTTTCCTCGATACTGGAAGCCCACCAGTGGTTAATACCAACTCGATAACCACCTGTTAATAGCACTTGATTGAAACATATTTGGTCACAGTGTTACATGGATAGAAAACATTCAATTAAACTCTTTCACATGAATATATTTTGAAAATTCCCAAAGGAACTGGCAGATTATTTTCCAGCAATGATTAGATCTTTCCGGAACTTTCTCGATGCTGAATGGCATCCTAACGAAAAGAGTTCTGCGCGTGTATGTGTCGATCCTTCGCCGTCCTCCTCCTCCAGCACGTTAGGCAACGATGTTGTCTTGTCGATGTCCTCACGAAAAATGAATGTGTCTCACCACCAGAATATCGCTTAAGTATGCTTTTTGTGTGTGATTGAATCGAGAGAAGGTGTGGTTTACGATGGCAATTTGGAAGGCAAACTAGAGGGGAATGAACTCTCTGAGCTCGGAACTTTCGGCGACTGAGCAATAATCGATTGCGGGCGCATACAATATTGGATACGGAAATATCCTACTGATGGGGAAGAATAATCTTCTGAAGCTATCCTGTTAATTGCGATTGATTGAAAAACCACAAAACCAAATGTATTTGGTCACAGTGTTACATGGATAGAAAACATTCAATTAAACTCTTTCACATGAATATATTTTGAAAATTCCCAGAGGAACTGGCAGATTATTTTCAGTAACGATTAGTTATTTCCACATTTTCCTCGATACTGGAAGCCCACCAGTGGTTAATGCCAACTCGATAACCACCTGTTAATAGCACTTGATTGAAACATATTTGGTCACAGTGTTACATGGATAGAAAACATTCAATTAAACTCTTTCACATGAATATATTTTGAAAATTCCCAAAGGAACTGGCAGATTATTTTCCAGCATTGATTAGATCTTTCCGGAACTTTCTCGATGCTGAATGGCATCCTAACGGAAAGAGTTCTGCGCGTGTATGTGTCGATCCTTCGCCGTCCACCTCCTCCAGCACGTTAGGCAACGATGTTGTCTTGTCGATGTCCTCACGAAAAATGAATGTGTCTCACCACCAGAATATCGCTTAAGTATGCTTTTTGTGTGTGATTGAATCGAGAGAAGGTGTGGTTTACGATGGCAATTTGGAAGGCAAACTAGAGGGGAATGAACTCTCTGAGCTCGGAACTTTCGGCGACTGAGCAATAATCGATTGCGGGCGCATACAATATTGGATACGGAAATATCCTACTGATGGGGAAGAATAATCTTCTGAAGCTATCCTGTTAATTGCGATTGATTGAAAAACCACAAAACCAAATGTATTTGGTCACAGTGTTACATGGATAGAAAACATTCAATTAAACTCTTTCACATGAATATATTTTGAAAATTCCCAGAGGAACTGGCAGATTATTTTCAGTAACGATTAGTTATTTCCACATTTTCCTCGATACTGGAAGCCCACCAGTGGTTAATACCAACTCGATAACCACCTGTTAATAGCACTTGATTGAAACATATTTGGTCACAGTGTTACATGGATAGAAAACATTCAATTAAACTCTTTCACATGAATATATTTTGAAAATTCCCAAAGGAACTGGCAGATTATTTTCCAGCAATGATTAGATCTTTCCGGACCTTTCTCGATGCTGAATGGCATCCTAACGGAAAGAGTTCTGCGCGTGTATGTGTCGATCCTTTGCCGTCCACCTCCTCCAGCACGTTAGGCAACGATGTTGTCTTGTCGATGTCCTCACGAAAAATGAATGTGTCTCACCACCAGAATATCGCTTAAGTATGCTTTTTGTGTGTGATTGAATCGAGAGAAGGTGTGGTTTACGATGGCAATTTGGAAGGCAAACTAGAGGGGAATGAATCTCTGAGCTCGGAACTTTCGGCGACTGAGTAATAATCGATTGCGGGCGCATACAATATTGGATACGGAAATATCCTACTGATGGGGAAGAATAATCTTCTGAAGCTATCCTGTTAATTGCGATTGATTGAAAAACCACAAAACCAAATGTATTTGGTCACAGTGTTACATGGATAGAAAACATTCAATTAAACTCTTTCACATGAATATATTTTGAAAATTCCCAGAGGAACTGGCAGATTATTTTCAGTAACGATTAGATATTTCCACATTTTCCTCGATACTGGAAGCCCACCAGTGGTTAATGCCAACTCGATAACCACCTGTTAATAGCCGCGCGTGTATGTGTGTGTAGCGATGTCTTCCCAGGGAACCGTTTGTGGCATCACTCTCCTCCTGATAGATTCCCTTCTGGCCTAGGGTGCACAAACAGGCTCTTGGTGACACCGTTCATCCGCGCTTTCATGATAAATAAAGAGCTTCACCGCAACAGCGACAACATGCTCCAATCGCTGTTCAATTAGAACTGAGTGGATTTCCGAGCGCCGCTCGCTTATATACCGATTGGTGATTTCAATAGCCTGTTTTGAAAGCAATTTTAAGACTATTGAAACAAGTTTTTGGATCAAAAAGTAACAAGTATATAACGCGTAGACATTTTATCTTTCGAATGAAGTGTTTATCATACCATTTCGTTCAGTTGTTTAGGAGCTATTAACGCTCAAAATCTCGGTCTCCGGCGTAACGCTTTCGTTTTCGAAACTTTGATTTTACACCCCGGTATAGAAATGAAAGACGTAGTCCTACGTCAAAAGGGGAGAAGAAATTTGATTTTTGACACCCACATTCAAAATCCGGCGTAGTCAGATACTAAATTCGCGAAACCGTTGAAATTGGCTAAATCAACCGTGTATGATGCGCTGAAACGTTTCGTGAACGAACTTACGATCGGAAGCTGAGGTTGAAGGTATTGTGAACAATGAGGGCAAACCTGAGACTCCCGGACGACATCCTTAAAAACACAACTCGAACCAACGTACTATCCGAAGAATCCGTATGCGAGAAAGTTATCGTAATTTCCTTGCCTGCAAACAAACAGGACGCTGAAGCAAAATCTGGCGGCCAAAAGACGCGATCGAAGATGGTATAATAAGGTTTTGACGAAGTACGAAAGTTGCATACTGATGGTTGACGAAACGCACGTGAAAATTGATTTTTCACTGCTCCCGGACCTGAAATTCAACAAGGCCACTGCCAGAGGAGATGTTCCCAGCAAATCTAAGCTCGTTTTCGCTAATTTGCCAAAAAGTTCTTGATTTGGCAATGGATTTGCAGATGTGGACAGAAAACCAAGGTTCTCGTCACAAACCAGACAATGGACTAGAAAATGTATAGGAAAGAGTTCCTGCAGAACCGTCCCCTACCGTTTATTAAGGCTGCCACTTGATTTCATTGAAAAAAGCCTCAATTCTCCCAATTGTCCCCAATTCGGCCTAATCGAAATATATTACGCAATTGTCAAGCGCAAATTGAAGAAGGGTGCCAAAGTGACTCGGGATGCTGAAGACATGATGAGGTTGTGGAATAGAATGGCCACTGAAGTAGACCAGCAGAGAGTCGAAACTTTGATGGAGGCTGTGAAGCATTCATATATTTACTGTACAGGTTCCTCAATGTAGTCGGTATAAACCTACACTGAAATCACCCGACACAGGGAATAAATATTGAGTATGACTTACCGGCTCGACAGTTGTCTGTTGTGAGAGGAAATGATGCCCAATGTATGGCTAACTAGTGTTGCCAGTATATAATATCAACATCACTGTTATACAGTCAACTGCGAGGGATAGGACGTTGTGTCTTTCACGCACCTCACATCTCCCTTCTCCCTTATTCTTTTTATGTTATTTTACTTTTTTGTGTCATGATTTGTCATTTCAATTTATTTTAATTTCTTCAATCAACGCTATAGAATACTTGAAATAGTGTAAACGGATTAAAAAAATGTACTGCTACGTGCATTTTATCTGATTACAATCCCAACGGTCTATACTGATCTGCATACTCTATCTATTCTTACCATTTGCGTAACACTTATAAAACGGTTTATAATTCAGAATGGTGTTTTGTAACTAGCATGATTTTTTAGAGGAACCAAAAATGGCGGCAAATTCTCTGGGTGATATCCATAAATGCAGTTCGATAATGCTGACGTAATATGTTTACATCCAAATTGGATGTCTACTTGCGGGAATGGACTGCCTTGTTTTGTATACTTTGGCTAGTGCCTGTACATACCAGATGAAGCAATTATGTGGCATTCTCGAATTTATGTGAAAGAGAAGGAAGGATTTTGTAGAATTTCATTCTCACACAGTTAATCTCTCGTATCTCGCTCTCGCATGTGAAAATGCGAAAATGGCATACCCTAGCAATAACAAAACAAACAACCCCCGCTCGACAAACCGTAATCCTCTTCCTATTGAAGTAATGATGTTGCTTCACTTGTATATATAATCATGGGCTAGATCTAAGTAAGTACTGCACGCACTCAATAGATATCAGCAAGTACTGTACGCACTCAATAACACGCAACTGTCAAAATTGTTCATTGCTTGTGTTTTTTTATTCTTTTCTTGTTCCTGTATCATCTAAATTCAAATCCGGAACTTCCCCTAGTTTCAGATTGTCACTCGACCATTACAGTGACTATGTGCTCCTCCACGGTCTAATAGGGGCGAAAACCTTTGGATTTTCCTTCCCGCATTACTTTCTCTGGAGAAAACCCTGATGATTGAGTTGGAAGCTAATATGCTATCAACCCAACTCGCATTATCACTTCTGCAGCCATTCAAACTCGCCGACATTGGGTGGCTGCTCCGCCACCATTCTTTTGCTGAAGCGGTTGTCCCAACACGCAGCTTTCATAGACGGTTGTCCCGACACGTCTCTTCAAAGCGGTTTCCCAACACGCGGTTTTCAGGCGGTTGTCCCGACACGCCACTTCCAAGCGGTTTCCCAACACGCAGTTTTCAGGCGGTTGTCCCAACACACCTATTTTTCAAGCGGTAATTCCAACACGCAGTACCTCTGGCGGTTGTCCCGACGCGCCATTTATTTTCACAGACGGTTGTCCCAACACGCCATATTTTTAGAATTTCTTTTCTCTATGTCGGGTGATTTCACTGCATATTTAAATATCCGGCAGGATCGCCAATGTGAAGCATTCATATATTTACTGTACAGGTTCCTCAATGTAGTCGGTATAAACCTACAGTGAAATCACCCGACACAGGGAATAAATATTGAGTATGACTTACCGGCTCGACAGTTGTCTGTTGTGAGAGGAAATGATGCCCAATGTATGGCTAACTAGTGTTGCCAGTATATAATATCAACATCACGGTTATACAGTCAACTGCGAGGGATAGGACGTTCCCAGCAAACATTAAATCGTATAATTTTGCACGTGCCAAGTCTTACAAGAAATCCGAATAAATCATAATCGCATATAATATCAATCAAAGTATGTATCGTGTATATTTGAAATCGTATTAAATGTAAAAACTCGATTGTAAATACCATTATCAAATTAAGTCGCAATTCGGTATAATAAACATCAATTTTATGATACACATTGTCGTAAAATATATTTAATCCGCATCATATGCGTATATTACGCTGATGCAGTTTGTGTGTCGTATAAGCGTATAATTTAAATCGATTCAGTACTGTAGTAAATCGTGTTGCATGCTGAAGAAAATCATGAAACAGTGAATCATATTAGATCCTAATAAAGAACATATTACATCATATTGAAATGTCAAGGAAATGTTGATGCAATCGAAAGTTTTAACCGCTGTTGAATTAAATTTCAAATAGCCGCGCGAGATAGCTGGTGGATGATAATCCAGACGACCGGAATTCGAACCCACATCGGAGCAGTTTTCACCAAACATCAATCTGTGCCATTTCAAACATTCATATTCCACTCCCAACACAAGTCAATCAAACAATTATTATTTCTACAAACATAAATACTCATATAAAAAAATGGCGATTCGTGAGGCTATAATAAACATTTCACGAAAATATTCTGCGCCATTTGTTTTTTTTTCCTATGTCTGTAATAAATCGTATATGAGTATGGCAAAAGTCGCTATTATAGCCGGTCAAAGTTGCATATTCATCCAAACAAATTCGGTAAGCATTTGCCATGTATTTATATGGCCTCCACTTTTGCATGCATATGCCAGTTAGGTGCATTATATGCCAATTAAATTTTAGGGCATATGATGTTATATATACGCTTGTTATGCGATTTAATGTTTGCTGGGTTGTGTCTTTCACGCACCTCACAGAGGCTATCCGAAGAAAAGTACGAAAATTCATTAAAACAGTAATGGAATAATTTTTTCAGTATTTTTTCTGAAAAGAACATATTTTTTGTACCTTTAACCAAAATTTGTGATTCCGGATACAATATGTCCTAGTCTCTACAAAGCAACCAGTCGATAAATTCCCACAAGTATTACTCGCAACTGGACAAATTAATGACAACGATCCTGAACAATCTTCCAAATTTAGTCAACCCAATATGAGCCATCCTGATTCCTCCTGATTTTTATTTTCATTCATCCTGATTTTTTAAAATTATGGTTGGCAACCCTGGTTCTAGCATGTAGCGTTAGCAGCAGCAGAAGTGGCAGCGTCGGCAACGGCGACAGCGGGCAACGAGTTTATTTTGTTGTGCTCTTACACTAAGAGCCTCCGCAGACCGCAGACATTTCATAGTTTAGTATGGTTTGGGCTAGTACAAACACCGACTCCCACTGAATCGATGCATTGTGCGCGTATGCATATCTCTTCTTACTGATCAAGAAGCCGATCAAACTATTGGACGAAAAAAGTCTGCAAGTCTGTGGGGGCTTCAAGGCCACTGTTCCACGAATATCATCAGCAACGACCAACGAGGTAACCCATCGCTTTCGTGTTATCGATCTATTACCCAGATATGGATGCAAAATTGCATGTGGTTGCATTCAGTTTACCTAAAAAGTCACAGGAGGGTTGTGTCCAAGACACGACCGCATAGTTGACGTAGGATTCCGTTGGGCTATCTGCTGCACGCTGATTTTGGATATGTTTGAAGAATTACATTGTTAAACTCTTCGATAATGATTTGGGTTCGTTTTGTCTGGTTGTTAGGTATTGTTTGTTCACTCCACCAGTGTCCATAACCGAGTGATAATGATAGAAGGATGGTGATTAGTCATTAGATGGTGCGTATCACGTACCAAAGCCGCCCTCTGTGGTCCTGGACGAGATGGCTCCTGTGTTATGTATGGATGAAATAAAGAAAAAAAGCTCATCAAAGCAATATAAGATAATTATCATTATCGAACCCAATTTTTCTCACCAGAAAAAAAAGTGTTACTTTAGTATAGAGAATATATATTTGAAATGGAAAAGTAATTTAATTCATATTTTTTTTATTTTCTGAGTGTTTATTCAACCCATTTCCTTTTCGCTTTAAACCCAACGGAACACGATGCTACATGCCTCAATGCGAATTTCAATTGGGCTAACAGCACCCAATACGATATGTAGAGCATATGCGAAATCACTTTTTCGAATATTCCTTCATTTTTCCAATTTTGCTCGACGCATGAACTTTCCTTGGGAGAAAAAAAATCGTTTCATATTTCAAGTCATTTTAACACAATAGCTTACATAATTTTACACTTACAGTTGTGCTAAAAGTTTTACGAAGCAACCAACATAAAAGTTACAAATTTGAATTTTATTTATATTCTATCAAGCATAAGTTCTATTCAGTTCATTGAAACATCATTCTTCAATCGAAAGATTCTTATTGGAACGAAAAAACACTTGTTCATCGCTCCCAACTTATTCGCCAGCACGTATGCAATCAGCAATGCCCACGCTAGTTACAATGAGCACTATCCATTTGTGCACGTCGTTAGTTAAACTATCGAGGGTATTTACATGCTGATTTCTCCCAAACACCATGGATTTGAAATCTCTGTTAGGGAATACATGTCGGTGGGAAAAAAAATCTCCCCCTACTTTCATGTATCTGCAATGCCAATTTCCCCTAGGCAGCTTGGTTTTGATGTCTCTGTTTGGGACCCGCCACATATGTCGTCAATTTCGACCTATCAGAAGTGGGTATTTCCGTTAGGATATGGGTTGAGATTTTTCAATTGTTCGATAGTTAGTTTCATGACATATATTATTTTATTCAATGTAAAAAATTGTTATGGAGTGCCGAAATTGATTGACGCAAAAATATCATCAATCCATCATGAAATGACTGAGCAATAAGCATTTGAAATTGGACAATTTTCACGGTGCGCTCGATTTTCGATTTTCAATTTGTACCCCAATATGTACCCGAAAGACGTAATCCTACGTCAAAAAGTGCATTGGCAAAACTAGGACACAAACATCGACATCGCGAGAACAAGAATGTAACCATTGGCGCTTTTCAGGGCCACCAGGTTACTACGAGTTATAACAATGCGTTGCATCCTAAAGTGATCTACGAAATAATAATACTTCACCCATAAGAAGGAAATAAAACAATTTATTTAAACATGTATTTACAAAGGTTGTACCATTTGTGTAGTCTTACGTCCCACTGGTTATTTCTCGACATTACCCATCCGTATATTTTCTCGATTGAAACTTTGCGGTATAGTTAAACCGTTAGTGCTTGTAAAATGTAAAACTAGAAATGGGTTATATCTGTGATATAACCGCAAGGTGGACGTAGGACTAACTCTGGCTTATCAATCATTAAGTAACAAGTTCAGAGTCCAATTATGTTGGGTGTACACTACGAAGAGCATCGAATACCATTGCCATGTATTTGCCTCTGATGTTCTCCGTACGAAAACTTTTGTCGGAGGGTTTTCATCAATCCGTTTATAGACGTTGAGGCTGGACTAGACGTTGATACCTTCGTTCAAGTTTTTCCTTGATGCTCAACTGTTCTGCAGGCTCTCCAAAACTACCAAATACATTTGGTAATGCAAAATTAGTAGAATGTACAAATTTTTTGTACATATTGTCAACAAACCCGCATCCCTACCAGAGTTTAGTATATTTTACTCGATAACATTAGTAAGCTTGGATATTGTCATATCTGAAAACTGGTGAGAATAGCGCGTATTAACCATTTTCATTGTTCCCATAAGGCAATACGGAGGTATAATAAGGACATAATTCTGATACGTGCATTTTCGGCGAGAAAATGTAGCCGATATTGGGCTTCCGAATCATGGTTCTGCTTGACATATGTGTTTATTAGTACGGTCGAAAATGACTATAGATTGGTAGTATTTACCAAAAAATTCGTTATATTTACTAATTATTTCTCTCAGTGCAGGATCGTCCAGTTTTTCTTCCTGTTGTTCAGCTACTGAATCAATACCATCATCATTAAATTCATCAAGTCACGAGCAATTTAAAATGCCTGCTTGATCAATGCAGTCCGTGATGTTTGATAGAAGACACCAAAGTCATCATTAATTTTGTCACGACCACGAGCAGAATGATTATTCGTATGCAGGAAAACCTTTTTTCTGTGCGGTCTTTTTTTGTGCGATTTGCTGTTCTTATGCGGATTGTTTTGTACGATTTTTTTGTGCGGTATATGAAAAAAATTATAGGAGGTTGTGTCCAAGATACGACCGCATTGTTGACGTAGAACTACGCTGTTATTTTATATAAGTCACTTATTTATACCTTCGGATATTATTCTATAATGCTGTGAAATTTTAGAAACAACTGCTTAATAGAATAATCTCTGAAGTAGTTTTTTCATTGTAGAATCAGTTGACGATAATTGCCCCATTCTTGCCCTCGCAAAACAATACACTAGCTGATCGTATGTCGCAATTTATTTCATGTCAAAGCATTGAAAATTTACCTCGAACGCTATTCCGGTGGCCTTTTTCGCAATTGACATAGACTCGGCTACAGTCGATTATATACATGTTGCACCAGCACCATTATTCCACATCTCATAACTACATCAATATATCTTTGGCACCGCATGGAAACAACAACAATGACAACACTTGCAATTATCAAATATCATGCTACATGTTATTTAGTATTGCCTCAAAGGAATCGTACCTCTAGGCATCGTTCGTACAACGTAAACCAAGCGCCAAACAAGCGTTCGCAATGGCATGCATACAAAGCCATACGTTGGTGGCTTGAAACTACAAGGAATATAAACACTTCTCATCATTTTGCTTTTTGACGTAGAACTACGTCGTTCATTAAGGGTGCCAAATCAGAAAACAGGTTACGTTTTTATGAAATAAAGTTAACGTTAATAACTATTTTTGCCGCGAACGGATTTTGGCGATTTACATACTAAACGAATCGGATCGAATCGAATCGGTTTGTAAATGATTGAAATTCATGAAAACTTTAAGCGTTTCCATTTTCCCATACATTTGTTCTGTCCATTTGTGTGCATTCTCGAACAGAGCTGTCAATAACGAGCAACTTATCGACGACCAACGGAGGGGAAATTGTAGGATTTAAAGTCTCCGTGAACAAAGAAAAAGTAGAAGAATGAAGGGGAACGTTGGCGGCTTGAAACTACAAGGAATATAAACACTTCTCATCATTTTGCTTTTTTTCTCAAAAGAAACGCTTCTGTTAATATTATTGGCCTCGAAAAAGTTGCATTACTTTCTCATGCTCGAGAGAAGCGCAGCTGTCACCCTTAGTGGAGGATGTTTTGCTACTGGCAAGCGAAACCTAATCACATACAAAATTCCAGAACGACATTAATTTTCTTGGTGACTAAACAAGCGAAATAAACTCTTTTTGTTAATAACAACCTCGAAAACAGCTTCATTATGATCAATATTAGCGAAAATGCAATCCTAGTTGAAGGCTGTTTTGCGACTGGCACGCGAACCCAAATAACTTATAACATTCCAGTAAGACATTCAAGATGTTTGGTATTCCCCAAATAATTTTTAGGCGCACAACCTTAACGCCTGCTTCGCCATAACGTTAGTTTAATGCATTGATGCATTCTCAAAGGCACCAACGAGGCCCTTATGATGACGGAAAACAAACAATGTTAACTGCTTGGAAATAGACTGAATTATGCCACACAGCTAGTACTCTGATGTAACACCCATCGATGCGAATTCGCTGATGAGTTTGTCAAAAGCCACCGCCTTCACGATATCCAAGTTGGATTACCACTGGTGGGGTCCAATCTTAGATCGAAGCGCAGCAAAAGCAAAGTGAACTGGATTGCTCAACAGTCCGATGCCGAATGAAAGTTTGCCTCAGCGAGATCCACTGTTTATACTCTAGGCAAGTATTCCCCTTCATTCTTCTACTTTTTCTTTGTTCACGGAGACTTTAAATCCTACGATTTCCCCTCCGTTGGTCATCGATAAGTTGCTCGTTATTGACAGCTCTGTTCGGGAATGCACACAAATGGACAGAACAAATGTATGAGAGATGGAAACGCTTAAAGTTTTCATGAAATTAAACCATTTACAAACCAGTGAATTCTAATGTATAGCATATTAAACAAATCTTACGGAATTTCCGATTCGTTTAGTATGTAAATCGCC
Source organism: Toxorhynchites rutilus septentrionalis (assembly GCF_029784135.1). Classification (NCBI taxonomy): domain Eukaryota; kingdom Metazoa; phylum Arthropoda; class Insecta; order Diptera; family Culicidae; genus Toxorhynchites; species Toxorhynchites rutilus. Next base: position 117,137,757 of record NC_073744.1, read on the forward strand.
AAAATCCGTTCGCGGCAAAAATAGTTATTAACGTTAACTTTATTTCATAAAAACGTGACCTGTTTTCTGATTTTGGCACCCTTCATGAAAGACGTAGTTCTACGTCAAAAAAGCATATTTGATATTTGCGTCTGAATTATCAACTCCTCAAATCATTCCCATCCTTCCATCAAATGCTCTAAGTTGCGCATGACTTGATTTCTATAGGAACAATTTTCGACATACAAATAAAAGCACAACACAGCCACGCGCAACCGAAAAGACAAACTGTCCCATCGCAAAGCAGGGAAACAAAAGGAAATCGAACGGTGAACGGTGTGGATTTGAGTTACTTCCTTGGAGGAAACTTTTTTATGTGGTCCCTATCTACCGTACAAAAAATTTTTTTTCCTCGCAAATTGTGTACCGAACACGATTTTTCAAAGCTACTGGTGATGTTTTGTACGATTTTTTATGAGTTTTTTTGCGGTCGTACGGTCTTTAAGTGGCATAAACGGAAATATTATTTATGGTGTAATAATGAAAATTACCGAAATTACCGGTTATTGATTGTAAAATTAGCGGTAATTTGGTAATGGAAAATGACCCGATATTACCGGTAAAACCGGTAACGGCAAATCCGGTTAACAATCCCTAGTCATAGCTATTTGTAGTAATGATTGTGTATTTTTTCCTAATTTGTAGCCGTGGATCAGACCCAATCGATGCAGGATCCGATGTCGATAGTTTAGATAGTTCAATAAATAATGTAAATAGTTTAGATAGTTCAATAAATAATTTAAATAGTTTAGATAGTTCAATAAATAAATAAAGATGCATAAAAAAGCTCAATAAATTCATAACAATATATGCATAAAGGTTGGGTTGAACCGACTGCTTATACTGGGTTATACTGGTTATATTTGTTTACCATTGTTATCGCGTAATATGTACAAAGAATTCGTATTGCAAAAAATACTAAATATTGGTAATATTTACCAAAAAGCTCGTCATATATAGCAATTTTTCGGGAGAGTGTATGATCGGCAATTATGATGAGCACGAGGAATCGCTCTTTTTACACAAACGATAGCGTGAAGTGTAAACCAGAATAACATCGGTGGATGAACTCGGTGTATTCATAATGAATTCTACCAAATGTTTACAGTGCGTGCAATCCGGAATAAATACTCACTACACATTGTTTTCACGTGTAGTGTATTCGGGAATAAGGCCCATCGACTTTGTTTCCTCCAAGAACATGGCTATACGTGGCACCTTCTTTCAGCATAGTCTCCAACACTGTTACACCTGGAGATCACCTCCGCAAACAGAAACACAAATTGACCACGTTTCGATCGACGGTCAACACATCTCGGATATCATCGACGTCAGAATTCATCGTGGCGCTAACATCGATTCAGACCACATCGATCAGTGTCACGCTTTCTTTGTCGAAACATTAAACTTGCTCCCCGGTACAGAAATGAAAGACGTAGTCCTACGTCAAAAATCTCACGTTCACGGGAACTCTAAACCTAAGATAGGTCAGATCAGGGTGGCATTTCGCATTTCGAAACGAGTAACTCGTTTCGAGACACTCGAATCAAACTCGAATCGAACTGATTATAGTATTATGTATCTTTTTCGAGTTTATATTTACAGTGTACTACATTTCGAGCAAAATTTGTCTCGAAGAGAAATGTCAAATTTTTGGATTTGTAAACAAAGCCAAGTTTACGGCTATTAAGCTGATATTATATTAGAATTGTGATTAAAAAGAAAAGATCGCGAAATGTTTTTTGACGACAACGATAGTGAAGAAGCAAGGCGCTTATATCAATGTATAGCAGGTGAATCAACATCATCACTTCAACAAGAAGGGGATTGCTGTTTGTGGAGCGGGGGTTGTTTGTTTTGTTATTTGCTAGGATACGCCATTTTTACATTTCCACATGCGAGAGTAGTGGAAATGAGAATGAAATTCTACAAAATCATCCCTTCTTTTTCACATAAATTCGCGAAAGCCGAACATAATAGGCATCGTTCGAATAAGCGTCGTAGCGTCGATAATTCCATAGCTGCAGGAACAGCAGTGCTCCTGAAAGTTCGTTGGAACACGGTTGTATCCAAAATATTTTTAAATGCTTCTCGACTAAGCCTGAAATGCTACCGAAACCTTAAAACAAAAGAATAACTATTCGTCGAAAACGTATATGAGACAAACTCGCTCATTTTCACTTAGCGAAAGAGCACTGCGCCGAAAGGTATGCACATCGCGCTGGTGTGATCGAAGAGCAGTATTAATTTCATGTCGTCTAAAGACGACGCTCGTACATACAGGACGTCGCGTGGATGTCGTCTATAGACGGCGCTCGTAACGAAAGAGTTAAACAAGTGATAATAAGTTTCAAACAAGGGAAAAATGAGTCTATCATTGCAGAGCATTCACAAGATACTGTTTAAATTCTTCTCTAGTTCTTTTTCCATAATTTTGATATCCGTCTAAAGAAAATCTGAATCACTTTCCGCTTTTGTCAAGTTCCTTGAAACCCATCATATGTTTTCTATGAGGATTATGCCTCTGACCGACGCTGCTGACCAGTTTCTGTTTAAATAATTAAATCAAACCTCATGTCCCGTATATCAAATCTACAGTTTAATCGTGTGAGATGACTAAGTTTCTGTTATGTCTATCTTCAATATAAAACATTGTTACAGTGTAGTCGGAGCTGGACTCCGTTCGTAACGCAGGTAACGCCTGCCCTGACTGATAAATGTCAGTGACATTTGACAATAAAGTCAGTTCTATTTCAATCATCAACAATTAGAGGCGAATGAAATGAAAACTTTAAAACCTCTATAATTCATCACGTTCGTTCGTTCATCAACAAGACCGCACGTGTATAAATTACAGCTCCCGAAAAACCTCTCAATAAATCTAATAGTGGCGACGAGGAAAAAGGTTTTAAAAATCAGTGAAAACAAAAGTGAAACAATGTAATTCAAATGGACAATAAAAGAACAGTTTTTTTTCAAATTGATAGTGTTTTTTGTGCGATTTTATGCATAGAAACTAATACCATTTTTATATCTTTTTTTCACAGCTTGGACAACGCCATCCGTCATCTTAGGGATTCTTTTGTCTCCTATTCTGGATCAGGAAACTGTTGTTCCTGATAAAAGTGTTGGACCAAGATTCGGAACATTAATCCGGACAATTAGCTGCCTCCGAAGAGTTATTTCGACGGTAAATCAAAAAAATTTTGTCGGCAAGGGTCGTACGGCTGTATCGGTGAGTCATTTTGATCTTATTATTTTTTTTAAATGTGAGAGGCTAATTAGTTTTGACGTAGGATTACGTCTTTCGGGAACATATTGGGGTACAAATTGAAAAACGAAAATCGATCGCATCGTGAAAAATGTCCAATTTCAAACGCTTATTACTCATTCATTTCATGATGGATTGATGAGATTTTTGCATCAAACGATTACGGCACTCCATAACAATTTTTCACATTGAATAAAATAGTATATATCATATAATTAACTATCGAACAATTGAAAAAAATCAACCTCTCTCCAAACAGAGATACCCAGTCCTGATTGGTCGAAATTGACGTCATTTATTTTTCGCGCCCGATTCGTTCTCTCACCGGCAAGCTGCATGGCAATCGAGTAGGAGGCGCCTACTTCACACATACCAAATGATATAAAACGAGCGCGCATTCGTGGATCTCATTCATTCTTACAACGGACAACAACAAGTGGAGAGCAGCAGCAGTGGAAGCGGCTAATATATAGGCGAGCATAGAAGTTGAGCGATCAAAATGCGAGCTGTGTCTCAAATCGAGCTTCTATGGCAGCATAAGCAGCGGCGAACAGTAGCAACGGTTGTTGGAACCGGTCTACTACTAGTGGCAGTAGCAAGCATCACGAGCGGATCGTTTCAGGCACGCTCTCTCCGTCAAAAGTGCGAGAACGTTTATTGGCATCGTGAAAGTGCAACATCGAATCCGAGCGGCCAACAATTGAGCTGTGTCTCACTTAAGTGGCAGTAGCAGCAGCAGCGGCGGTAAACATCGAGGCCAAACCACAACAATTGAGCTGTGTCTGGCATCGGTCCGCTACTGTTGGCAATAACAAACATTATGAGTAGAGAGTTTCAGGCATGCTCTCTTTCTCTACTGCTGCTGCTACTGCTGTTACTCAGTCAGATTTCTCATTCTTGTTGGACGCTCAGATCAATAAACGTCTGTGTTTCTAGTGTGCATTTCTGGTACTCCTGTTCACATCAACCAATACAATTGGATGCGGTAATGGAGGTAAAGGAGACAAAGGACCCGGTTAAGGAAGAGTGTATCGCAAGGTTCCACATGACAACATCCAGTGTATCAAACCCGCTATCCGTTGTTTAGCTCACCGTGATGGTGTCAACGAAACCCTTGCAAACCGACGCACAGAAGCCGAAGATGCCAAAGCCAATGAAAGCAGCAGCGACTCCGAAAAAACTACCGCTGCCAAAAAGTTAACAACTACTACATCCGACTGAAACCTCACATTAGCACGCAGCAGATTTCGTACAACCCATTTAACCATTCCAGTCCTTTTCAGGACTTTCGATATTGCTTTGAAACGAAAGAGTTTAATTTATTGTTTTCCACTTATTATAAAAATGATAAAAAACTATGATCAAAAATACTGTTTATTTTTACATTTTCTTTGATCATGTGCAACTAACAGGAAACTTATCACGTCAGAAACATACTTTCCATCAACCAACCTGACTGGATGCGGTAAGGGAGGCGAATGACATATGTATGCATATATATAGTGGAACGGCTCCGGTCATACACAGCACGTTTCAGACAAATGCCTCAAGGAATTTTCTAAAATAATATTTTGTCGATGCCTTTGCGCGAACTGCACGGGCGACACGGGTAGCACCATAATAGCAAATCAAATGTCGAAGTTCGTGATATGGGCGCGTTCATCGCTATTCGGTTCGGCGTCCGTTTAACTATCAATAACTACGCTTGGCAACATTGACATCTGGCAATTTTCATATAAAATTTTTCCCCGCATGTGAAAAGTGGTTTTTCATGTACATAAAAGCGCAGCGTAGCATGTCAACTGCTTCCCATTTAGAAAATAAATGATCGTTAGAAAATAAATGAGAAACCCGTCCAATTCCAAACGCTTATTGCTCATTCATGTCGGCACTCCATAATAATTTTTCACATTGAATAAAATAATATATATCATGTAACTAACTATCGAACAATTAAAAAATCTCAACCCCTATCCAAACAGAGATAACTAGTCCTGATTGGTCGAAATTGACGTCATTTCTTTTTCGCGCCCGATTCGTTCGTTCACCGGCAAGCTGCATGACAATCGAGTAGGAGGTGCCTACTTCACACATACCAAATGATATAAAAGGATGGAGCATTCGTGGATTTGATTCATTTTTACAACGGACGTGGAACGGACAACAGTGGAGAGCAGGAGCAGTGGACGCGGCTAATATATAGACGAGCATCGAAGCTGTGTGGTCAATAGGCTAGCTGTGCCTCACATCGAGCTTCTATGGCAGTATAAGCAGCGGCAAACTACTACTACTCTACTACTAGCATTTCGGGCACGCTCTCTCCATCAGAAGTGCGAGCACACGCTTCTTGGAATCGTGAAAGTGCAGCAGCGAACTTCAAGACGAGCATCGAATCTGAGCGGCCAACAATTGAGCTGTGTCTCATATCGAACTTAAGTGGCAGTAGCAGCAGCAGTGGCGGTAAACATCGAGGCCTAACATCAACAATCGAGCTGTGTCTCGCATCGGTCCAGTACTAATGGCAACAGCAAACATCATGAGCAGAAAGTTTCAGGCATGCTCTCTCTTTCTGCTGCTGCTGCTACTCAGTCAGATTTCTCATTTTGTTCGAGGCTCAGATCGATGAACATCTATGTTTTAGTGTTTCAAGTGTGATCACATCAGATCAACATCAACCAACATGACTTCATGCGGCAAGGAAGACAAAGGAGGATCGAAGCGTATCGCAAGGTTCTACATAACAATATCCAGTGTATCAAACTCGCTATCCGCCGTTTAGCTCGACGTGGTGGTGTCAACGAAAACCACCAAAATAAAAACAGAAATAAGCAGCAGCGGCTCCGAATAAAGCTACCGCTGCCAAAAAAACAACAGAAGTGAATTGTTGTTTTTGTTGCTCCATAAAGTTTTACGCGAGTAAATATGTCGGAATATATGTTCACGCAATATGAGCGCCAATCACGTAAACGTGCATCGGAGCTGAAACAACCTTCTATCACTGATACCGAAAGCTCGATTGTAACACTGGTGAAGTGAACAAAAAATACCAAATAACCAAACCAAACGGCCCTTTTTAGGGCCATCAGACATTATCAAAGAGTTTAACAATATATTTTTTCAAACATATCCAAAATCAGCATGCGACAGATAGCCCAACGTAATCCTACGTCAACTATGCGGTCGTGTCTCGGACACAATCTTCTGTGACTTTTTTTTATTTAATTTTGTTTGCCTCGTGTTTTCCAAATAAACGAATTCTTCGAATATTCCGAAGATTTTTTTTTCAAATTTTCTATAAAATGAGCCAAGGTATGGCATCTTCAATCGAACCGTTTCGTAAAGGTACGTCGTTCGGGGACTGGGCGGATCGTTTGGCGTATACGTTCGACGCTAATGACGTGTCAGTCGCTAAACGGAAGTCCCATTTTATGAACCTTTGTGGTGCATTTGTGTATTCACAATTGAAGTTATGCTATAGAAAAGATGAATTAGATTCGGCTAACTACGATGAAATTGTCGTAAAATTGAAACAAAAGCTAGATAAAACAGAACCAGATTTGGTTCAGCGTTTTCACCTTAGGCACATGGTTCAGCAACCCGATGAAACAGCTGAAGATTTCATACAAGCAGTAAAGCTTCAGGCGGAATTTTGCGGTTTCGGTGAATTTAAAAATATTGCAATTCAAGATAGAGTGCTAGCAGGACTCCGGGATGAGGACTTAAAGCAATTATTATTGAAAGAAGAAATTTTGACAATAGAAAAAATGGATAAACGTATTACAACATGGAATATAGCAAGAAATAATGCGCATACGCTCAATAATAATTCGAACCATTTTGTACAGCGGATATCCTTACGAACAAAGAGTGAATCAAATTAGACGTCCGATACAACAAAGGTTGGGTTTTCACACAAACAATAATTTGAATAGAAATTCTTTTGCTCAAAGGAACAATTGTATGAATGATGTGAATAATTTTCAACACAACAATTCACGGAGAATGAATGGGTACAACAATGGAAACAATTACAACAATGGGAATGGACGGAATAATTTCTACAGATTTAAGCATAATTATGCTGACATCATTTGTGATCACTGTGCGGTTAAGGGACACATGAAAAGGAAGTGTTTCGCCTTGAAAAATTTGAAGAGAGATGCGGTGAAGTTTGTAGATACGACTAAACCAGGAACGAGTGGAGAGCAACAGCTGACATCCTTGTTGGGAAAAATGACGACAACTGACAGTGACGACGACTTCGAGGAGTGGAATCCAGGTGAATTAGAATGCATGAATATTGGGTCCGTAAATAAAATTAGTGAACCTTGCTTGATTAATGTCTTAATTGAAAATATAATAATTAAAATGGAAGTTGATTGTGGGTCAACGGTGACAGTAATGGGCAAAAATCAATATTACAATATATTTAGAAAACCTTTAAATAATTCTAACAAACAACTTCAGGTGGTGAACGGCTATAAACTAAAAGTTGAAGGAGAAAAAATTGTGTTAATTAAACTGAATGGTATTGAACATAGCTTGAAAATTATTGTTTTAGACTGTGATTACAGTTTTATCCCTTTATTTGGCAGAAATTGGCTCGATGTTTTCTATCCTCGATGGAGGCAATTTTTTTCTAATGAAATTTTGTTACACGAACAAGTGAACAGCTTAAATACACTTAATTTGAATAATGAGGTTAAACAAATCAAAAATGTTCTCGCAGAAGTGTTTATTAAAGATTTTTCAACACCGATCAATGGCTTTAAAGCGGACTTGGTGGTGAAAAGCGAAATTCCAATTTTCAAAAAGGCCTATGAAGTACCTTATAGGTTAAGAGATAAAGTTTTAGCCTACTTAAATAAATTAGAAAAAGAGAGTGTGATAACTCCGGTAGAAACCAGTGAGTGGGCATCACCTGTGATTGCAGTAATGAAGAAAAATGGACAGATTAGACTCGTTATCGATTGTAAAGTGTCGATTAATGAAGTGTTGATACCGAAAACATATCCTTTACCATTGTCTAGCGATTTATTTGCTAAGTTGGCAAATTGTAAGGTGTTTTGTTCGTTGGATCTAGAAGGAGCGTACACACAGCTTGCTTTAAATGAACGGTCAAGAAAGTTTATGGTTATCAATACTATTAAAGGCTTATTTACATATAATCGTTTACCACAGGGTGCTTCTTCTAGTGCATCAATTTTCCAACATGTTATGGACCAGGTGTTGGATGGAATTGTCAATGTTTATTGCTATCTTGATGATGTTTTAATTTCAGGTAAAGACCTGAATGATTGTCGTAATAAGCTGGTAATCGTTTTAGAAAGACTTGCAAAGGCATATATTAAAGTAAATTTCGAGAAATGTTTCGGAATTGAAATATTTGGGACACGTTATTAGTGAAAAAGGTTTATTACCTAGTCCAGGTAAAATTTTAACTATACAAGAAGCAAAAGTACCTAAAAATATAAATGAGTTGAAATCCTATTTAGGCCTGATCAACTATTACAATAGATTTGTGGCTAATATGTCTTCCAAGTTGTATTATTTGTATAACTTGTTGAAGAAGAATGTTAAATTTGTTTGGGACAATAATTGCGAAAAAGCTCTTCAAGATAGTAAGCAATCATTGATTTCAGCCAACATTTTAGAATTTTACGATCCTAGGAAGGACATTGTTGTTGTCACAAACCGTTAATAGGAATTTTTGGGAAAGAAGGCAAGAATTCAATATGCGTGACAAGACTCCAAAGATATGTGCTTGAACTTGTTAATTATGAATTTGAAATTCAATATAGACCTTCTGCTAAAATGGGCAATGCAGATTTTTGTTCGAGATTCCCATTGGAGCAGTCGGTTCCCAATGAAATTGACCAAGAGTTTATAAAGAGTATCAATTTCAGTAAAGATTTCCCGATAGATTTTGTAACGATTGCCAAAGAGACGAATAATGATGAAAAATTTACAACAAATTATGACATTTTTGCATGTTGGATGGCCGAAAAAGTAAGACAAACGCTTCATGGACGTTTTTGCCAATCAAAATGATTTGGAGATAATTGATGGATGCATATTGTATCAAGACAGGGTGGTTATTCCACAAAGAATGCAAAGCGGAATTCTAAAGCTCTTGGAAGGCTAATCATGCAGGAATAGTTAAGATGAAGCAATTGGCAAGAAGACAAATATATTGGTTTGGGATTAACAAGGATATTGAAAGTTACGTTACGGGGTGCGAAGTGTGCAGTAGTATGGCAGTAGTACCAAAAACAAAATTGTGGTCTCAATGGACACCTACTACAAAGTCTTTTAGCCGAATTCACATAGATTTCTTTCACTTTTCCCACCAAACTTTTCTATTAATAGTGGATTCATACTACAAGTGGCTGGAGATTGATTGGATGAAAAAAGGCACGGATTGTGCAAAGGTATTGAAGAAATTGGTTGCTTATTTTGCAAGATTTGGCTTACCGGATGTTCTGGTATCAGACGGGGGTCCTCCATTCAATTCTTTCACCTTCTCTTCGTTCCTCGAAAGGCAGGGAATAAAGGTGTTCAAAAGTCCTCCTTACAACCCATCAAGCAATGGGCAAGCTAAAGGCTGGTAAGGACGGTAAAAGAGATATTAAAAAAGTTCTTATTGGAACCGGATAATATAGATTTGGATTTGGAAGACCAGATTAATTTATTTTTAATGAATTTTAGAAATAATATTGTGACGAATAGTGGACAATTTCCCTCGGAGAATATATTAATTTTAAACCAAAAACGATTCTTGATCTAGTAAATCCTAGAAATAATTACAAACATAAGTTGTCATTACCACAAACCTCAGAGGATGACGGTATGGATAATAATCCAAAACCAAAGAAAGAGATGTCAAATGACAATTTAGATAATCTGATGGAAGGTGATACATTGTGGTACAAAAATTACCATAATAATTTACCAAACAGATGGTTAAAAGTTTGTTTTAAAAAACAATTCTCTAAAAATACATTCCAGGTACTTCTTGGAAACGTGGAGGTAATGGCCCACCGAAGTCAACTTAGAATGTACCACAGCAAATACCCGGAGACTAGACCAAACATCGTAATGCAGCCGGGTGCACAGTACAAGAATGCCGATGTTTTGGACATGAACGTTGAAGAACGTGTAGCTGGAAGCGGCTCAGAGGACATCCAGGGGGAAATCTCACGGGATGATCTGGCAAAGGTCAGAGGCTCGAGAAAGAGGAATGCTTCTACGGCGGAATTGCCGGGAAGTTTACGGCGCTCAAAGCGGACAAAGCGCCCATTCGAAGAACAGAATTATTATTATTATTATACTAAAAGAAATTGTCAGAAATCAAAATGGCTGACATATCGAATTGTAAAGTCAAAATATTAGTCAGTTCATATGAATTATACTGAATTGTTAGAATAGGTTATTTAAAAAAAATAAAGGGGACGACTGTTATGTCTACCTTCAATATAAAACATTGTTACAGTGTAGTCGGAGCTGGACTCCTGTTCGGATGGGGTAAGAAAAACGTCCAGATAGCAACTAACTCGCAGCTTCAAAGCTGTAATGTATTCGTGTATATTCATGGTTCACAATATACAAAGTTTTCACTTACATTTTCGTTTTGTTCTTCGTTTTATCCGAACACTTCTTTTGTAAATCCTCTTGATTAGTGACTACTAAATGACCGTACTATTAGTTATAAGTCTAGCTAAGTTTATAAATTCATTTACCTTTAAGTTCACTCTTGATTGTAGAAATAGGTTAAGATTTGTTGTAGGAATGTAAATGTAAATATCTGTAAGAATAAGTTGTAAGTATAGTTGTAGAAATAGTGTATATTATAGAAGTAAGTTTTACTAACCGTAGGATATAGATATATTAGAAAAAGATTTTTATTCTAGGATAACTAATTATTTTTCTTCTCAACTCTTTTGCCGTATCACGTTAGATTGTTTTGTTTTTGCTACTGTGTTTTGCTGTCTGACGTTTCTCGTTATTTATTTGTTGTTTTTACGTTGGCTGCTACGGACGGGCTGAGCTCACCCTCCTACTGCACGAAACTGCCCTGTGGTTTCGTAACATCCCCCTGCCCGTGTAGTTCCGGACCGTCCCCAGGTTTCTGAAGATCCAGAAGTGCCAATTTCACTGCAGGTCTGTTGAGTATTCCGTTTTTAGTCCGCACAACTGCTCGTCGAACTTGCCGATCCGCTGCCTTAACCACATCTAGAATTCTGCCTCTCAACCATCCGTTCCGTTTACTCTCTTCTACCACGAGTACCAGGTCCCCAACTTCCAACGGCTTAGCCGGTTCGAACCACTTGGTGCGTCTGGTTATAGTTGGAAGGTACTCTCGAATCGAACGGTTCCAAAAATGATCCACCAGGCATTGCGCTAGACGCCAGCTGTCACGCAGGATTCCTCCTTCCAGCCTTGTCGACATCTCCGGCTGTGTGATACCCTTGGTGCCAAAGAGCAGGAAATGATTCGGCGTAAGCGACTCCTGCTCCATCGATTCCAAAGGAATGTAAGTTAGCGGCCTGGAGTTGACAACTGCCTCAGCCTCCAGCACTACCGTCTCCAGAACTTCATCGTTCGGATGATGTGGATGGTCCGCAATTGCTCACATGGCAGCCTTTACGGAGCGCACCATACGCTCCCATGAACCGCCCATATGAGGTGCTGATGGTGGATTGAAAATCCAGTTGGTCTTGCTGTTCGTAAACGTGACCGCACAGTCCTCATGGATATTCTGTATCTGATTTTTCAATATGTTGCTCGCTCCCAAGAAATTTGTGCCGGTGTCACTATAAAAATTCTCCGGGGAACCACGACGAGCCACAAAACGTCTGATGGCCATTATACATGACTGGGTGGACAGACTGTGCACCACTTCTAGATGTACAGCACGTATAGTCAAGCAGGTAAACAATGCCACCCACCTCTTTACCAAGCTGCGACCTTGCTTGACCTGTATTGGTCCTAGATAGTCCACTCCAGTGAACGTAAACGGTCTGATCATTCCTGTAACACGAACTGCAGGCAGAGCTGACATCAGAGGAGGATTTGGAACAACCTTTCGAATACGACAAGTCACGCACTGCTTTGCCACCTGCCGAATCAGAATTCGAAGTCCGGGTACGAAGAATCGTTGACGCATTTCATTGCAGATTGTCTCCCCGTTCCTGTGAAGAAACCTCCGGTGATAGCTCTCCGTTAGAAGATAGACTGCATATTCTTTCCTTGGCAGCACAATCGGAAATTTCGTGTCATACGATACAGACGGCGAAGTAGATATTCTACTGTTCATTCGGACGACACCTCGTTCTTCCAAGAATACCGAAAGTCGATACAGTGGACTAGATTTCGGGAATGGAGCTAAACTTGTGGGATTCGTCAGGTTACGCTCCAGAATCGCGTACTCGTCTGAATAGGTTCCAGCTTGCACCTGCTTCCATATCGCTATTTCCGCATCACACAACTCTTTTTGAGATAGAAAATCCGACTGGGACGCCGGTTCCCCTCTGAATCTGCGTACAGCACGCAAAGCGTAAGCGGTTGCCCTCAATAGACGATTCCAGTTTGAAAACCTGGAACAATCAACAACGGCTTTCGGCATCATGCCGTGGAATAAAAATCCAAAACGCAGTTCGACTTCTGTTTCTGCTTGTTTCCGCGGGGGTTCTGAAGGTCACTGATCCTGTTCTTGGTATAAAAATTTTGGAGCATTGTACCACGGACTGGTCGGATCGAAGCTTGGCCCCTCCTTCCATTTCGTGGCTGCGTCGGCTATGTTCATTTTTGATGGTACATAGTGCCATTCATCCACTGTAGTTGTTGAGAGGATCTCTCCTACACGAAAGGCAACAAATTGATGATACCACCGGCTATCAGACCGCAACCAGCAGAGAACAGTTGAGGAATCTGTCCACAAGAAGCGTTTCTTTATTTGGACATCCAGGGATTTCAGGACGAAGTCCATCAACCTTGTTCCGATCATCGCTGCTTGAAGCTCAAGAAGTGGAATGGAGAGAGGTTTTAGTGGGGCCACTTTAGTTTTAGCGGCTACCAGAGCACACCTGGGCTTACCGCTGTCGAGGACTCGGAGATAAAGAACCGCCGCACATGCCAATTCACTCGCATCCACAAATAGATGAACTTCCGCCTCTTTGAGTGCAGAAATGTTCACCCCTTTAAAGAAACAGCGTGGTACTCTCACTTCATCCAAACACTGCATGTATTGGCACCACTGCTTCCATTGATCCCACAATTCCTCCACAATGAGTTCGTCCCAGTCCGTTCCGGTTCTCCAAATCTGTTGCATGAGAATCTTCCCATGCACCACGAAGTGTGAAATGAGTCCCAATGGTCAAATAGGGACATTACAGTTCGCAGAACCTGTCGTTTGCTAGGAATGGTTCTACTCTCGACAAGTTCCCTAATCTCCTCCTTCATATTGCTCAAGTCAAAGCTAAAGACATCGTCTGCTGGCCTCCAGATCAATCCCAGCACCCGTTCAGACTCTGGTGATTTGTCCAGGTTCATGGATACCTGCTGGCGTTCTTCCGTTTCTCCGATTCTCGCTAGGACTTCGACTGAATTAGAGCAGAAGTTACGGATATCGAATCCTGCTTGAGAATGGACGAATTTCACTTCGTTAACCAACTGGACGGCCTCCTTTTCTGTGTCTACACTGTCCAGAAAATCATCCACGTAGTGGTTATCTGTTATGGCTTTCACCGCTCTCGAAAATGATCTCGCGAACTCCGTTGCATTTTTGTTCTTTACGTACTGTGCCAGACTCGGCGAGCATGTCGCTCCAAACGTCGCAACGTCCATAGTATATATCTGGGGTTCAGACCCAGGGCATGATCGATAAATGAATCGCTGGGCCTGCTTGTCTTCGTCTCGAATCCAAATCTGATGGAACATCTCTCTTATGTCGCCTACTATTGCGATGTTCCCTTGTCTGAACCGTAGTAATACCTCCATCAGGGCTACCAGCAGATCAGGACCTTTTAATAGCATGTCGTTGAACGACACTCCTCCTGCTCGTGCTTTAGCGTCCCATATCAACCGCAACTTATTCGGTTTCTTCGGGTTCTGTATGACTCCCAAAGGTAGATACCAGACCTTATTTGGGTTCGTAGATCGAAGTTCTTCTGGCGTAGTTCGATGAGCATAACCCTTCACTTCATATTCCATTATCTGGTTTCTCACCTTTGCTTCAAGAACTGGATCTCGACTTAGTCGTTTCTCCAACGCATGCCATCGCCGCAATGCCATCGGATAGCTATCGGGAAAGCAGATGTTGTTGAACCTCCAAAGCAGCCCTGTCTCGAAACCACCTTTGACACGTCGTGTGGTTGCTTCCATTATTCTCCGCGCTCGTTTGTCTTCTTCCGGTTCGGGTTTAACCGTTACACTCGACTCTTCAACGGCAAAAAATTGCTTCATGCACTGATGCAGATCGCAATTTTGCACCTCACCAGCTAGATGTAGGTTCAACTGCTCCATCGCTGTTCCGCTGTCGGAGTTTTTCCCGAATATGCACCATCCGAGACGTGTCTTTGTTGCTACCGGTTCATTGTCTTTTCCTTCTCGTGTTCGCAATGCAGTTAGTAGTCTAATGTGTTCTATACCGATGATGATGCCCGGGATCGCATCCTCGTAACTGTGAACCGGAAGTCCCTTCAGATGATGGTAGGTTTGGACTAGATCCTTATAGCGCATCGTTTGCGCAGGTAACTGGAGCTGCTGAACCGTTCTCACGTTATGGAGTTTAAACTTCTTGCCATCCCCGCAGATTACTATACTGATTCATTGAGATTCTTTTTCTTCCCGCGAGATATTGCCTGTCCAACTCAGACAGAAACCGTCGGTTGGCCCCTTGATGCCTAGAGCGGACGCGATTTTGTTTTCCAGAAGGGTAGAATTCGATCCATCGTCCAGGAACGCATAAGTACTGACATGTTTTCCATTTCCATGTATAGTAACTGGCAAATAACGGAATAAAGAATAAGACCTAGAGCGATGTAGATTTTGATGTACAACAGTGTCTGTATTCCCTGTAGTTCTCGCTGTGTTCGTCTTTTCCGAACTGCTCGTTGGATGTAGAAGACTGTTGTGATATATTCTACATCCGTTAATGCCACACTCCTTTTTGGTACGACATGGCCATTTGCGGTGTGGTACAAGGCAACTCCTACACAGGTTCTTTTCTTTAACTACCTTCCACCTACCGTCAACATCGAGCGCTTTGAATTGGATGCAGTTCGCGATCTCGCGACGTTCTTTACCGCAATACACACAGGTCTTCTTTGGCTGTTCCATTGGCGTCTTCATTTTCTCGGCTAATTCAGAGTTCCTCTCCCGCTGATCCTCAGTATGCATGTACAGCTTCGGTTTTTCTTTAATCGATTTACCAGTCTTCGAGTTCAGTGCGAGGGCGTCCATCGGAAGCGTAACGTCAGAGGCCATCATCACAAGCTCGGACATGAAAGCACTAAAGGTCGTTAGGTTGACACAAGAGAATCTGCTCTTGTAGTAAGACCACTGCATCTTGATTTGAGGTGGCAATTTCTCTACCAATTCGTGGAGCAGCGTCGGATTCCACAGATGATCAGGAAGATTAGCGATAGTCATATGATCTACGACGTTTTGTACCGCGAGATCGAAGTTAATCTGCGACTGCAGGTTATCAAATTTTGGAGAAGGTACCGTTCGCAACTTTTGGAGGAGAGAATGTATTAAAATTTCAGGTCGACCATACAACCTTCTAAGTATATCGATAACGAAAGGCACAGACTGTGGCATCAGCAAACGACTCCGAACTGCTTCTAACGCACTACCCTTTAGACAACGCTGCAATCTCGCCAGGTTTTCCGAATCCGTATATCCACACGCTTCTGTGGAGTTGCAGAACGAGCTGTAGAACAACGGCCAGTCCTGCGGATCGCCAGAGAAGTTTGGCAACTCCCGTGGCATCACTTGCCTCGCCGCCATTTGTTCACTAGATGGCCCATTTCGGACTGGAGTAACGGATTGTTGCTGAGTCCCAAACTGGGGAAAAGTTACACTGGATGTAGGTAGCATCGATACATTGGTGAGTCCTGGAACTTCGCCGACACTGTTCAGAATCAACCTTCCCTGCGATGAAACCGGAATGTGCTTCATGGGGACCGACTCTATTCCACCGTTCGTCCCAGCGACGCTCGTACTGGTAATATTCGCGTTACTCCACGTTGGTTGACATCCGAAATTCAGCATAGATCGAGAAATTCCCATCGTTATTGATGAAGCAGGATTTTGTGAACTTACTGGATACCCGTTTGCCAAGCATCCAGCGCCCCCATTGAGAAACGACATTGTTGGATTAGTAGCGACGATGTTGTGGAAGTTTTGCATCAAACTGTTTGTGTTATAATTCTGACCCAGACTTGTATTGGAAGTTGAGAACATAGGGTTACAACTGGGCATAGGTATGTGACTGGGCCCATAGTAGAAGGGAAAAACTTCTGGTACACTTTTCTCTACTAATCTATCGTGTAACATTGGCTCTACACTAGTCGAAGACGCGATCACATTATCACATCCCGATGACCTCATATTTATTTGATTATTATTTTCTGGTAGACGATTGCGACCAGCTACAGAAGAAAAGTCGACAATCGAAGGTGGAGCACTTTTATTTAGTGGAGCCCTTTCTTCATCCATTGGCCCGCGGGAGTTGATCCCGATAGAAGAGAAGCATCTAGTCATCGACGAACTTACTTGCGATCGAGGGGTAGTTTCGATGTGTTGTCTTGACATCACCGGAGTTTGCACTTGAGGAACGATTGTTCCATCAGCACACTCGACGCTCCTGGAAACGTCCATCGAAATTGGCGTAGAAGTTGACGCTGGGACAGAAGTTGCCGAAACAGGGATGTTCGACACGATGGGACTTGAAGTAGCAGGAACAGGAACGATAGACTGCTGAGCTGCTTCTGAGACTACGACCGTTGGCATAATGCTACTGGATGGCACTACTTCCACTTTATGTGTTGTGCCGACTTCCTGGTTGCTCAGCCACGATTGGACCCTCTCCCGACTAGCTCGACTGCTCAGTCTCGATCTCCTACTGGCTCCATCCTCCGTGTTGATAATAGTAAGCCATGAATTAGATTTTAAATAAAATGTTCATTCTGTCTGTACAACTAGTCATAACCAGACGTGTTTTACTAACGTAGTAACCATTAGGTTATGGGCCCAGGTACCATAGCTACGGAGAGAGAGAAGCAGAAAAAGGTCAAATCCGACAAGCATACTGCATTCATGATAACGTCAGTCAAGCGCGATGTGAGCTGGATATTCGATTCGGGTGCTACTTCACACATGTGCAACGGTGAAGTTACTTTGGAAGATGCTAAAGAAGTCCAGCAGCGAATCAGCGTGGTGAATAATGCTGTGTCGATGGTAGACGCCGTTGGCAGCGTGAAGATTGAAGCTGATGTCGGCAATGGCACGTGTAACGTTACTTTGTCCAACGTGTTGTGTATTCCCGTCTTGGCAATCAATTTGATATCGGTGAGTAAGATATGCAGTAATGGCCATTCGATTACATTCACCAAGGATGCATGTGAGGTGCGATCGGCTTCCAACGAGGTAGTGGCCATTGGACGAGAAAGCAGCGGACTCTACAAACTTTGTTTGGTGAATGAACGTGTTTCGTATGTGGTCAAGGAAGAAAATGGCATGGTGCTGTGGCACCGAAGGATGGGGCATTTGAACGTGCACAGTTTGAAGATGCTTCGGTCCATAGCAACAGGAATCGATTTCGTTGATGCAGAGGTACAGTCATGTGTTGCGTGCTTGCAGGGCAAGCATTCTCGTCGCCCCTTCAAGAAGAGTGGAAACCGCGCAGGAGAAGTTCTGGAATTGATCCACAGTGATCTATGCGGCCCGATGGAGAACGTGTCAATCGGTGGTAGCCGGTATTTTCTAACGTTCATTGATGACAGCAGCCGCAAAATTCATGTGTATTTTTTGAAGTCGAAGAAGCAAGTGTTGCAGTATTTCCAAGACTTCAAATCGATGGTGGAGAACCAAACCGGCAAAAGAATCAAGCACTTACGGACGGATAATGGCACAGAGTATGTGAATGGAGAGATGGAGAATCTTCGCAAATCCGGGATTCATCATGAAGTCACGGTGCCGTACAACCCAGAGCAGAACGGGTTAGCGGAGAGAGCGAACCGTACGATCGTCGAGCGGGCACGATGTCTGTTGTTTGATGCCAACCTGGAAAAACGCTTCTGGGCGGAAGCTGTGTCAACTGCTGCGTTCCTGGCGAATCGATCACCAACGAAAGGCTTACGAGTGACCCCGGAGGAACGGTTCAGCGGTGTGAGACCAGACCTGTCCAAATTACGTGTGTTTGGAGCAAAAGTAATGTGCCATGTTCCGAAGGCGAAGCGATTGAAGTGGGATGCAAAATCCGAAGATGGCATATTTGTTGGATATTCCGAGCATTCGAAGGGCCTGCGAGTGTTCAATCCTAGGACTGGAAAAGTATTTGTGTCTCGTGACGTCGTCTTCGTGAGCGAAGCTAGCGGAAATGCCATGCAGATGTCGGAAGCTGAACCTGTGAATGAAATGATGGAATTAATGAGTGAAGAGATCGTTGAAGGTAATGAAGCTATCGGCTTGCCAACTGGTTCCACCGAAGGCAATGATGAAAATCAAAAAGACCTGTCATCGGAGGACGATTTGGAGGACGAGACGGATTACGACAGCGCGAATGATAGTATCGAGACAATTCGGACAACATCACCTGCGCTCCCCTCGCAACAAGAAGAGCAGCGATATGCTGTCAGGCGCAGCGAGCGGGAGCGCCGTATTCCAGGCAAGTACTATAATTTCGATTTGACGTATAGTGTACTTCCTGAAACGTTTGTTGAATCTCAGGTAATCGGCAATGAGCGGGAAACCGAGCCGCAGACGGTCGGTCAAGCAATGGAGGCCGACGATCATGAGCTGTGGCGTGAGGCTATGGAAGCTGAGATGCAGGCGTTGAGAAGCAACAAGACGTGGAAGTTAACAGAGCTACCAGCGGGAAGAAAAGTTTTGAAGTGCAAGTGGGTCTTCAAGCGGAAATTCAACTCGGACGGATCTGTGCAGAAGTATAAGGCAAGGCTCGTCATAAAAGGGTTCTCGCAAGTCAAGGGAGTCGACTATAACGAGACGTATTCACCGGTGGTGAGACTCGCAAGCATTCGATTTCTGTTGGCACTGTCAGCGCAGCAGGATATGCGTATACACCAAATGGATGCCGTTACAGCGTTTCTTCAGGGAGAGTTGTCCGACGAAGAAATCTATATGGAGCAACCTGAAGGATTCGTTGATAGGAAGTCTCCGAAGAAAGTTTGTCGTCTGCTGAAGGCTCTGTATGGATTGAAGCAAGCGAGTCGTGTCTGGAACACGAAATTGGATGCGGAGCTGAAGCGTATGGGTTTGAAGCGATCTAGCTTCGATCCGTGCGTATACTTCAAGATCGAAGGAAATACTATTCTGGTGGTCGCTGTATACGTGGACGATTTCTTGCTGTTCTCGACGGATCAAGATTGGATCGACACCGTGAAGAAGCAACTGATGACGAAGTTCCACATGAAAGACCTAGGATAGGCCAAGCGGGTTCTCGGTATGCGAATCACCAGAAGTAAGGACGCTGTTATGCTGGATCAAGAAAGGTATGTGGAGGAACTACTGGAGCAATTCAACATGACCAATTGCAACACAGTGTCGATACCCATGGACCCACATCAGCGATTGACGAAAGCAGGACCAAGAACGGAAGAACAGAAGCAACAAATGGAAAAGGTTCCGTTTCGTGAATTTGTGGGAGGATTGCAGTTTTTGGCGCACTGCACACGGCCGGATATCGCTTATGCCGTAAACGCAGTGAGCAGTTTCAACAGTGATCCTAACGAGATACACTGGGCAGCGGCTAAAAGAATTCTCCGGTACCTGAAGGGCACAAAATCCAAGAAGCTGACTTTCCACAAGCAAGCTGAACCATCGTTCGAAGGATATAGTGACGCGGATTGGGGCAACGATTTGGAAACTCGTCGTTCTGTCACAGGGTATAACTTTCAGTACGGTGGCGGATTAGTGGCGTGGAGTTGTAGGCGACAACCAACAGTGGCTTTGTCCACAACTGAAGCGGAATACATGGCTCTATCAGGTGCAACACAGGAAGCTGTTTGGTGGCGTGGTTTTCTCAACGAGATGTTTCAGATTGATGTTACTGTCCCGATCTTCTGCGATAATCAAAGCGCAATCTGCTTGGCGGAAAAGGAGATCGGTTATTCACCTCGAAGCAAACACATCGATCTAAGGCACCACTTTGTACGCGAACAACTGGAATCCAAGGCGATCTTGTTGCATCACGTGAAGTCCGAGCTCCAGAAGGCGGATGTTCTTACCAAACCCATTCCGGTAGGCCGTCATACTGAAGCAGTGAAGAATCTGGGAATTCAACAAATTCATGGTTAAGGAGGGGATGTTGATAATAGTAAGCCATGAATTAGATTTTAAATAAAATGTTCATTCTGTCTGTACAACTAGTCATAACCAGACGTGTTTTACTAACGTAGTAACCATTACTCCAAATCCTCCGTCTCTGCTAGAAGAATCTCATACTTCTTCTTGAGAAACTCCTCCTCCTCCTCAGCTAACTTCTTCCTTATAGCAGCCCGAGCTGCTTCTTCTTCCAGAATTCTCCTCATTCGCATGGCCTTTTGTTCCTCCATCATCCTCAGGTTGAGGTCTACCCTTGCTCGCTTGCTCGAGGTGGAACGAGCAACCGACCCTTGTGATTGGATTATGGAATGCTCTGCACGACATTGATCGCATTTCCAACTGCGATTGACGATCTAATCGCTCACTTGTGCACATCCGAAGTGTACCCACGTCTCGCATGTATCGCACCCGACTAAGTTGTCGGCCGAGTCCGGTCGGTCACACTTAGCGCAATGACTCACGACCTGCATTTCTGGATTCATAGCACCGGAAAATCTTTGAAGAATGTTCGGATGGGGTAAGAAAAACGTCCAGATAGCAGATAACTCGCAGCTTCAAAGCTGTAATGTATTCGTGTATATTCATGGTTCACAATATACAAAGTTTTCACTTACATTTTCGTTTTGTTCTTCGTTTTATCCGAACACTTCTTTTGTAAATCCTCTTGATTAGTGACTACTAAATGACCGTACTATTAGTTATAAGTCTAGCTAAGTTTATAAATTCATTTACCTTTAAGTTCACTCTTGATTGTAGAAATAGGTTAGGATTTGTTGTAGGAATGTAAATGTAAATATCTGTAAGAATAAGTTGTAAGTATAGTTGTAGAAATAGTGTATATTATTGAAGTAAGTTTTACTAACCGTAGGATATAGATATATTAGAAAAAGATTTTTATTCTAGGATAACTAATTATTTTTCTTCTCAACTCGTTTGCCACTCTTTTGCCGTGTCACGTTAGATTGTTTTGTTTTTGCTACTGTGTTTTGCTGTCTGACGTTTCTCGTTATTTATTTGTTGTTTTTACGTTGGCTGCTACGGACGGGCTGAGCTCACCCTCCTACTGCACGAAACTGCCCTGTGGTTTCGTAACAACTCCGTTCGTAACGCAGGTCCCGACTGATAAATGTCAGTGACATTTGACAATAAAGTCAGTTCTATTTCAATCATAAACAAGACCGCACGTGTATTAATTACAGCTCCCGAAAAACCTCTCAATAAATCTAATAATTTCAAATTTCTATCGCAACTGAAACAGGTTTCAAATTATTCTTCCAATACGATAATACACTACCCAACAAGTGGTCGGTGTTAAGTCTGAGGGGACCAAGTCGTAAATTGAAAAAACTTCGAGTTATTGATTACATTTGGTTAAGCATTATGTAAGCTACATACCATATTTATCAGATTTGGAAAATAACGCATACAACGGGAATAATTGATCGAAATTGTTATGATTGATCAACGAAAACCCCTCATAGTATGCAGTCCGAACGAACCATGTACCATTTACCACGGGGAAATGGCTCTATATCATGTGCAGACATAATGGACCATGTATCAATCATTCGTATATTGAATTTAAACAATTTTCAAGCGCCGAATTCAAACCAACAAAACTGTTTTCTTGAAGCTGTTAGGTACCTTGTTGAAATATTCTTGAACCCGTTAGTGTAAAATGTGCACACTCAGAGTATATTAAAAAATAAACTTGGTCCACTCTGACGGATCAGTGAAAAATGCTGGTCTTCAGTATGAATGATAGCAAAATGTACTTTTTCAGAGTGTGATTTAGACTGTAGCGATGACAATGAGTTCAAATTTGTTATGCTTTAACATGTTTGCCGTGCAATCTAATTCGTGCTTGCAATAGATGGCAGAGACTAATATGCACCTCATTCACTCTAATTTTTATAACAGAATGGCACACTCACAATTGTTAATTGATTGAGAAATATTTCGAAATTGTTCAGTCATAGTGAACCAAATCATAAAAATGCTTCATTTGGTTTAGTCAGTATTGACCGAAAAAAATATATTGCAGAGCACTGAAGCTCGTTTTTCTCGAAATCATAAAAATATGTCACATGGTCCGGTCTGACTTAACATCGACCATGCATACAGTGTATTCAGAACGCCATCTGGGAAAATATTTGGCAACTATTCTTTTGCGCCCCCCTTGCAAAAACATTCAATCTACGCATTGCTGTCATTTTTGTAGGTAAAAAATTGCCAAAAACGCTCGAAAGAAAATCATAGAACTTTTGTTGTGCGGTTCGTACGTAAATTTACTTCGTTGTGAAAATATTGACGTAAACAATTCTAAAATGAGTTGCAACGACAAAGGCGATAGTATCTCCAAAGAAGAATGGCAATCTCGATTGGAGACTTTTCCCTTTAAACAAGACGATATTAACAAGCTCATAATGAATTATCTAGTCACAGGTGAGATGTAAAGATATAGCCCCAACTCTCATCGCTTTGCTTTCCTCTTTATGTTTAATAATTGTGCCTTCCATGCTAACACCCTTCACAACTAATCCCGTTAGCGAAATTTTTTGAAAAATTATTTGTTCCAGAGGGTTTCAAGGAGGCGGCCGAGAAATTCCAAGCGGAATCCGGCGTCGAACCTTCTGTAGATCTGAGCTCACTTGACAACAGGATACTGATACGGGAAGCGGTACAGAATGGCCGAATAAAGGAAGCTACACATCTCGTGAACCAGCTGCATCCGGAACTGCTCGACAATGATCGCTACCTATACTTTCACCTACAGCAGCTTCATCTCATTGAATTGATTAGGCAAGTGGCGTCATATTTCTTTTTTAGTTCTTGAATTCCGTTTCCTTTTTTCGCTGCCTTTCTGATACTAACTTTGATTGTACCTTCCAACAGGGCTGGTAAAATCGAAGATGCCCTCACTTTCGCACAAACCCAGATTTCAGAGGCCGGAGAAAGCAATCCGGAAGTGTTGAATGAGTTGGAACGAACACTTGCGCTGTTGGCATTTGAAAAGCCTCAGAACAGTCCATTTGCGGACTTGCTCGATCAAACACATCGCCAGAAGGTGGCAAGCGAACTTAATGCAGCTATATTAAAAATGGAACATCAAGAGCAATCCAGCCCGCGGATGATTAATGTACTTAAGCTTATACTATGGGCACAGGCTGAGCTCGATAAGAAGAACGTCAAATATCCCAAAATGGTGGATCTGGCGACGGCGACAATCGATCCAAAATAAGCCCGACACAAAGCAAATTAAATATATAATCACAATGTAATTATTCTTATTTCATTTCATTTGTTCTTCGTGTTATTGACTGTAGAATGTTATGTATGTTGGAGAGAAAAGATTTTGGTCAGCGGTTCGATAGTTTCTATCAAGGTCCTCGATTTTACCAGACATCGTATTCATAGTTTCAGTCCAACAGACTTTAGAATAGAGTGCACTTGTGGTATAATGGGAGCAGATTGGTTTGTATGTTAACGATATACAACTCCAACGAATGATTTATGGCATATAATTATGAGAAAATTAGAATTAAATGAATGCAAAATATGTACACTGAGGAAATGTATTGGGTTTCAGAATTTTTGTTAGTCATCTTAAAGAGAAGTCCCTTTCTGAAGGAAAATAAAAAAGTATAGAAAAATGGGTTAATGAATTTTGTTTGAACATGCATAAAACAGCTTCTACTTACTTTAAAAAAATCTCACCTTTCAACAGTTGACTCCATCATTAGGGTGGGTTTAGACTAGGGATATATTCAAGTGAAGAAATATGATGAGATTTATAGAAATCGCATCAACCGTTTACACTAGCGCGAACTTATATAATGAATATATTCATATTTTCGGTGAATTTATTCACCTCAAGTAGAACTGCATCCAACTTTAGTGATTTATCACAAGTGAGAAATTCACCAGCGTTTACATATGCCTGAATTTATTCTATTCAAAGTGGTTATATATACCTCGAAGAAATGTATCATATATATACTCACCCGTTTACATCTATTTTCGCGTGAATAAATCCATCTATAGCTATAGATCTCCTGCCTTTCTCAAGGCATATTTGTGCTAACTCAACCCGTGATTGATTTTTGGTTTGCCCTGTGTGATAAAGACAACACGTTTGAGCAAGCGCTTGTGTGTGATTTTATGATAGTTTATTGCTCGGTAATCGAACAGCAACTTCGATAATTTTTCATGGCTTTGGAAAGCTACCATATGGTAAGGTTTTGGCATCAAATGATTGCTTAGTCTATTAGTTACCACCTACTATCAATTTCATTCAAATTTGTATTACTTTATTGAGCATAAAAATTGGTTTAAAGCAACTATGTGCGAAAAGTACATAACATAACAAAAAACAAAACCTTACAAAATTTAAAAATGTGTAAACTTTTCTACAATATTACTTTGACATAAGATCACACATTGTGATGTAGGAAGAAAACCATTGGATTGAACGTCCTACAGGAACAAATATGTAGGTTCCGGCCAATGTATTTGTTTGGCGTTGTTTTGATTTTATGTAATTTTTCGGAAAACGGAATAACGGAAAAAAATAATTCTTGAAGATTGGGGTTTCTGTAACGCCCATCAAAATAACACCAATGGCTATTGTTTGAAAAATATTTTTTACAGCTTGGTCGTTAATGGGTTAAAATCGGACCGCTGTGCATTAGGACACGTACATTAGGGTGTGAATGAAAATTGTCATCTCGAATAAATCAGCTCAATCTAACTCAAGGGAGAGTCGCGCAAAGCGACGTGATGACAGTATATCTCGACGTTTCATGCAATTGTAAGACATTTGGCATAAAAAATGAAGACCCCGATTTCCTTTCTCTCCCCTTGAGTGATTTTTCGATTTTCAAAAAACTCAAATTTTGACCGCTTTGCGCCACTCTCCCTCAAGTCCGATTGAGCTGAAATTCTACATAGGGTATTTTTTCGAAAATAACGCAACTGCTCGGAAGTACACAATTTACGCATACACTGCAGGAAGAAACAGCTCAGCAAGTCGAACATGTCCCACCTACGTAATAGAGAAGGAGATCGTTCGTCTTCGCTTTACATAAGGTCATAATAGTCACCATAACATTTTAATTCCACTGACCTGCCAATAATAGCAGTCCGAATCGAGGCTCCGATTCCGGTGACCATCACCTGCCATGTACCATGGATTGTGCAATCCCGAAACTACGACGGAAGATGCTCGAGGTGTTAGCAGGCTTGGAGAACCCAAAAATCATCTTGGGGGACTTCAATGCTCATCACCGCAACTGGGGAATGCAAACACCTGACGTCAGGGGGAATATTATCGCCGACGTTTTGGAGGTGTTGGAGCTCTCGGTCGTAAATGACGGCACTGATACTTTCCGTAGATGAACCAGCAATACAGCCATTGACATTTTAGCGGCTAGTCTCATCTTGGTGGGTAGGTTAGGGCGGAACAAAGCCGACGACCTTCATGGCAGCGACCATCACCCGATAACCATCTGTTTCAACGGCCCACCGCCGCTCACGACTCGCAAACCCAGATGGATCGTCGAAAGAGCTGACTGGACAACTTTTCAAACATCCTCCGACTTCTTACTATCTAGAGACAATCCAACCATCATTGCCACTTTCAACAAAAACATCATGGAGGCGGCCGGAGCCTCCATCCCAAGAACGAAAACCACTCCGGGGAAAAAAACGCTGAATTGGTGGTCCGGGGACATCAAAGATGATGTCAAGAAGCTGAGAAAGTTACTGCGTGCGGCCGAACGACTAACAGTCGGAGACCCGATCAAGGAAACTGACATCAGGGTTTCCGGTTTTCTGGAGTCTATCAATGGGAACCAGTCATCTGCGGATCTTTGGCACAGAGCAAACGCACTAAATGGGAAGAGAAGGGCACACAACTCTATTATAAGTGGATGGTATAACCCTCAGCGATCCGGCAAATACTTCTAACACGCTCGGAGAATATTTCGCGAAACTGTCCTCGATCTCCGAATATGAGCCCGAGTTCATCCGTCGACAGGGAGTGGATATCACTTTGGTCAGCAACTTTGTGGTCCTTGTGAATCGTACTAATAATCCTTTCAACCGGAACTTCACCATCGAGGAACATTCCGTCGTCCTACGTTCCGCCAAAGGTGAGTCAACTAACCCTGACGGTATCGGCTATAAGATGCTGAAACAGCTGACCCTACTCGGACAGTTTGTCTTTCTAAGCATGTTTAACGACCTGTGAAATACACACGAATTCCCCGAGGGTTGGAGACACAGCCTAGTAATACCCACACCTGAAATCGGTCAAAGTAGCAACAACGTTAAGGGCTGCCGTCCAATTTCCTTAACCTCCTGTTCATCCAAGATCCTGGAAAGAATGGCAGACAGACGCCTTGTCACCTTTCTAACCAAAAACAGGAAATTGGACTATCGACAGTTCACCTTCCGACCGGGTATGGACACCAAAAACTACTCTTTCTCGTCGCCATGAATAGCCTGTTCCAGGTCCTGCCTGGGGAATCTTCGTGTTTGCCTACGCGGACGACATTCTTCTGATGGCAGTGGGTGACACCCATAGGATTCCACGCATCAGGATACAGCCAGCTACTAATGCTATCGGCCGGTTGTCGGGAGTCTGAATCCTCTGACTTTCTGCACCGAAGCGCGGCCATATGTTGATATGCAGCGACATACATCAGGGTCCCAACTCCAGCCAACAGGTCCAGCTATACAAAAACAACACCCCTCGCCGAAAAACGCTAAAGATCCTCGGAGTGTTGGTTGGCCAAAAACATAGCTTCCTCCGCCATTTCGAGGAAGTTAAGAACTGTGCCACCCGATTGAATCTGTTGAAAGCTATTTCCAAACCACATTGGAGCAACAACAGAAAGATCCGGCTACCGGTGGCCAAAGCTACCATCAGCAGCCGCTTCACCTATGGACTCGAACTGACGTGTCTGGCTGGAGACTGAAGGCTCCCAAAAACTCTGGCACCCATCTATAACGAAGCACTACGGCCTCCTGCCATCAACACCAGCTGCCTCTGTTTGCGCTGAAAGTGGAGAACCTCCTTTCGATCTAATCATAGCCAGTTTTTCGTCGAAAACCAGCGGTAGAGGGGAGAATCAGGTATCAGGGATCAGCGGTATCAGGAACAACTTCCGAGTCGGGGCGAGCTCGACCGGTCTGCTAGAATATTTCAAGGCCATCATAGGAGAACAAATTAACTAAATACATTCGCGTCGCAATAATTGGACACATCCGGGTCGCTACACGACATCGCAGGGAATGAAGCGGGCGACCGACTTGCCGGAATCGGTCACACCGGACTGAGAGGTGCCGCTGGACGACGTGAAGTTGTGGATCACCAACTCTTTTCGCTCCTTTTGGACCGAAAAGTGGTTAGCGGAGAGAGGACAGTTCCTCAGAAAAATCAAGGGCTCAACTGCCAGGTTCAACGACCAGAAAAGAATCAGAAAACAACGACTGAGGACCGGTCACTGCTCCGTCTCACATGGATTCAACAGAGGACCTATCCATCAACTCTGCGACCACTGTCAAGTTCACAACTCCGTCGAACACTTCCTGTGTGGCTGCCTCAAATATGATGATCTGCGAAATCTCCATGGAATCAGCGGAAGTATACGAGATGTCTTGTGCGACGATTCAGCGAGAGTAGCAACGCTTCTCTGCTACTCAAAAGATGCCGAACTATTTTTCAAGATTTAATGTCTGAGCAATGAATCAGTCAAGAAGATCCTTGTTCTTTCCCCTCCACGATGAAGGGGAATAAGAACACTTCGACATTCCCAACGGCACGGCTTCCTCTCCACTGGCCTGGAGCCATGGTCCCAGGACATCCTTTCCATCTGGTCCAGCAAGCAAACAGCAAGTTTTTTTTGCCAAATTATGTTTTGAAAATGGTTTTTTAAGTGTTTAATTTTTGTGTCACTTGAAGTCCAACTCTTATGTTATAATTTTATGTGCAATAATTTGATCTCAAACCTTGCGGCAATGCCATTGATAAAGAGGAGAACCAGACCGGGAGGCTGAAAGCCTCTCAAATACAAAATAAAAACAAAAACAAAACTTGTCCAACAGTCCATTGTTCTGGAACGTATTCTGGAGGTTCTCCCAAGCGTCTTCTGCCGTTTCAAGGTTCTTCACAAGTTTGTAGCTATTCTTTCACAAGCTCAGGCAAATTACAGCTGATGTCCTATAACTTCACCAGGATCAATCGCCTATCCCTCCAATGGCTACACTGCTCTTCAGGTACCTTCTCTGATCAGCGTAATCTTCAATGCGAAAGCCCATGATGCAGAATTTTCACAAAGAGAGATAGCCACGAACCGGGTTCATTGAAAAAAATGTGAATAGGCCATGTTGTGAAGACGTTAAGCTAAAATAAATAAAATTTAAATTCTCTGCTATCGAATCCACAGCCGATGGCACATTTGTACGCAATCTATATCGAATTATCATCCATAGTTCGTTTTTCACTAAAGGCTCCGATCAGATTAGCAGCAGCATAGAAACGGGATTGGGGAGAGAGAGAGAGAGAGAGAGAGAGAGAGAGAGAAAGAGAGAGAGCAGCGTTTTGGTAAGCGAGTGAGACCGTTCTACACTTGCTTCACAATCACAACTAAATGGCAAAATTATGAGCGGGCTTATATACTGATTTGTGTGATTTCGATAGCCTGTCTTGAAATATATTTCTAAGCTTTTGAAACAATGTTTTGAACCAATAGGTAACAAGCACATAACGCGTAGACATTTATCTTTCGAATGAAATGATTATCATACAATTTCGTTCAGCCGGCAAAGAGGTGTTAACGCTCAAAATCTTGTTTCTCCAATGTAACGCATTCGTTTTCGAAACTACAAACTTACATCTCAGTATAGAAATGAAAGTCGTAGACCTACGCCAAAAAAGAGTTAATGAATTTAGTTTGAACATGCAAGACAGTTTTTTATTTGTTATAAAAGAAATTCTCAACTTTCAACGCTTGATTTATCATTATACTTTTGGCAATCATTTATTGATTTGTCTAAACGGAAAACAAAAGTGAGCATCAATGCTACCATCCGAAAAAAAGATCCATTGCTTTGTCAACTATTCCGGAACTTCGTTTTGGTGCCATAGGACTTGGAACGACCACCGTCGGATGTTGGGCATTCTTGTACGCTATATGTGTTAACGAGCGCACCCTACTGAGAGAATATCTGAAATAGTCGAAAATATTGAGTAAAGGTCAAAATTCTCCAGATGAAAGCACTTACTCTTTTCGTTCATCGCTGTTTTCTTTCCCTATTATCGCAGGATCATTGCAGTATTGTACTCCGATCATCAAATTTTGTCCAATAATTTTCCCATTATAGTTGAGTGCTTTATCACATTCTAGCCGAGACG
The DNA here is from genome assembly GCF_029784135.1 of Toxorhynchites rutilus septentrionalis. NCBI lineage: Eukaryota > Metazoa > Arthropoda > Insecta > Diptera > Culicidae > Toxorhynchites > Toxorhynchites rutilus. Next base: position 117,168,053 of record NC_073744.1, read on the forward strand.
TAAATCGCAAATGGACCCAATTTCCATTTTGTGTGGCAAATGACTTATCGATAATTGAACCACATTGTGAAAAATGGGACAGGACCATGGAGGAAGCAGTCTGTGGGAATCCGTAAACGGTGATCCAATAATCGTTACACATGTGTGCTTGGGACAGATTCACGTATGATTGCGACAGCGGCGATACAAACGAAGCATTACGCGTGAAATCCTGATCTCTCACAATTGGGATTGGTGACATAACTTTCGATATATTGAAACCGCTCTTATTCAGATATGAATCACTGTATCCGGGTGATGTCGGAGCGCTGGGTCCGGGCCCAGCTAAATTTTGATGTTGATTTTGGGTATTTTTAGTTGGAGTTTGAAACGACTGTTTCTCATTCCGAAATGAATCAAATAACCCCTGCGTTGGTGGTCCTGATACGCTTGTGTTGTGGTTTATACCTGACTGGTTGAGATTAGCTGCAAGTGAAAACGTCTGTGGAAGTCCAGCAGTCCTGTTCCCGTAATCGGAAGCGATCGGCGTGTGAACACCTCCCGTTGGAGATTGTGTGAAGGCAAGCGAACTTCTTCCTTTGGTCGGAGATAACGTATTCGCTCGAGGCGTCGCCGGGGTATCTCCCATGAGGAAAGATGGAAGATAACCACTGGTAGAAGGCAATGGACTTCCACTCGGACTTCCGAGCGTCATTGGTTCCATATGTATAAACGTATGTAACGTCGAATTTATGAACTTGATAAATTTGGAACTTGGCTCAGACTTATTTGAAACTAGTTTTAATTGTATCCGACTTCAGAATCCAGAGGTTTACACTGCGCTAACATAAAGTCAGTTGAAAATTCCGTCAGTTTTAAATGAAACTGTATTATTTCACACATCAGATTTTAAGCGTGCCATTGTTTGACAGGTAAGCTATTTCGGCATAACTAGTGTAGGGGAAATTGGGGCGTGCACAGTTTGACGCAGGACTACGCCTTTCTTTTCATTTCATTTCTGGGGTGTAAGTTCAAAGTTTTGAAAAATAGAACGTTACGCCGGAACAACAACATTTTGAGTGTGAATGCCTCCTAATCAACTGAACGAAATGATTTGATAACCCTTCATTCGAAAAATAAAATGTGTTATAAGGTTGCTACTTATTGATAAAAAAAACTTGATTCAATAACTCAAAAATTGCTTAGAAAGCAAGCTATTGTCCTTCGGAGACGAAAATGGTACAAAAAATATAGTAATATTTTTGAGGTAATTTAGAAACTATTGAGCTATGGAGTATGGAATAACACGGACTGAAAAAAATAATTTATGATGAATTGTAAATAGTGATAGTAAAGTAAATATCACTTATGTAATAGAGCGTGGATATATAAAAGCTCATGCGATATAAGCGTAAGAACACAATGGACGGCTCTCCCGCGTGGATTTTGCAAAGACAGACCGCCGCGGGACCTCAATAAGGCTGATGTCACATTAGGCGGATTCGCCGCCGCGGATATAGCGACGGTTATTTTCTCCATTTGAAAACCGCCCCGCTATATGTGACATGGCTCATTCACAATACACTGTAGATCCTCCGCTGCGGTTTTACTCGCGGAATCCGCGACGGCGAATCCGCCTAATGTGACATCAGCCTAATGAAATGGAATGCGATAAAACACATACGGCGGGGCGGGTGTGTACAAAATCACTGTTGTACGGTTCCTCATTCGCTGCGGTGGCCCGATGAAGATGATGCGCCGCAACGGTTTTGTGAGAGTATTAGGCCGATGATATAGTAAACGCGAAGCGAAGCGTTGCGGAAAAGCGAATTGAACTGCAGCGAATTGAATGACCAGTTCGCTTGGTGGGTCTGTTCGATGGGTGATGGAAATTGGGCTCACTTATATTGGAGTGATCTGCATACTCCGATGCTCTGGATGCTTCCGGATCCCCAACACCACCAGCAACACTATCCTGTCCCCCAATCTCTTGGCATTCCTGAGTATCATCCTCATTTTCGCCGTCTTTATTATTTCCCCCACCAGCTGCGAAGAGATTTCCTCCAGACTTCCGGGGCGCATTTGGTGCATGAGGAACAGCATCGACTCGTAGTAGGGCCAGGAAGTGTGGGACTCAAAATTTAGTGGGCCTGCGTCACCGGATCTTCCTTCCGGGACCTTCCGCAACTCCTTTCCGAAGGTATCCCGGAGACTTTTTTTTAGCAGCATCCGCTGAAAAGTAAATACACTGTTTGGATGAGCCATAAAATATTTTTATTTACAACTTACAAGTAACATCTTCTCCCAGCTCAGTGGAAACTTCTCTCCACAGCTTTTCCACAACCGATTTGTTACGATAAAGTTTCGTTGTTTTATCCCACAAGGGCTTCTTCGCAAACACGGAATAAATTAAATTTTCCGCATCGATTTCCATTTCCGAACACTGTCAGCAAAACAAAACAAACAAAACACTACCCAGTCGAAGCACCTCTAGCGTCAAAACACACTCGAACTGCTTCTCCGCGTCTGACGGCCCGTTCGCAACGCTTCGCGTCGCGTTCGTTATATCAGGTAGACGCGATTCGCATACATTTTCATCAAAAGTGCTTTGACGCAAGCAGACGCAAACGCGTTCGCTCTCGCAAACGCATTCACTATGTCATCAGCCTTAGGCCGAGGACATAGTAAAGGCGGTGCGGTGCGATGCGAAGCGATTACTTGGAGCTCACCGCGTGCTATGACATACTGATCGCTTTAGATTGCGCGTTTTTTGATGTTTCATTCCACTCCATTGGGCATGTAAACAACCCAGCACGAGGATGCCAGATATGATAACATGTCTTCATTTTGTAAACAGCTGAATGGTGAGATCGTTTTTATCTGTGAACATGGTAAATGGAAAGCCCTTAACGTGACGTTTTCATTATATGCATTATGTAAATTAGAATAAAGTTATATAATTCATCGAACAAAACGAAAATGATAATTTAACAACTCAATATTTATTTTCGTTCGATGAGTTCGATTGTGCATTCCACCACTTGCATTCACTCGCGGCAAAACACTACAGACACACTTTCGCCGCATTGAAATCACGTTCGCATCGCCTTTACTATGCGTAAGGCTGATGTCACATTAGGCGGATTCGCCGCCGCGGATATCGCGACGGATTTTTTCTCGACATGAATTCGCATCCAAAACCGCTCTGTGTGACATGGCTCATTCACAATACACTGTAGATCCTCCGCTGCGGTTTTACTCGCGGAATCCGCGGCGGCGAACCCGCCTAATGTGACATCAGCCTAAGAACACACTGGACGGCTCTCTCGCGCGGATTTTGCAATGACAGACCTCCGCGGAGCCTCGATAATGGAATGTGTATGATCTAAAACACACAGGGCGGGGCGGGTGTGTACGGTTCCAAAATCACTGTTGTACGGTTCCCCATTCGCTGCGGATAATCGTATTCCATCCAAATTGTCGAGAAATGCAATATTTCAGACGTTTGTGATCAAGTTTACTCTCCCTCTCGCTCAGGTAAACATCCCCTCCTCCGTTTTCCATAATTTTGTTTTTATATACCGCCCCTCTAATCCGCTTACTGTCCAAACAGTTGTACCTTGTACCATAGACTCGTCTTGCATTCGTCTATAAACATATAATAATGGCAGATAGCGTCGCGTCGCATTCACTATTAGTGATCCTCGATAATCGTTCGATTAATCGATTAATCGAATACTTCCTACAGAAATCGATTATTCATCGAACGAATACTGCGCAACAAATAATCGAAGTGAACGAATAATTTACGTCGGTTAATCGATCCAAACCCAAAGAAAAAAAAACGTACGACCGCTGCAGTTTTATCCTGAAAAGCAATCATTATCTTTAACACTTCTTTAACTGGTAAACGAAGCTCAATGCCGTCAATGCGAATTGAGCTTCGTTTGCGAATTTAGGGGAGAGTAAAAGATAATGATTGATTTCCCGGCGGAACGAACACTGTTCTCATTCCAGATGGCTTTCTAGCAAATGAGAAATGTTAGTCTAACTAATTATTTCTTACAGCGTGACGATTAATCGATTATTTGGGGCGATTAATCGTATCGAATATCAAACTGCTGAAAAGTATTCGATTAGTTGATGAACGATTAATTTCAAAAATCGGGTTCACTATTCACTATGTGCTCGGCCTTATACCATGGACAGACATACAACTGTACTAGCGCTGTACGTGTACAGCGTTGTACAGGTACCACGATAGCATGACACACATACTTTGGTTGTACATTGTACCGCATGTCAGACTGACAATCAGAAGTTTGAATTTATTGCATTGTATTTTCACCAATATTTCAATGAAAAAGGTTTTTATTTAGCGACTAAACTATCGAACACAACAAATATGTTTCCAATCTAAGTTATTAACTCAAGAGAAAGTCAATGAAAAGAATGTATACCAAATGTTTTGATTCGTTTTGTTCATGCTACCCACCACTAACCGTCTATGGCGCTGCGCACAGTACAACTGTAGCCATGTACAGCGGTAAAATAGGTCGGTACAGGTACAGCGATAGTACCGAGTTGCTTGCATGGTTCTAGCGCTGTACATGGTGACAGACATACAATTTTCGAAGTACAACGCAAGTACAGCTGTATGTCTGTCATAAGTATTAGTGTTTATGCAGGAGGGTGACGTCTTTAGAGAACCCCCATTGAACTGACAGGAGCCAACATAACGGGTATCCCACTGACATTTTCCCTTTGTTTTCATATGAATTGGGTATCCCACTGACAGTTCTGCTTGAGATTTTGCTAACGATCCTAGCATCAATCATAGCACCCGGCTGTGTTTATGCGCTTTTCAAAGGTGTAAATAAAGCAAGGCAATAATAAATGTGCTATCAGGTGAACCAATACGTGAAAACCACTCAGCGGTCATGTAGCTGCGAATTCTTGAATTCCATCCAAATTGTCGAGAAAAGCAATTGGCGATCTAATGTACAAATCTACACTTAGGCGGCGCTGCGGTGAAAGTGATGATGGTTTTAAATTTTGCCATGTGAGCTTATGGAACGTTTGTAGTTCTTTCCATAAATTACAATGTTATAATCATAAAAGATTATTTGATTGCGATGAGTTTTAAAGAAATTTAATTCTGCGCATTTTTATATATATCATGTTATTTTCTTATCTCTTTCAGTAGTGAAAATTGTATACATATTGACAATGGTTGAATCAAAGACGGAAATTCGAGAGCACCATTAAAAACAAGTAGAAAAATGCATGGTTCTTGCATGTGAGAACTACCTTGGAAAGTCCGGAAGTAAAACATACGTGATTTGTTTTTCAATTTAAGGTTACCTTGTCATCATTTTCTTAGTTCAAAAACAGAATCCAGATGTCTCACCGATCGTTTACGTTTTGCGTTAGATCGCCAATATTTTTCAGACGTTTGTTATCAACTTCCCTCTCCCTCTCGTTCAGGTAAACATCACCTCTTCCGGTTTCTTCAATTCTGTCTTTATATACCACCCCTCTAATCAGCTTATTGTCCCAACAGTTGCACCTTGTACCATATACTCGTCTTGCATCCGTCTATAAAAATATAATAATGGCAGATAGTGAAACCGTCGAAAGCCGCTGAATGTGTTTTAAGCGGACCTTACACGGTCAACTTTATTGACAATATGATGACATTTGAGAGCATAATGACAACTGAACATGGCCGACGACGCAGAAATCCGGATTTTCTGATTTTCGAGCATCAATATCGTGACATTTCATATAGATGCATGATGTTGACGTTTTACCTCACGGACTTCCAGACTGAGTTGCCAGATATGCAAGCGCACATTTAATTTTTGTTAGTCTTTTTTGCGATTGCAATTAAAATTTATAAACTACTGAAATTGTAGGTATCATAAATGGAAGCTTTTGGTTTGGAAAACCGATACTTTGAATAGCAAAATACGGTACTTTTCACGATACAAATCAAAACTTCAAAGTAAACTGACAATGTGATGGTGAGAGAGTGGATGAAACTTAACAACGTTTTAGGAATTTTTTAACGTTGAACTCGGTCATTCTTTGCGCTAGTGAGCGGGTTGTGTGTTTCTTCACACTCCGCTATAAAATTTGGAGAATGAGAAGATCTGGGGAAATCACAGATGAAAAAACATCATGTGTTAATTCAAGCTACAGTAGAATCCCGATTATCCGCGGAATAGTCGGGCAAACTCACCGCGATTAACGAATATCGCGATGACCCATTAAAGGACAAAAAAATGCAAACACGAAAAGAGATGTTTCAACATAAAAACTATGTTCTATCAATACAAAAATCAATCAACTATCCATCTATAAGGTCGTGTACACCAGTGGCTAAATAATGTAAAAGCCATGACCACAACAAAAGAGCATGGGCCTACCACTCACTAACAAATTCCGGAAAGGCCTATTGATTTACTATGGAACTCGCAGTCACGAATAATCCGCAGGGCGGATCACCCGCTCGATGATAATCGGGGTTCTACTGTCATAGTCTCATTTATGGAATATAAACATTTGCTTGCAGATAAAATAACTTGCATATATTTTCGCAAACTAAAATAATCTGGCATCTCTGAAACTGAAAGGAACAGTCTGTATTTGTGAAACGAGTATTATGATGTATTTTTGAGAAGAAAAACCGAATTCTAAAGTGTAAATTATGAATGAAAATTAACTTTTACGAATCAAATTAGTATTCTATGTGAATGCAAATCACTTTTTTTTTCTGCAAGTGGTGAGAAAATCCCATACAAAAATTATGTCTGAAATTGACGTTATATTATAATAATACTGTTTAGTAGGAATATCTGAAAATTCAGAGGAAGTAGGTTAAGTTAAGGTTAGGACTACGCGCTTCAACTTATTAAATATTACCAAGTAGATATTTTCATTCAAATTTTACCAATTGAAAATTGCCTTTTAGCCTTCTAATCTGATAGAGAATAGTTTGGATCCCAAACTCGAATGTCGCCACTAGCCATCGCGGATATTTTCGTTGTCTCGGGTTGAGGGCGATATTGACCGTGTAAGGTGGAAAAATATTGATTGAGGTTAGATCAGATGTTGAAAGCCTAGCTGTCACGATATTGAAGACACTTATTGTCAATCCGGTTGATCGTGTAAGGTGCCCATTACATGAAGCTCCTGCTGCGACTTGTCATTGCGAAAATCGCGCGGTAGAGCCGTCTAGTGTGTTTCCACGCTAAGAAAGGTGAATGATAAAATTTGAACAGTAAAAGTACCTTGAATGAACTCGTAAAAATAGGGACTGGGAGTAATGTGAGAGATACGATATGAATAACGAATACAGTAAGTTACATCTAATTCGACATCTAGCTAATTGGACAGATTTGTAATGCGACACGTTTAATTGGACACTTTTGTTCGGGTCCCAAATTATCACATTGAAAGTCGCCACCAGACGTCGACACTGTACCACTGTCATCGCAAGATGTGTGAAATAAAGGTGTGACCGTGTCGTCAATAAGTGCGCGTGGGGAAACGGTATAAATATACAAAGGACTGTGGAAAGGGATTTGACTGCAAATAGAGATGTCTAAATTTTTCGTTTATTCAATTCTCGCGTAACTTTTGAAAAGGTCCTATGTAACATTCACATCAACTCGAGGAAAACGGAGTTGAAGATCGGAATATTGTTCCGCGAATTGTTTCACAAGGAATCGATCTTTATCACTACTTTTACCACTAGCAGTCAATAATAACTCTGAAAAACCAATCGTAACTGTTGTCATGTGATTTTAGTTAGAAACTCAAGCCTTCGAGCGAAAAATGTTACATTGGACGTTTTGACTGCCCGCTTTGTACATTGGACAAATAACGTTGCACGATGAGAATCTGAAAATAACTACTAAACATCGATCCAAATACTTGCACTTCGTGCTAAAAGCAGATCATTATTGTTATAACTCGTTGAATTGAACTAAAAACGATATCAACACCCGAAAATAACAAAAACTCAAAATGACCGAAGTGCGATTTCGTGTTGCTTTGTTACTTCGGATGTATCGAGCGTCAGAGGAAAGTGGTGTCCGAAGTAACAGTCGAGTGCTTAAAATTCGAATCTGTACATTGGTAATTTTTTGTATCGGCGATAAAAAGGTGAAAAGGATAGATACTTGATCGATTGTTTTCTCAATGCATTACATGATTGATAACTAATAGTGTGCATCCATTAACTCGATTGGTTTACATTTGTTACTTAGGACGTTTTCAAAAGTTACGCGAGAATTGTCGATTAATCGTGGGGTCATTTTTAAATATTCGATTCAATCGAATTATTGTTTTTCAGTATTCGATTAACCGAGCGAATATTTATTTCTTGTAATCAAAAAGAACAGACATATTTGTAATAAAAAAGTATGATGTCATAATTTTAAAAGTTACATTAAATATAATTTTGAAATAAACATGGTGCAGAATAATTGTTTTTGAATGAAATGGTATTTTAGTATATTGATAAATTTACCATTTCATGATTTTTTGAGGACGATTGAAAAAAAAGTACACAATGAGAATGATGCACAATATTATTATTGTACCCACATAAAATTTTTTCTGTTCAAAATTACCTGTTCTTTGAATGTTGAATGAAATAGCTGATTTGTTTGAATATTTCTGCTTGGTCCTTATAGCTACTAGTTCAAAAGAGGTACATTTCTAGAATCATTGACCACTAGTATGGTATATTTTCCTCGGCACTCTGAATTTGAATACTACTATTTTAGAACGGGAGCTGAGACCACCTTCTTTAAGTCCGCATTTTACTCCTGCAGACCCTAAATTCTTCTTCCCAGTCTCCTCCACCACCAGGGAATCATTTTGATGGTTCAACCGTAAATGATTTAGCATATCCGAAGAATTTCGATGAAACACCATGACGGTTAACACTCCTATACTCGCGCATAGGTCTGAGAGACCAAGAAATTAATAATTCGTTCATTTCTCAGAAAACATCAACACTACGACATTGCGCGTACAGGAGCAATTTTTTTTGGACAAGTGACTTTTTTTTCCTATTTTAGAATATTGTTCAATGAAATGTATAAATTAATGTCAGTGGCGTGGAATATTTATTAAATATAATGCATTATATCATTTTCGGACTATTCTTATTTTATTTTAGTTCTTTTGTCACCGGATTGAATGGATTCATATATTATTCGTCGATATACTCGTCGTTAGATTCATACGTGCAAAAGTAAAGTACAAATGTTTGACATTCGTATAGTTGTTCACTAAATATAATGGTCACGCATATACACACTTGTGAAATAAATGCACTTGCGGAAGAATTGTAAACTGTAAATTATAAATTAATCGGTGGCTTATGGTTATTTTTACAGTTACAGCTTCGGTTTTTTTTTCTATAATATATGAGCTGAACAATATCGACGATAAAACAAGTCGCAGGAAGTTCCTAGAAATCCTTTTATGTCGATTTATTCTCTTGAGCTGAAACATATAAGATAGAGTATATTACAAACCTAACATTAACCGTAAAAGACTTACCTTTCAACTTTTCAATGCTCTTATTCCCACCAAAACAATACCACACACAAAGAGCAAAAAAAAAGATATTGCAAAATATTGCAGAGTGTTTACATACAAAATCCAAGATGGCTGAAAGGCCTTTCTCATAAGTCGCGCTACCGTATTGTATCTATCGTGCGTGGTATCTATCGTGTGTCATCACGAATGTCCATTAGGGTGGATTTAGACTAGTGATATATTCATGTGAAGATATATGATGAGATTTATAGAAATAGCACCAACCGTTTACACTAGCGTGAACTTCTATAATGAATGAGCCCTATTCCAGAAAACGAAACGAGCCGACGAGCGCTCGTCTCGTATGTTTTCATATTCCAGAAGCCGAGCTCGACTAAAACAGACGAGTAGCTCGTCTGGTTCGACGATCGTTTGGCCGCGCTCGTCAATGAATCAGTCGAATCGTCTAGTTTGTTTGATGTGTTTGTTCACCTTGTTGATTGAAAGCATCGATATTCTTCTGCTTCGCCTTTATCTTCAAAAATGGTTTCACGGCTAAACTAGTATTGCATAAGCAATGTATGTTTTCAACTGCTACCATCAAACTCAATTCAGTAATTGCAAGATTTTACAGATTTTCAAATGGGCCTCTTCCAAACAACCAAATGTAAACATTGAACTCATATCCAGGGATGCTAGATGACTGTTTTGAATATATTAACATGGCACGAAAGGGGTCTTCACATATTGAACGAAAATGAGTAATAACTTTATTACTACTTTATTGGAAATACATATATATAGATTTAAAACTTTTCTTGATAAATCGTTGATTGGGTGAACAAACATTGCTCCCAATAAAACCATAATAACAAAACGTCTGAGTGATGAAACCATATGCTCGAGGAAAAATATCAATGAAAACAAAAGATATATGAAACTTATTCCTTTTTGTTATGTTTTTTTTAATATTTTGGCACTGAGAAAAGAGTATGAGTAAGAGATTGATCAATTTCAAAATTGTTTGTTGTTTTTCTGAAAACAAAAACATGTCTTCTCATCTGACATCACTGATCATACCGAGAAAAACTGACTAAAGTCTCTCATAACTGAGTATAAATATATATATATATATATATATATATATATATATATATATATATATATATATATATATATATATATATATATATATATATATATATATATATATATATATATACGTGTGTGTGTGTGTGTGTAGCGGCTGCTCCGATGCATCAAACAGAACCAATTTTCGACACTGGTACTCTCTTGGTCACCTTCTCTTCTCCTCTTGGTGGATCGGCTTTTCTGTGCTTCCTTACAGTTCGAAACATACTGAATGCGTTTCAAGTCAGGTAATGAATCACTCGATCCCTCGCCGTCCAGCAACGATGTTGTCCAGTCGGTGTCCTCACGAAATATGAATGCGTTTCACCACCAGAATATCGCTTAAGTATGCTTTTTGTCCGTGATTGAATCGAGAGAAGGTGTGGCTTACGATGGCAATTAGGAAGGCAAACTAGAGGCGAATGAACTCTCTCTGTCTCACTGATTATCGCGATTATAATAGATTGAAAATTATATGATTTTCGCGATGCGAAACATTTTCTGTTGCGCGCGCATCCAATATTAGATTCGAAAATATTCTACTGATAGGGAAGAATAATCTTCATAAATTTTACCGCTATTGCCCTTGATTGAAAAATCACAAAACCAAATGTATTTGGTCGCAGTATTATATGGATAGAAAACATTAAAATAAACTATTTCGCTTGAATGTATTTTTCAATTCCAAGGGAAACTGGCAGATTATTTTTCAGCAACGATGACATCTTTCCGGATTTTTCTCGATGCTGGATAGCAACCAAACGAAAAGAGTTGCGCGCGTGTATGTGTGTGTGGCGGCTGCTCCGATGCCTCAAGCGGAACGGAATTGTCGATGCTGGTACTTTCTTGGCGACCTTTTCAGTGGCATCACTCTCCTCCTGATGGATCCCCTTCTGGCCTAAAGTGCACAAACAGGCTCTTGGTGACACCGTTCATCAGCGCTTTCATGATGAACGAAGTTAGCTTCACCACAACAGCGACAATATGCTCCAATCGCTGTTCAATTATAATTGAGTGGATTCCCGAGCGGCGCTCACTTATATACCGATTGGTGATTTCAATAGCCTGTTTTGAAAGCAATTTTAAGACTATTGAAACAAGTTTTTGGATCAAAAAGTAACAAGTATATAACGCGTAGACATTTTATCTTTCGAATGAAATGTTTATCATACCATTTCGTTCCGTTGTTCAGGAGCTTCTTCTTCTTCTTCAATGGCACTAACGTTCCTAGAGGAACTTCGCCGTCTCAACGTAGTATTACTTGCGTCATTTTTATTAGTACTTAGTTGAGATTTCTATGCCAAATAACACGCCTTGAATGCATTCTGAGTGGCAAGCTCTAGAATACGCGTGAACACAGTGCAAGTCGGAGGAAATTTTTTGACGAAAAATTCCCCCGACCAGAACGGGAATCGAACCCGAACACCCGGCATGTTAGTTATGACGCTAACCACTCGGCCAAGGGAGCACCATTGTTCAGGAGCTATTAACGCTCAAAATCTCGGTCTCCGGCGTAACGCTTTCGTTTTCGAAACTTTGATTTTACACCCCGGGATAGAAATGAAAGACGTAGTCCTACGTCAAAAAAGTACGGCCGCTGCAGTTTTAAGTGCGATTCACATACAACATACACGTCACGTTCACGTCCCGTCACGTCACGATACGTCAATGATTCTACCATGCAATTCTCATGAAAACATTCACATACACCAGCAACGTAACGACCCGTCAGCATACGTTCAACGAAAACGACCGGCAGGGTTTGTAGAAAAGAATAATTGACGGAGACAGACGGCTCGTTTGGTTTTTGTCTGGGTTTTGTGTCTCGTCTTTTGTTTTGATTTGGTTGTACAGTAATTTACATCTACATCGACATTAAGCTAATTGAACAGATCTGTGATGCAACACGTTTAATTAGACATTTTTACCTCTAGTTGGAGATTTTTGTAAAGATTGAGTTCGGGGCCCAAATTATGGCCCCACATTGAAAGTCGCCACCAGTCGCAAATGTCCAATTACTGGTCAAAACCTACTCCAATGCGACACTGAGTGGTGCCTCAGCATATCGCTTTATAAGTAACTTACTGTACTTTTTATGCCAACATATCTCTTAGCTCCAAATTTCGAAGTGAAAATCATTCGCGACTAGTTGAAAGAATTATTCCATTTATTATTATTGTTGCATAAGGGTCGGACTACGGGGTTTAAGCATTTAAATAATTGAATTCAATGATTCTCATTGAATTTTTCAAAATTTAGAACTGATTCTAGGCATGCTGATTTGAAAGAGGGCATTGCAATTTAAAATTGTTGTAGGTGGCGACACCATGAATAAAATTCAATAAATCATTCGTTTGGCATTTGACGTGACGGTGCTGGTGGAAGCATTGACTGCATGTGTGAATTGGTGGAGACGTTGACGGAACGTAGACGTTCTTCTCCGTAACGTGCTATGTGAATCGCACATTATCCTGATAATCAATCATTATCTTTGACGCTCTGGCGATCTGAGCTTCGTTTACGAGTTTAGAGGAGCGTAAGAGACAATAATTGATTTTCAGGCGGAATGAAAACGTTTTTGATTCCAGATGGCTTTCTAGCAAATGGAAAATATTAGATTAACTAATCATTTCTTGGGGGTCTCCGTAGCGACATTGGTTGCGCGTTCGCTTAGTAAGCGATCGATCGTGAGTTCAAAACTCAGGGCCCTCATTGACCATCTTTGTATTGTTACAGAATAACTACGTCCACGCAATAATCATCAGCGATGGAGATCGATCCACGGTCGAAATAAGATCGATTCATCCATACAACTGCTCTGCTCTGCAAGAAACATCGGGCTGCTATTCTATTAATAACTCAACAATGATCATATCAACTGTCTCCGCTGTCCGGTCTAACTGGACAATGGAAGAACAGAACGAATACTCTTACGCCTAACTGGCTACTGTGAAATGTAATGTACCATATGCAATGGTATAGAAGGAATACTATAACGCCAAAAAAATGGCAACTGTGTAATGTGCTATTTATAGTTATGATAAACATGTGACATGTACACTATTTAAATTCGGCTCTGTTACAGCTGAAATGCTAATGAGCCTGAAATAAACGAAGGGGATAAAAAAAAATCATTTCTCTAAGTGTGACTATTAATCGATTAATCGATTATTTGGGTCGTATCCAGGGATGTCAGGTTTGAAGACATGTCTTCATTTTGAAGACATTTAAGGGGCTTAGAATGAAAGGGGTGTAAGTGATTTGATCGATTTCTCTACATCGACTCTCTCTTTGGGTCATAATTTAGCTGCAAATACATTCCCAGCTGTATTTACCAACGTGGAAAATAGGTCAGAACCTCATCTATCGGATTCTATAGCAAACTTAAATTGGAAAGTTTTTGCAGTTGAGTTATTAACTAAATAAAAAGTTGATGAAGAGTGTGGTACCTTAGTGTGGGCCTGACATTCATATGCTACTATCTTCAGTGTTCCTAGATGCGGGCCTGTACCGAGATGTCATTATTAGTTGGAATTTCATTAGAGATCGGATGTTGTTCTGGAGTGTTGAATAAAAATACATTTAATTAAATAATAAAACGGCGTTATTTATTCGAAGTATCACAGTGGCGACGAGGAGTAACAACAGGTAATAAATATTCGTACTATTATGACTTTCTTCGGGTTCTACAATAACTCAGAAAGAAGGAAATGAGTAAGGTTATGTGACAAAAGATTTTTTTTTTTTTCCTTTGTGTAGCAGCATAAAAAAAAAAAGAGAAAATTTGCTATTGACGCATCGTTACCATCGCGATAGTTTGAATAGCGAGGAAATCCCGCAGAGGCAGACGGTGAAGTCTGCAAAGGCAGATTGAGAAAACCGCAGAAGCGGACAAATAAACCGCAAAGGCGGATGCTGAAATCTGCAAAGGCAGGTTGAGGAAACCGCAGAGGCGGACAAAAAAAAAAAATAAAACCGCAGAGGCGGACGAAAAAAAAACAGAAAACCGCAGAGGCGGACAAAAAAAAAAACAAAACCGCAGAGGCGAACAAAAAAAAAAAACAAAACCGCAGAGGCGGACACGTCACTTTAGAGCATGTATAGACGGAAAGTCTATAAAGAAAGACAAAGGTCATCTGTAACTTCCAAAGGGAAAATTTAAGCAAGTTTAACTGTGCTGGTATGTAAAATACACTCAGAATCTGAATGTATAATTTCATGGACTATATGTATTTTAGGACAAAACTGTTGATGATGGAGAAGTGGGATATTCCCCAATTTAAGTTGAAATCGTTTCCCCAAAATTTAGTCCGGAACGAATGGGTCAAGTATAAAAGAAATATTGACTACATAATCGCGGCGACAGGAGAAACTGATCGCACACGGATTAAGAACATCTTTTTGGCCAAAGCTGGACCAGAATTGCAAGAAATCTTTACTTCTATTCCTGGAGCAGATGTACAGGAAGACCCCGAGAAATCAATCGATCCATTCGCAGTGGCAATAAACAAGCTAGACGAGTATTTTTCGCCGAAACAGCATGAAACTTTTGAACGAAACATGTTTTGGACACTGAAACCAGAAACAGAGGAAACACTAGGGAAGTTTATGCTTCGATGTCAAGACCAAGCTGCGAAGTGTAACTTTGGTAGTAATGCTGAAGAGAGTCGGGCTATCAGCGTGGTTGACAAGGTGATTCTATACGCTCCGAGCGATCTCAAGGAACAGCTGCTGCAAAAAGATGTTTTGAAACTGGACGACGTTACCAAAATTGTCAGCTCGTATGAATCAGTGAAACAGCAAGCGAAATCGTTTAGTCTTCCAGGAACAAGTTTTTCTAGTGATACCGATTGCATACCGTTATCCAACGTGAATAAGGTTAAACACATGACGAATAAAGGATGCACACGATGCGGTCGAAGCGGCCACTTCGCAAATGACTCTGCTTGCCCGGCAAGATTGAAGGAATGTATAAAATGTAAGCGAATCGGACATTTTGCCGCGCAATGCCGATCTCTACCTGCACTGAAGCATAAACAGTTTCCAAAGCAAGAGTCAAAATGGCAAGGTAAACGATTCAAGTCACACCAAGTGAACGAGATAGGAACATCAGATGACAATGAAAGTAAAAACTTTCTGTTTAGTATCAGCGATGGAGGCGAGCTAATTAGAATCAAGCTGGGTGGAGTAGTACTGCAGGTGCTCGTGGACTCTGGGTGCAAGAAAAACATAGTGGATGAACAATCTTGGAACTACATCAAAGCGAATGGGGCAAAGATATGGAACCAAACAAAGAACTGTGACGAGGTATTTCTACCATATGGTGAAAATGCGAAGCCGTTGACACTTTTGGGAAAATTCGACGCAACTGTATCCATAAATGACATTGGCAAGATCCATGAAACCATAGCTACATTTTATGTAGCCAAAGGTGGTCAACAGTGCTTATTAGGCCGAGTCACTGCCACTGACTTAGGCGTCCTTTTTATCGGTTTACCGAGTACTCATGGAGTTAACGCAATAAAAACCACGGGAGTTCAGCCATTTCCCAAAATTAAGGGTATCCAGGTTAAAGTACCGATCGATGAATTTGTACAACCAGTATGCCAACCACCAAGGCGGCCTCCCATCGCCCTCATGACGAAAATTGAAGATAAATTGAATTCGCTGTTGGCTAGTGATATCATAGAGCGCGTTGAAGGTAGCAGTCCGTGGGTATCTCCATTGGTAACAGTGGTTAAAGATAACGGGGATCTTCGATTATGCGTTGACATGCGCAGAGCAAATATGGCCATTGTGCGGGAACGACACATAATGCCAACAATCGAAGATTTCCTACCAAGATTCACATCTGCAAAGTGGTTTAGCCGGCTTGATGTGAAAGAAGCGTTTCATCAAGTGGAGCTTGAAAACGGAAGTCGTTACATAACAACTTTTATAACCCACATGGGACTTTTTCGATATAAGCGTCTGATGTACGGTATAGCTTGTGCACCAGAGCTATTTCAAAGAATCCTTGAACAAATTCTGAGTCCTTTTAGCAAAAATGTGGTTAATTTTATAGACGACATTCTGATATTTGCTAGCACAGAACAGGAACACGATAGAGTACTCGACGCAGTGTTGTCAACGCTGAACAAATATGGAATGCTGTTAAATCAGGGTAAATGCGTGTTCAAAGTTTCGGAATTAGAATTCTTAGGACATGTTATATCTCCTGACGGAATCTGCCCTTCGAACAGTAAGGTTGAATGTCTTCAAAAATTTCGTGCTCCCAGCACCTCGGAAGAAGTTCGGAGTTTCCTGGGGTTGGTGACATACATTGGTCGGTTCCTACCGAATTTGGCGACAATAACTGCTCCACTCCGTGAACTGACTCATTCTGGAGTCAAATTTATTTGGGGTGAAAAACAACAAACATCTTTCGAAAAGCTTAAGGAGCTGATAGGCAATGTGCAACACTTGCGATTCTTCGACAACACTTTGCGGACCAGGGTTATCGCTGATGCTTCACCGGTGGCGCTCGGAGCTGTTCTTTTACAGTTCAAAGGACCCACCGATGATGATCCACGACCAATTGCCTACGCCAGTAAAAGTCTCACATCGACAGAGAAACGTTATTGTCAGACCGAAAAAGAAGCTCTCGCGCTGGTCTGGGCCGTGGAGCGTTTTTCCGTATATCTTTTGGGGCGAAAGTTTGAATTGGAAACCGATCACAAACCATTAGAAGCAATTTTCAAACCGACGTCCAGGCCATGCTCGCGGATTGAACGATGGGTGCTTAGGCTCCAGTCGTTTTCATTTGTAGTTAAATATCGTAAAGGCATCAATAATGTGGCGGATCCATTTTCAAGATTGGTTGAGGAACAACCGCCAAAAGAGTTTGACGCTGAAAGCAAGTTTATGGTGCTAGCAGTTCTGGAATCAGCGGCGATCGATGTTCAGTTGCTTGAGGAGAGGTCTAGCGCTGACGCTACTTTGGGAGCCGTTAAGCAATGCCTACATACCGGAAACTGGGATATACAGCTAGTTAAGCCTTTCACTCCTTTCAAGAACGAATTAGGATTCATCGGAGATCTAGTAGTCAGAGGAAATAAATTAGTTGTACCAGATTGTTTAAGACAACGCATGCTAGATTTGGCTCATGAGGGCCACCCAGGTGAATCAGTGATGAAACGACGCCTGCGTGACCGTGTTTGGTGGCCTGGAATGGACCGGGATGCAGAGAAACAGGTTAAAGCATGTGACGGATGCAGACTGGTGAGTTTGCCTAATAAACCAGAACCAATGAGCCGTCGTGAGATGCCTTCAAAGCCATGGATTGAGGTAGCCGTAGATTTTCTCGGCCCATTACCTTGTGGAACCTATTTACTTGTGATTATCGATTACTACAGCCGTTACAAGGAGGTGGAGACGATGGCCAAAATAACTGCGAAAGAAACCGTCGAAAGACTTGACCGAATATTTAGTCGACTCGGTTATCCACAAACAATCACTTTAGATAACGCGAAGCAATTTGTTGGAACTGAATTAGATGAGTACACCAAAATTAAAGGAATTACCCTCAGACACTCAACTCCATATTGGCCACAAGAAAATGGATTGGTTGAGCGTCAAAATCGCTCCCTATTGAAACGCCTTCAGATCAGCCATGCTCTAAGCAGGGATTGGCGGCGGGATCTCCGTGAATATTTGCTGATGTATTACACCACGCCGCATTCGATCACGGGAAAAACTCCGACGGAACTGCTATATGGTAGAACCATTAGATCCAAAATACCCACACTGGATGACATCGAGACAATGCCCATCAGCAGTGAAGCTCGTGACAGGGATCTGGTTTTGAAGGATATAGGAAAACAATCAGAAGACATGCGGCGCCATGCTAGAAAATATTCACTCGCAACAGGCGATACTGTGCTTATGCAGAACCTTTTGCCTGGTAATAAGTTATCAACGACGTTCAATCCAAAGGAGTACGTTGTGATGCATCGCTCTGGACCGCGTGTTACCATTGAAGATCCAGCAACTGGCAAGTCGTACGATCGCAATATATCTCATCTGAAAAAGGTGTCTGAGAATGCGGAAGGATTAACGGAAACGAATCCAACATCTGAGGAAGTCAACGAGAATCACAATAATCCATCACCCGAGTTTTTGCCAGAATCTTCCAATTCAGATGGTGAATTCAATGGGTTTAACATCGGGTTGAATCAAAATGATGAGTCTAATTCACTTCCTAAAAAACGACAGCAACGTGCTACGAAGAAGCCTTCTAGATTTGCAGATTACGTACCGTAATATACATTTATATAAAAGGGGAGATGTGGTACCTTAGTGTGGGCCTGACATTCATATGCTACTATCTTCAGTGTTCCTAGATGCGGGCCTGTACCGAGATGTCATTATTAGTTGGAATTTCATTAGAGATCGGATGTTGTTCTGGAGTGTTGAATAAAAATACATTTAATTAAATAATAAAACGGCGTTATTTA
Organism: Toxorhynchites rutilus septentrionalis; assembly: GCF_029784135.1. Classification (NCBI taxonomy): domain Eukaryota; kingdom Metazoa; phylum Arthropoda; class Insecta; order Diptera; family Culicidae; genus Toxorhynchites; species Toxorhynchites rutilus. The sequence goes on from NC_073744.1 coordinate 117,187,219, forward strand.
TTCGAAGTATCACAAAGAGAAAACGATCAAGTCACTTACACCCCTTGCATTCTGAGCCCCTCATTTGACTTAATGTGAAGACATTTGATTTTGTGAAGACATTATGAAGACATTATGAAGACATTATGAAATGTGTGAAGACATTTTAGTATGATAGCGTATGTGAATTTTTGAGAAATATTATTTTCATAAATTTCTATTGGCCGGGAAGATTTTCAACAGAAGTAGGGCTTTTGTATCAGTGTCATTCGATCGCTTTTTTTATCAGTGTCACTTGTTTACTTTTGTTCTTAGTAATCAAAAGAGACTTTTGCCTCGGGTTTTTTAGTGTTCAACTAGCAATAATCACACCTCTGATAAAGTTCAATGATTATGATATCGCCACTGCGCAAAGCTAGTCGGGGTCGGGGTCATTCACTCGCTTTTTTTTTCAAACTTTTCCAAGCAGAAAATCCACAAGTATATAGAATGAATTCAACGACGATGGACTTTTAATGTCTCTAGAAGACATTAGTTCATTTGCACTAGAACATTTGAATGATTGTGACATTGTTTTTTTTATAAATTTGGGCCCATATTATACAATAGATCAACTTAGATCTTTCAAACGACCACTTCACAAAACGAGGGTTTTCCGGTTACACAACGTTTTAATAATCAGTTTTATGGATATGGTTTGAGCTACTACCAAAACTTCAAAGCTGAAATAAACAAATGGAGTTATCACAGTTCCGTTTTTGTGGAAAAACCGGCGCAATATTCACCCAAACAACGGTATATCAGGCTAAATATCATTTCTAAAGTCATGAAATTTAGTTCGCAGTTGTGGAATATATTCTTTGTTCACATTTATTGAAATAATCTTCAAAACCTCAAGGCAAGCTTAGTGAAATGCGCTATATAACAATGCCAATTAATATAAACATTGAATAAGTCATTAAACTTTGTCCAAGCTATGATTTTTTGTTTTTTCGATAAGACTATGAAGACATTTTTTCGTATTTTGTGAAGACATTTGAAGACATTTTTACCAGCCGTATGCCACCCGCCATGTTTTTGGTGCCAACATCTAAAACGTCAGAAGTATTTGTTTTCTTCAAAACAGCGATCCGCGTTGACGGCAGTGAGCTTCGTTTTCTAGTTTAGGGGAGCGTCAAAGAATAGCTGATTTTCAGTCGGAGTGAACGTTTTCAAAATTAAAATTATGAATGTAAATTAGCTTTTCCATATCAAATTAGTATTCTGTTTCAATTGAAAACATTTTTGTTTGAGGGTGGGCAAAAAGTCTCATGCGAAAATTGTTTATGAAGAAAACTTTATATTATAAAGAAAAAAATCAGCAACAATGTTGGAATTGTACGACCATATGGTTGAATGAATGTCAGAAATACGTGTTTCTAATAATCAAATAACATAATGTGAAAATTTTCATTCAAATTTTAAAATTTGAAAACCGGCTCCGTGTCTTCTAATCTGGTAGAGATAACAATAACGATTTTGGGACCCAAATTATGGCTCTAGCTTGAAGTCGCCACCAGACGTCGACGTCATCGCGAATTACCAATTTACCACCATCTGACATATCGTGATGTCGATGATGAACTTTTACAGCAGAGGGATAGTGAGATAGGCGGTGACGGTAGGTAGAGTGAGATAGCGATAATCGTGTCATACACCTGATTTTTACGTACCATGTGAAGACATTTGAAAAAATCACCTAGCATCCCTGGTCGTATCGGAAGTATTTGAGGTTTATCGTTGATATTTAATCGACCCAATATTGGCTGTCAAATCGGAATGTGGGAAACTGCTGAAAAGTATTCGATGAGTTGATGAACGATTAATTTCAAAAATCGGGGATCCCTAGGTGGTATAACACAGAATTTGTGATGCTGTAAGGTGAAGGTGGAAGCTAGCCACAAATGGCTGCTACAATGGCGCTCATTTCTTTCATCTCCCTCCCTCACCCCTCGCCCGAAAATCAATAATTTTGCGAAACAGTGTGAAGAAAATGATCGTTTTTGCACACTTCCCATCAAGTAATATCAACCAAACTTTAATCAATACTCACAAGATATTAAATTTTCATCTGCTTTCGCACCGTATAGTGAAGAACGTCGGAAAACTCGAGCAAGTGCTCTGAAAGTTAAATTTTCGTTTTTCAATCTTCAGCAATGGTTTTGTTTGTATTGGTGGAAGCATCGTTATTTTTTCGACACTGATGCCAAACAACATCATCGAAACAGCTATAAAAACCACTCAATAAAATGTTATTCCGGAGTCATAGCGTCCCATGTCATGAAAATCAATAGAATAAAATTGTGTTGATATCAATACAATTATTATTTTTACGTTTAATGGGTCTATAATGTAAGTTTTAGCCGGGGCTCTGGCAACCCTATCCCATCCAATGCAAATTGAGCGTAGGCAGCATAGAACAGGGCTCGCGCTTAGCGGGCTCACGTATTGTTTAATGTTTGGAGTCATATATGTTAATATTTGATTACGTTAAATAGTTTCCTTTGGCAAGCGATGTTTGGTTACTCATCCGGAAGTATTCTTGACGATTTACAATTAAAATCACAGCTGAAGAATCGCGCGGAGCACTTCATTTTTAATTTTAGGTTATGATTTCTATGCTCATGATTTTCTATGCTGGCTACTAAAAGGCGGCCATCTTAGCAATCCCTTGGTTTTAGCAACTTTAACATTGGGTAAGAAAATTGTATTGCAGAGCTCGGAACACTGCCACGGCTGCCTATGCTTTCAAAAACAGTAAACGGAAAAGTATTAAATTCAATCTAAATGCCTCGGCCAACGAAGAGAAGGGTTAAGGCTTTCCAACGTGAATATGTGAAAACAATACGATCAACGAAGGAAAATATTAAGGAATTATCAACATCGAGTTACTATGCGGAAGAACTTGTTAATACCAAAAGAGCCCCAATTCGCATGTGTTATAAATTTGCTCATGTTACGCTCGCGTATAATCAGAATCATATGCAAATGCACCTTCTATATATATTTATATTTGCAATTGTTCATCGGAACATATCGTTCATACATTTTACTTTAGTATTGAATTGTTATTTGTTTTTTTTTTTTCAAATGTATTCAAAGACTCGTGTCAATGAAGCGCCACACAGTCTGATAAGTGAATTGATCTATTTACGTGTGCTTTGCTCTTCTCTCACAATCACTATTACCCCATTTTTTTCACGAGGGTTTACCTATACTACTACAATGGCTAGCTTCCACCTTCACCTGTAACTTCGTGAAAAATTAACCTGGTGAAGCAAATACATGGGAAAGGACGTAGTTTAGGAATGTAAGGCTTTGCTGTGATCAATCATATTCTCAATGGGAAAGTTCTCGATCGATAGAAGAACTAGATCACTAGATATTAGTGCGTGCCGCCTTATTTATCTTATATTAGGCTGTCAAAAAAGTCCTGCGGTATTTTTTTTTAATTTTCATTTGTTCATAAAATTAGTTACAATCATCTGTTTTAAGTCAAATATGCGCCGTTTTGTTCGATGACTTGTTCCCAACGAGATGCCAACTTCATAATACCCCTGTTATAGAAGCTCGCTTCCTTATTGGCAAAATACTCGTATAGCCAATTTTCACAGGCCTCTTTTGTGGCTAACTTCTGACTACCTAGCTCGTTCGCCATGGACAAAAACAGGTGGTAGTCACTTGGTGCAAGCTCCGGACTATACGGCGGATGCAAAAGAACCTCCCATCCGAGCTCCCGGAGCTTCTGGCGCGTCACCAAAGAAGTGTGTGGCCTGGCGTTGTCCTGATGGAAGACAATGCGGCCTCTGTTTATCAAAGATGGCCTCTTCTTCATGAGTGCTACCTTCAAGTGGTCCAGTTGTTGGCAGTACAGGTCCGAATTGAGCGTTCGGCCATAGGGAAGCAGATCATAATAGATTATTCCTTGACAATCCCACCAAACACACAGCAGAACCTTCCTGGCCGTTAATGAGGGCTTGGCCACCGTCTGAGCCGCTTCAGCGGGCTTCGACCACGACCGTTTGCGCTTCACGTTGTCGTAAGTGACCCACTTTTCATCGCCAGTCACCATCCGCTTCAGAAACGGGTCGATTTTGTTGCGATTCAGCAGCGATTCACATGCGTCGATACGGTCAAAGATGTTTTTTGCGTCAACGTGTGTGGCACCCATACATCGAGCTTCTTTGTGAATCCAAGCTTCTTCAAATGGTTAATAACGGTTTGATGACATATCCCCAGCTCTTGGCCGATGCTACGGCTGCTACTATGCCGGTCTTTCTCGGCTAATTCAGCGATTTTGTCGCAATTTTCGACGACAGGCCTTCCGGAGCGTGGCGCATCTTCGACGACCTCTACACCAGAACGAAAACGTTGAAACCATCGTTGTGCGGTGGAAATGGAAACTGTATCGGGTCCATAAACTGCACAAATTTTATTGGCAGCTTGAGATGCATTTTTGCCTTTGTCATTGTAGTACTGTAAAATATGTCGGATTTTCTCTTTATTTTGCTCCATATTTGCGACACTATAACTCACGAACGACTTAACCAAACAAAACACTGTCAAGGACTAGCGCGCAAAAATACCTTTCCAGCAAGCTATAGTATGACTCGATACAATGAATACAACTAGAACTACGCGCTTACAACGACACCTCGCGGAAATACCGCAGGACTTTTTTTACAGCCTAATATATTATTTGAGTGGCTTAGAAAGAAAGGGGTGTGAGTGATTTGATCGATTTCTCTTCGTCAACTGCCTCTGAGGTGTTAATTCTCAAATTTCATTTCATTTTTCCCGTTTGGAAATAAAAATATGAATAGTTTGAATAATTTAAAGATTCAGGATAAGAGGTTAAAGTAAATATAATAAATGATACATTGACGAACCGTTTTATTTAAACCATATTTTACAAACGTTTCAAAATTCCAGACACATTTGAGAAAAAAATCTGGCATCTCTGCAGTCGACATGAGTGAACCGTTTGTTTTGTTTTCGATCCGCATGCACTCTGTCAGACCAGCTGCGTATAATCTGTGAGGTGTAATCATTTCTGTTATCAGTTTGTTCTAATAATCAGCTATGTTGTGTTCTAGATTTTGAACTATCTGTAATATCTCCCAACATGACCGACGATGTGAAAAGGTTTTTCCATAATATGTTACAAAGGTAATTTGGTATGAATGCCACATTTTGTGAGAATTACCTATCAGACGTAATATTTACACTGTTTTTTTTGTTATCACAAGGGTAACCGGTCTGCGCTGTGTTATGGTCACAGATCGCGATGGAGTGCCTCTAATCGATCTCAAAAAAGATAAATCATCCGAGATTGTAATGAAACCTGCGTTCTTATCCACTTTCACACTGGCGGCCGAACAATCGAATAAGCTGGGTCTGGGCCGGACACGCAACATCATCTCCGTGTATGCCGATTATCAGGTCGTTCAGATGAATAAGTTACCGCTCGTCGTTACCTTTATCGGAACCGAAAATTGCAACATAGGACATGTTTTAGCGATGGATAGCCAGATCGATGCCGTGCTGGAAGAACTGAAAAGCGCTGTAACTGATTCGTAAAAAGTTGAACTTTCTTTCCGATTGAGTAAATCCGTATGTGGACATATTTTTTCTTTATGTTGTATTTTTAAGTTTGTACGTCTTACAGTCGATACAATATATATATAAAATTGCCTTCAAATTAAGTAAAATCTCGTGCTTGATGTTATGAACTAAACATTTTCCAAACGTTTCCGTTCCTCTTCCTCAATTATTCGATCCAAGGCCTTTTCCAATTGCTGGGTAGTCTGAGCTAGCTCCGTATTGTCACTGTAAGAATCGTCAACTATTTCACGTACTTTAAGCAACAGATCCTTAAAGTTCGCCATTTGCGTGTCTATTTTAAGATTGTCGATGCAACGGTTTAGCTCATCAACGGCTTTTTTGTGATTATCACTCGGGGACGATCCAGCAGACTTCTCCATTTGTCCGAGCATTGTCTCAGAGGGATTGTTCAAATGGAACCACGAGCTCACATCACGAACCGACAGTTCTGAATGAAATTGCTCGTTAACATATGATTTATTTTTTTCGGCGTCAGCAACTGTAATGAATCGTGATGTAACTTTTGAGGAAGGAATTTATGATAGATTTTTATTTACTTACGAGATTTATCCAATGGAGCGACAGTAACCAACGAAAGTCTCTTTCCCTTCACTTCGCTCGAAGACCGATATGGAGTACTCGAGCTCTGTGGGGCTCCTCGTCCAATTTTCGAACAGACTTCTCTCAGTTGTTTTAGTTGGCTTGCAACGAATTTTCCGTGAGCATCAAAGTATTCCAGTTGATCCTTCTCGATGTTACTGTTTGTCTTCAGATTCGCTAGCTTCAATCGATACTTTTCACTGTCCTCTTCGAACAAGCATATTACTTCGGAGAGCTTTTCTTTCAACGATTGGTTCTTGGTACTCGTGAACAGCTGGCAATCGATGTGGCTGAAAATACTGTTATTCCTACCAGAAACATTTTTACTAGCACTGCTAGTGAAATTGAGTGAACGTGAAAGGGTACCACGCAAAGTACTGCTTGCTGCAGGCGGGTGTTCGATTTCCTGCAATTCAACCGCGTTGGTATCAATTAGCTTAGCTTCCATGTTGTCAAACGTTGAAGGCTGCTGTTGGGTGGATTGTGTTGTGGATGCACCGTTGCATAAATTGCAAAGCTTGGACAGTAGCACAGACAATTTTTTGTTTGTGTCATCCTGTAAATACAAACAGATTCAGCTAACGAACTCATTTTTTATATATATTCTACCTACATTTGTACTGATTTCATACATTTTATGTCCCACATTGTGACCTTTACTGGTGTAGCCTTGGCTGAAACAGTCAATGCAAAGAGAAAAACTGCGGCATTTCTGGCATTTGAATCGTAACCCTTGAATTTGCATTCGACATGCTACACAGTGCATGTTATGCACAACAAATTCCGAGTCTTTCAAACGTTTTGTCAGTGCTAGCACATTGGAGTAGTACGAAAATTTAGATGACAGTTTCCACAGACACGAAAACTGATACTCCGTAAGACCAACCAGTCCTGGATAGTGCACAAAACATTCGCTAACTATCTCTTGCACGATATTTGCTTTCAGATGGTCGGGTTCACCTAGAAACGATAACAGTTTCGCAAGGTTCATCAGCATAGCATCGAAACGATGGCGCGATACGCACAGATTGTGATCACTCGTCAGTTGAAAATGTTCCCACACGACTTGTTCGAAGTTTGCTGTATCACACAACAATAGGAGCGTTTGCTTTAGCTCTAGCACCGATATTGGATTGCACCGTTTCGGATCATAAACGGCCCAAAAAAGCCCAGCAAGTGTTGCAACGGAGGTTTCGCGGTCCGGCGGATGGTTTAGCTCGGCAAAATAACCGAGTTGTTCCGCTGCGAAATATATATCATGCAGGACTGCTGTTAGCTGAGTGGGTTTTATCGAAGGTGCACTGTCGATAAGGTTCAGGCGATGGCGCTCCAGAATGCCGCAAATGGTTTGAAATGGAATGTAGCATGCTGGAAGGAAATAAACCGACTTTTTTAAAAAAGGAAATATCAAAGCCATTGCTACCTAGTAAAGAGTGACATGGTGATTATTAGACCTCTATATATTTAAGACAATTTTTAGGAATACACTCACTTTTTTCTCGCGGGGGATACGTACCTCGTAAAAAAACCACGTTAATTCGAAAATAATAAAAAGAACTATGAATAGTTACCTATGATATAACCGCAAAGCTGACGTAGAACTACCATTGGCTTATTAATCGTTTGTGTGCATTGATTAAATTGATTAAACTAGTGATCGATTTAAACAATTTTCGAGATTCTACTATATTTACTTTTTAAGTAAAGAGTTCGAACAAATGCATTATGATAGATTTCGTTCTTCGTAAATCTAATGACCAAGTTTGACAGTCTACGTATGGCATGAAGCCTTGGTCATTCATTTATTCATCACAAGCTGACCCGGCAAACTTCGTCCCGCCAAAATTTTGTTTTTGACGTAGGACTACGTCTTTCATTTCTATACCGGGGTGTAAAATCAAAGTTTCGAAAACGAAAGCGTTACGCCGAAGACCGAGATTTTGAGTGTTAATAGCTCCTAAACAACTGAACGAAATGGTATGATAAACACTTCATTCGAAAGATAAAATGTCTACGCGTTGTATACTTGTTACTTTCTGATCCAAAAACTTGTTTCAATAGTCTTAAATTTGCTTTCAAAATAGGCTATTGAAATCACCAATCGGTATATAAGCGAGCGCCGCTCGGATATCCACTCAGTTCTAATTGAACAGCGATTGGAGCATGTTGTCGCTGTTGTGGTGAAGATCTTCATTTATCATGAAAGCGCGGATGAACGGTGTCACCTAGAGCCTGTTTGTGCACCTTAGGCCAGAAGGGAATCCATCAGGAGGAGAGTGATGCTACAAACGGTTCCCCGGGAAGATCTCGAAGCAGCCGCTACACACACACATATACACGCACGGAATTCTTTCCGTTTGGATCGAGAAAGATCCGGAAAATAATCTGCCAGTTCCTCTAGGAATTTAAAAATACATTCATGTGAAAGAGTTTATTTGAAAGTTTTCTATCCATGTAACACTGTGACCAAATATGTTTCAATCAAGTGCTATTAACAGATGGTTATCGAGTTAGCATTAACCACTGGTGGGCTTCCAGTATCGAGGAAAATGTGGAAATATCTAATCGTTACTGAAAATAATCTGCCAGTTCCTCTGGGAATTTAAAATTACATTCATATGAAAGAGTTTATTTTAATGTTTTCTATCCATGTAACACTGTGACCAAATACATTAGGTTTTGTGATTTTTCAATCAATCGCAATCAACAGGATAGCTTCTGAAGATTATTCTTCCCCATCAGTAGGATATTTCCGTATCCAATATTGGATGCATAAAACCTTGTGCCTCCAACGTAACGCTCTCGTTTTCGAAGTTCTCCAAATATTCATTCATTCAGAATGAATTCAGATTCAACTTCATACAAATGATCTCTAAATCAACGATAGTCCTACGTCACCCTTGCGGTTATACCATAGATATAACCCACTTCCTGTTTTTTTTATCAATAACTTCAAACATTCACATTTTCTTACTATGAGCAAGTTCATGGGTTCAATCGCAGAATTGTTCATTGATTGATCTTCTATTCGTCCCCGTTGAATTTACATTTTACTATAAAATTCCTAGTATTTCTAACAATACTCATCATTTTAATATCAAATTATTTTCAGGCACAATTTTCGTTCAAGATTTTTCAACCACTTGCAAATAACATATTTCTCCGTTACATGGAATAAAAGTTTTATACAGAAAATATGATAGAATAAAGACAGCCCTAAATCGGATTCCTTTCTCAAGTTCTGCTCTTATCAAAACATCTGTCGATCCTTTTTTTCTTGCATAGATAGAAAAAAATATAGGAGTGCGTTTCATCACATTAAAATCCATTTCCAATTTCGAACAAAGATAAATTTCGCTAGCGCAATTGTTGCAATTGAAAAGAACGTGTGTTCCGGATTTGGCTGCCTGGGAACTGCAAACCGCTGCAAGAGTTGGGTGATTTGCAAAATCGCCGTTTGCATGTCCTGGACCGCTTCTCCGGCTGGTTCTCCTCCTCCGCTTGCCATTTTAGATGATGTATGCTTCTATTGACTCCGATTTTCACTTTGTCCTCGTCGCCAAAATTTGTTGCAATTGAAAAGAACACGTGTTAAGTAAAAGCGTCTATCTTTATTTCGTGCTCAGCTCAAACTAACTGAAATGAAAAATCACGTTGCTAATGGTAACCATCCTAGTTCATGCCTACTATAGTAAAAGCAACTAGGGATGCTAATAGCAATCATCAAATGAACTAACAGTTCTTGTCACTATGTAATTGTAGAACATATGGGAATTAAATTTTCCGAATGTTTCCTTTTTCCTTCAGAGTTTTCCGAAAATTTCCAATTGTCATGATTGGTTGGAATATTTTTGGTTGAAATATGTGTAATATTTTTATGGGACCCCCTCTCCATTCCAGAGGAGGAAGGGATGTCATACCATTATAGAAACATTTCTCATACCCAAAAACCCTCACATCCCAAATTGTGCTTGATTAGCTTTCGAGTTATGCAGAAATTTGTGTTTCATTTGTATGACAGCCCCCCCCTTAGAGAGCGGGATGAGTGTCTAACCACCATATAAATATTTATTGCATCCTAAAACCTCCACATGACACTTCGGGCACTCAGTTTTGATTTTGAGATGCTCGTTGAACGCATAGTGTTGAATCAATCGACGTTATCGCAGCGAATGGTTATTAACATTTTGCCTAATGATCAAACGGTATGCGTAGAAGTTCAATGAGCTGAGCTATTATCCGTGGTTATTCAGCGAATAGGAAGAAGATGGCCCTGATACTCGTCCAAAATCCTCGTGTTTTATACCGATGGATCTAAAATTGGTAAAGTTACATGAGCTGGGATTACTCGACCAGAAATTGATATGTCAAATGGGACAGCGGCCTGCAATTTTTCAAGCAGAAAACATCAGCCGGGTGCTATGATTGGTGCTAGGATCGTTAGCAAAAAACTGTCAGTGGGATACCTAATTCATGTGAAAACAAAGGGAAAATGTCAGTGGGATACTCGATATGTTGGCTACTGTCAGTTCAATAGGGGTTCTCTAAAGACGTCACCCAGGTGGAAAACATGCTATTCTAACTTGCACAAACATTTGTTGGACAAGAAAATACAGGTATGCCAAGTATGTATGTATGTATGCAGTATAGAAGGTAATGAAAAACTCTTAGCATGGTTTGGATCTTCAACAAAATTCGTCGGGCCTGAGTCATTTTGTGGAGCCAACTGGAAGGCGCTATTAATTCCTTCTATGATGGATTGAGCAGTAGAACCAATACGACTTGATTGTGTTAGTCTGCGAACGAACGAATAAGCTACTGCCCCCGATGCCTAATAATAAGAATAAGACAATGGAAAGCAATCATAATACCATAGCTATACATTAAAAATAAGGCAACTTCATGATTTCATGTGTATTTTACCTCAAAATATAATGAAATCGTGAGTATTTTCAACTTGTTTTTTTCGTTTCTTCCCCATACATTTCATGTTCAATGTAATCAATGACGATTCACAAATACTTCATCTACCATTCCACCCTGTTATGTGTCCCACTTATATTCATTAACCATTTTCAGTTAGACAGTTGGACTTCCTGCCAGAAGCTTATTGTCATTCTTTGTTCGTTACAAAGCCGTTTGAAGGTTGTGAGTACATACGACAAACAGTCCTTTTCTGGGTTACTATTTAGAGTTTCAAAAGAGTTAAACTTACAGATTTCTGAACAATGAAAAGAATCACATTTATAATAACCAAGTGTTCTGAACAATTACAGTCCTACGTCAAACTTCCATCCGTGCCCCTAGGCTCAGACTCTACTACTTTTTTGACAAAATGGCGGTCGTTTGAAAAACAAAATGCGGTTTAAAGCGTTTTTTCTTGCGTTTCCCGATTTTTCTTAATAGTAAAATTTAAAAATAATCGTTTTTAGAGGTTCATGCGATAGAGACGCCTGCAGATTGTATCCATGTAAATTCGACATGAATCGGTTCAGTAGAACTTGAGATATCGTTTACGCCAGTTTGAAAAAAGTAAGTTTCGAGAAAAACGCGTTTGAAGTTCATTGTTATGGCCGCATCACTAAAATGGCTCTAACTCGGTGAATAATAGGATTTTCGAAAAGTCCTTTATAGGGTATATTCCTGAATGCCTAAACTACAGAAATATGAAGAATTTTTTTTTTCAAATTTCTAGACTAGAATACTGTCTTAAGAATTGTGTTTAGAAATCAATTTCTCAATAATTTCAAGATAATTGACCAACATGTAAGTGTCTTGAATGCAGTGGCGACTCGTCCATATGTGCACCTCGTGCACTGCACAACCTAATATTTCAAAAATGTAGCGCTCCTACTATGCTTATTAGCACAGACTATAGTTCAATTAAATAAACGTATGCAAAGTATGAAAATCATGAGGAATTCGGTTGCCCCGTGTACACAAGCGTTCTTGATCGTAAAGAAGAACGAACGGCATGAAACGAGGATGCAAAATATTGGTTTCTATCACTTATTCTACGCTATCCCAGCTCTCGCACATTCATTTGTGCACGAGAATTACGTATATCTACACACATATTGATAACATTGTGTTGAAGCTTTGGTTAACTAAACTGCCAATGTGTTGGCAACAATTTCGTGCAGTGGAAGATGTGCATAAGATAAGAGAATGGTTGAGGGTTCAATCAGAACTCCTCATCAATAGTCTCTCTCGATTCTCTCACAACCCGAACTTAGACGACTAAAGGTAATATTATATTATCAGGCACGTAGCGTAACCGGCACGGCACGTTTCATGCAAGTCAAATATTATTGCGTGTGTTTCAAATGTGTATGCGTATATATAGCGGAACGACTCCGGACATACACAGACAGACAAATGCATGAAGGAATTCTCGAAAAGAATAATTTGCCGGTGCCGGGCACGAACTACACGGGCGAGTAGCACCATACATACAAATCAAACGTTTAAGTTCGTGGTATGGGTGCGTTCGTCGCTCTTCGGTACGACATCGGTTCAATCATCAGTAGCAGGGTTTCCAATAATATTTTTGAAAAAACTGGAAGATTGCTCTTAAAAAAACTGGATCCGGTAAAACCTTTATTTTAAGAAGACCGGCTATGATTTATCTAAATTGATTGTAGTGTTTATATGTAGTTCATAAAACTGTAACTGTAATTACTGTGAAACAATATTTGAGGGATGGTTTTATTTGGGCAACACTTGAAGAGTTTCGTATTTATCGCTTCATAAAATCCATAAAATCGCTGATAGAAGAGCGTAGCGTATAGTTCGCTACCTCAAAAAGGCACGGATCAGCATGAGATACGAGGTAAAATACCAAAAACAACTTCTCATAATGTTATTTCAATACTCAAAAAACCACAAACAACGTTGCTCAAGAGTTACTTTGGTATTGAAATTATAAAATTTTGGTATTGAGAAGCTATCTTTCTCATTTTTTTGGTATTATTCATTGCAAATTTACATATTATATTAGAGTTATACACTAATTTCGGTATCAAGATCAATATGAGGGACCCTTAAATATTTCCTCTAGCTCGAGAAAGTACTTTTGAAAAAATATGCATAGTATGCTTTCTTGCAAAATATACACTATGGTTTTCATGCATTTTAAGCATGTTAGCTATTAGCTATTCAGGGGAGTTTGTTTGCATTAATTAAATTATTTATATTTAAAACTAAAACTCCTTCGAGTGACTATGAGAAACTAATATCCATTTGTTGTAAACGGAAGCAAGGTTACTTGGGTTTTATATTTATATCAATTAAAGACAATGGAAACCATTTGCTCTGTAACCTTCTGAACTTCAGAATGTTTTAGAGGATCTATAACATCTGATGTTTATATAAACTCAGAACCTGCATAGCTCGCGGACTCTATGAAATATTTTGGGTAAGTTTTCTTTATATGGACATTGTACCAGTCGCGAGTGGAATGGTAGATCAATTGGTCTGAACTTCAGAATGATTTGGAACATCCGATATTTATATAAATTGATACACAGTGTAGCACATTGATTCTTGGGTAGGCTGTTAAATAAAATTAACAATTGAGTGATACCCTGTTTTTAAAGTAGTTTGATAAATTTCCACCATTCGGAAAAGCTCTTCGTTTTGAAATTTTCGACAAAACATCGACCGATTGAACAAAATGGGAAAAACCGAATTACAACCTCGCCTGTCGTAGAAAAGAGAGAGCGATCCAAGGTCGAATGGTAAATGTAAGAAAATAAAATTACATAAGGGATAGGAAGAGGGAGGGACAGATAATATTTATCATTGTAAATTTATTTTACATAAAATGGATAAAACTTGGGCACACATATGAAAAAACAGGATAAAACTGGACGATATTCCAAAAAACTGGAAGATTTTAGGGTTCAACTGGATGACTGGATCGAGAAAAAAAAACTGGAAGAATCCAGTTTAAACTGGAACATTGGCAACGCTGATCAGTAGCATTTCTCCGCTCCGTCTGCGCTGCCGGTCCCTACAGAGAAGTTGCTATGCCTGATGATATGAATACATCATGTATTTGTCTGCCGGTGTCGGTACGTGCCGTTAACGCTACGTGCTGGATAATATAAAACGGCCTTAAACACGCTTCAGATCCGCAATCGGCGCGCTTTGCGTAAGGTGCTTTTATATAAAGGGTGTGTCACATCAAATTGCATCACGGAAAAAACGCTGTAGAAATTTAATTTTTAGGAATTATATCTTCAGCTCTCGCTTATAATCAGATAAGAGTGTATAGATCACGTTGGCCATGCTTCACTGTCAATTTTTCGTGAATTTGGAAAAATGTCGTCGAACGAAAAAGAGCGTCGTGAATTAATCTTGTGCACTCATTTCGAGAATCCGGAGTTGTCACATCGGGACATCGGCAGGATGCTGGGAATCGTCCAATCCACGCTCAGCAGAGTACTAAAACGATACTTCGAGAACCTAACCATCGACCGGAAGGTGAAGAACGGCAAAAATGGATGCTCCGTCAGTGAAAAAGATCACAAGCGCGTAGTTAAGCAGTTTAGACGTGATCCGAGAAGTTCGGTCCGGGATGTCGCCAATAAGCTTAATTTGTCAAGTTCATTCGTCCAGCGGACCAAGCAGCGGGAGGGGCTGCGTACATACAAGGTTCAGAAGGCTCCTAACCGCGACGAAAGGCAAAACATGGTGGGGAAGACGCGAGCCCGGAAGCTGTACACCGAAATGCTGACGAAGCCGCATTGCCTGGTAATGGACGACGAAACCTACGTCAAAGCGGACTTTCGTCAGCTGCCGGGCCTGTTGTTCTTCTCCGCAGAGGACAAATTCAGCGTTCCGGAGGAGATTCGCAAGCAGAAACTATCCAAGTTTGCCAAAAAGTACATGGTGTGGCAAGCGATCTGCTCTTGCGGAAAGCGGAGCGCCCCCTTCGTGATGACCGGCACGGTAAACGGTCAGGTTTACCTAAAGGAGTGCCTACAGAAGCGCTTACTACCACTATTGAAGCAGCACGAGGGCCCGACCATCTACTGGCCGGATCGCGCTTCGTGCCACTATTCAAAGGACGTGTTGGAGTGGTACGAAGCCAACGGGGTCACCTTCGTGCCAAAGGAAATGAACCCGCCCAACGCGCCGGAGCTTCGCCCAATAGAGAAATATTGGGCGATTATGAAGCAGGCCCTCTGGAAGAACCCAAAAGTTGTCAAATCGGAGGCGGACTTCAATTGAAAATGGATTTCTGTTAAAAAAAAAACTACAACCTGACGTTGTACAGAACCTTATGGACGGGGTAAAGAGGAAGGTGCGGGCATACGGGCTTGGGCTCGAAGTATGAATAAAAAGAAAATGCCGAAAGTTGTTTAATAGTTTTTATTTTACTGTCTAAAATTTTCAAAAGGATCGGTCTACTGGGCGAATTTCTACAGCGTTTTTTCCGTGATGCAATTTGATGTGACACACCCTTTAGCGGCTCTCTGAAAGCTCGCTTGGCGCAGATGATTTGTTACGTCACTGACATCAGTCTGTGCACTTTTCCTATGCACAGACTGTATATTAAAGTTTAGATAGAGTGGTGCGCACACGCTCTAGTAAATTGTCAATGAAATGTTTGTTTTTCTGGTTTAAAATTTGTTTGAATTTTTTAGAAAAATCTGAATGTTTCTCCAAATTTCGCGGTTTCAAACATTCTTTCTAGTCTGAAAAGGTTAAAAAAGTGCTATTTTACATTGTTTCATTCATAACATATGAAGAATGAATTAGTATAAGTGTTGAAATTGAATATCTTTCAGCCTTTTTCAGTGTACCGATTGAGAGTTTTTTCGTGATACATCGTCACAATTTAGAATAAAATATGGATATTGTTGGACAGTATATTGTTGATGAGCTTTTGGAAAGACCGTTTGCAGATAGGATTGTGGAAGAGAAATAGGTTTTTGAGAAAATGGATATTCCACGACCAAAATTGAACAAGATAAAAGCGACCTGTGTTAGAAGCGGTAAAATATTAGGCTGTCAAAAAAGTCCTGCGGTATTTTTTTTTGAATTTTCATTTGTTCATAAAATTAGTTACATTCATCTGTTAAATATGCGCCGTTTTGTTCGATGACTTGTTCCCAACGAGATGCCAACTTCATAATACCCCTGTTATAGAAGCTCGCTTCCTTATTGGCAAAAAACTCGGATAGCCAATTTTCACAGGCCTCTTTTGTGGCTAACTTCTGACTACCTAGCTCGTTCGCCATGGACAAAAACAGGTGGTAGTCACTTGGTGCAAGCTCCGGACTATACGGCGGATGCAAAAGAACCTCCCATCCGAGCTCCCGATGCTTCTGGCGCGTCACCAAAGAAGTGTGTGGCCTGGCGTTGTCCTGATGGAAGACAATGCGGCCTCTGTTTATCAAAGATGGCCTCTTCTTCATGAGTGCTACCTTCAAGCGGTCCAATTGTTGGCAGTACAGGTCCGAATTGAGCGTTTGGCCATAGGGAAGCAGCTCATAATAGATTATTCCTTGACAATCCCACCAAACACACAGCAGAACCTTCCTGGCCGTTAATGAGGGCTTGGCCACCGTCTGAGCCGCTTCAGCGGGCTTCGACCACGACCGTTTGCGCTTCACGTTGTCGTAAGTGACCCACTTTTCATCGCCAGTCACCATCCGCTTCAGAAACGGTTCGATTTTGTTGCGATTCACATGCGTCGATACGGTCAAAGATGTTTTTTGCGTCAACGTGTGTGGCACCCATTCATCGAGCTTCTTTGTGAATCCAAGCTTCTTCAAATGG
This sequence comes from Toxorhynchites rutilus septentrionalis, assembly GCF_029784135.1. Taxonomy (NCBI): domain Eukaryota; kingdom Metazoa; phylum Arthropoda; class Insecta; order Diptera; family Culicidae; genus Toxorhynchites; species Toxorhynchites rutilus. The sequence continues at coordinate 117,204,232 of NC_073744.1, forward strand.
TTAATAACGGTTTGATGACTTATCCCCAGCTCTTGGCCGATGCTACGGCTGCTACTATGCCGGTCTTTCTCGGCTAATTCAGCGATTTTGTCGCAATTTTCGACGACAGGCCTTCCGGAGCGTGGCGCATCTTCGACGACCTCTACACCAGAACGAAAACGTTGAAACCATCGTTGTGCGGTGGAAATGGAAACTGTATCGGGTCCATAAACTGCACAAATTTTATTGGCAGCTTGAGATGCATTTTTGCCTTTGTCATAGTAGTACTGTAAAATATGGATTTTCTCTTCATTTTGCTCCATATTTGCGACACTATAACTCACGAACGACGATACAATGAATACAACTAGAACTACGCGCTTACAACGACACCTCGCGGATATACCGCAGGACTTTTTTGACAGCCTAATAGTTACACGGAACTTTAATGGATATGCTAATTTGAATACATCTATCTTCCGCTATAAAAGCTTATTCAGCTACCAAAGAGCACATCAACAACAGCATGACGTGCCGTACGTTTGGGAAAACTCGTATTGAAGATGCGTTAGCATGATAATGAAGCTGCTCGAACGGCGGGAGTAGTAATGATAAAATATAAGTTCTAAAACGCATGACCCTTTGGCATTCGTCATGAATTGAACTTTTTTTAAATTTTATACAAGTATTCCCTTCAAAAGATTTGTGTCATTGTGAGATGAAGTTCGACACAGATTTAGCTAACCATGTCGTTAAGGTGGCCGTACACTGTTTGTCCAGAGGTCAAATATTTGACACTTTTTGCCAGATAAAGTTTGGTTTGAAATTTGTACGAACATTATTTTCTTTGCCACCCCTCAATTATCAACAATGGCAAACAATGTCAAACATCGAACATGGAAAAACTTTGACTGAAATATTTAAGGTAACCTAACCCCGTACCGACAGTTTTGACGAATAGACTGAAGAAATATTTTAGGCATCCAATAACTGAATATTTGTTTGTCGTGTTTTGTGTTGAATATATTTGATCGGTATACGTTGGTCAAATTTTATCTGTGAAAAAGAGTCAAATATTTGGCTTCGATCAAACAGTGTATGAGCACCCTTAGTTTACTGCAGCAATTTGGCGTATCACTTACTAAGCTGGTTGCGCAAACATACGATGGGGCTCGAGTGATGTCAAGAGATAAAGGAGGAATCCAGGCGATCACAAAGAAGTCGTTTTCAAACATTGACTATATTAATTGTAAGGTGCATGTTTCGCTGCATTCTTGCACGAATAATTCAAAAACAAGGAAATATTTTTCTTCCTTCCCTTCGTTGGCATCATTCTTCATCCAAACCCCAAAGCGTGATTGCGAGTTGATGAAATTTATGCAGAAGATCCCGAACGTGTGCAAAGTCAAGCGGGCCTACAGCTGTAGGACGATCAACATAGTTGAAACTTATAATAAAGAAATTTTTACTTGTCTTGGAGCAATGCATCTAGGTGATACGATTTCACAATACAGGGAAACTTCGATATAACGTACCCTCGATACAACGTCACTCGATATAACGTACATTTTACCTCGATACAACGTACACATTATCAAAGTCCAAAAAAAATTTTTTTTTTAATATTTTTTTTCTGAAAGAACAATAAGTTATCTGTATTTTGATACTAAAGCTTGTATTGTAACTTTAACCGATCCCGAAATACAACTGTTTTGTGAATCCGGATTCTTAATGAATCATACATCAATCAACAAAACGAAGGGAAACATCATGAGAAAAGTTGGCTTCGTCTTCTTATTGATTTTATTCATCAACCTTACTCAAACAGCAACACAATAAAGTAATATAAGCTACGTTTCGGAGTTCTTTATTATGCTTCGATATAACGTACAATTCGATACAACGTACAATTTTGAAAGTAAAATGTACGTTATATCGAAGTTACCCTGTACAAGTGATATAATTTCTTCAAGAAGAAAAAGAAGAAATTTAATTAAAAAAATAATTTGACCCCGAAAACAAGACTGTAATATTATATTTGAGAAATGTCCTTTCATACTCCCTTGCGCATCTAAACAATGTTATATTGAATTTATATACAACGTATATCAACTACGCACGACTATGAAAAATAGCTCAAAATTAAAATTAGACTCATAAATGCTTGAAATACGATGAAACACGATATAATTCAGCCAACCCATTGAAATTCTTGCATAAAGAAAACAATATTCGAGCACTAATTAACCTCCATTTTGAAATTTTGTGTAAAAATTTTGGGTCACCGTGTAGGTGCATAACTAGTCAATTTACTCACGAGACGCCACTGCTTGAATGATTATTTGAGTTACGAAAATAGTATCAATCCACCTATAAGTGCGATGGGAATGTACAGCCATGGAATACAGTGCGATACAGTGCGATGTATATACAGCCATTCCATGTCAAATCGATATAGAGATTCTCAGATTTTCGTGGAAAGTGGTAGTTTTGTTCTTTATCGCAAAACATTAGACCGGTTTTTTTGTGATCGTTTCCATTTTAGGGTTGCCCAAAAAAAACATTTTTTTCCCATTTTTTCAAAAATGACTTTTTTTTAAAACTCAAGTTTTGAACTACTGCACCGATTCAGATGATCGACATACCAAATTAAAACCAATTAGCTATTTTTTCCAAAAAAAAAAATTATACTTGCAGAAATTTTGGATTTTGGTCTTGTAATTATTGATTGTATTTTTTATAGTTTACATTGTCGCGGGACCAAGGGCGCTATATTTTTTTTATATTTTTTCTTGAAAGTTAAGATTTTTATAAATAGCATATCCAAAATTCAGAAATACGGTATTTTTTGTTCTTAAGTTCTGACTTTTCAAAATTAACCGATGGTCCGAAAAATCATTTGTTCCTTTTTTTACAAAAATGCTTTTTTTTAAATTCATAACTTTTAAATTACCGAGCCGATTTAGATGATCGATATACCAATTTGAATCCACATGAAATACCACATATGCATAAAAATTGGATTCTGGTCGCATAGATGTAGTCCAGTCGCATAGGAATATTGAACGAAAACTGAAAACATCCTAATTTTGAAAAATCACTCAGTTTAGTTCAGTTCTTTGTTTTCTTTAAACTTCGCCTCTAGAAGAATCGCTCGGAAACGAAAAAAACACCTTTCTGATATTCGGATATGTTATATGATAAAATCTCAAGAAAAAAAATAAAAAATATGGTGACCTTAGTTCCGAAACCATGTAAGTTATGAAAACAATTACAATCTATGTTACGAAAACAAAATCTGTTTTTTTTAGGTGTGTATTTTTTCAAACTAAACTAGCTCATTGGCTTTAGTTTGATATATCGATCATCTAAATCGGCCAAGTAGTTCAAAAATTATGAATTTTTGAAGAAGGTGAAAAAGTTGATTTTTTGAACCACTATAAAATGGAAATGGCTACCCTGATGAAAAAAATAAAAAATAGGGGTCTAATATTTTACGATGAGGAATAAAACTATCAATTTTCATGAAAATCTGACGATCACTATATCGGTTTGGCATGGAATTCAATTTTGCGCTTCACCCATTCTCAACCCCACTCAGTGTGAATAAGAGATTATTTCGAAAATATTGAAATTCGAATGGAAAAAAAATGTTGATGTTCGAAATCAGTCACGACTCATCTGGCAAGACTTTAAAGAATCATTCTATCCAATTTTTACAATTTTAGTAGTCCTGTATAATGCTGGGCATGAGATTTTTTCTGAGGTGTTATTTGATGGCTATTTACACATCAAACTTTGATGAATTATTAAATAATAACTATTTGTACTACAGTTAAGTATTATGCTTTGGAAGTTGTGGAAATATGTCTCCTATTATACGGCTCACAGCTTTCAAAAGTATTGGCAATGTTTGTCAAGATATTACTTATAGTAACTTACTCCATTTTTGACCCAATTTTACCCCCATCGTATTTGGAAATTGATAAGAGCGGAGTCGTTGGACAAATGGCAGCATGAATGGGATGTGGAGAACGGTAGATGAACGTACAGCTGATATCTGTACTATCTTTTTTTTCTCTCTATTATACTGCCGTTCTACGCATAGTTGTCCCATGTTCCAAAATCAGCAACTAAGAAAAACGCAATCAAAGTTTTCTCGCATATTTGTCTACCAAAAGTTTTAAGCATTGCAATTTAGCAGTACACCGGGTTTTTTATAAGCACTATACTATTGTTCAATGAAATGTGATGAGATCCCCTCACTGAATCAATTAAGCTTGATTACGGGATTAAAAATTCTTGCTGTTATGCCTAGAATATCAACATGGGACAATTGAACTTGATGTTGTTTTTTGGTATACTGGGAACAAATATTTTTTTTTGTGTTTTGACGTAGGACTACGTCTTTCATTTCTATCCCGGGGTGTAAAATCAAAGTTTCGAAAACGAAAGCGTTACGCCGGAGACCGAGATTTTGAGTGTTAATAGCTCTTAAACAACTAAACGAAATGGTATGATAAACACTTCATTCGAAAGATAAAATGTCTACGCGTTCTATACTTGTTACTTTCTGATCCAAAAACTTGTTTCAATAGTCTTAAATTTGCTTTCAAAACAGGCTATTGAAATCACCAATCGGTATATAAGCGAGCGCCGCTCGGAAATCCACTCAGTTCTAATTGAACAGCGATTGGAGCATGTTGTCGCTGTTGTGGTGAAGCTCTTCATTTATCATAAGCGCGGATGAACGGTGTCACCAAGAGCCTGTTTGTGCACCTTAGGCCAGAAGGGAATCCATCAGGAGGAGAGTGATGCCACAAACGGTTCCCCGGGAAGATCTCGAAGCAGCCGCTACACACACACACACACATATATATATACGCGCGCAATTCTTTCCGTTTGGATGCCATTCAGCATCGAGAAAGATCCGGAAAATAATCTGCCAAATAATCTGCCTTCGCAGAATATAAATCTCATTGTTATTAGGCATTCGCTAGCAAGGTGTGCACGTGTTCTGTTAAACTTTTTCTTATTTGTTTGAGAATTAGTTCGTTCTTCCAAACCAAAAAAATTAGGCCTACTGAAAGCGTGACATGAAATTCTTGTACTTGAACCGACTTATTCGATATGGATCTACAAAAAATACATGGTGGGACAGTTATGAATAGAATATCAAAATGAGACAAATGAACTTGATGTTGTCTTTTTTTAAAGTTGGGGATAAACTATATGTTTTTTTTGTGTTTTTCCGTAAGATTATGCATAAAAACAACGTTTTATGAAGAAAAGTGAAAATCGTAAAAAAGTAACATGGGACAACTATGCGTAGAACGGCAGTATAGTGATTTTCCATTTTTGGAAGAATGTCGGGTGTATGAATGTTAACACTACACCAGATCGCCTCCAGCTGTACTATCGACCTGGTTGAACAGGAAGTACGGTGGGAGTTATTTTTGCGTGACGCAGTTCTTGTCTGGACATGGATGCATCAGGCAATATCTACACCGGTTCGGGTACGCAGCGTCACCCCTCTGTGAGGAATTTCGATAAAATAATACTAGAGAGAAAATATGCGATGGAATATGCCGTTAGTATAGCTTCTGAAAATCTGATGCATCTTCGGTTTCCGTAGACCACCTCAAAATTAGAAACAGGCAATTAAAATTTAACCATCACATTGTCGCAATAAACCGATCTTCGAATATCAGTAATTTAGTGGTCTTTCGCTATATGTCTATATGTGTCTGAGCAAACATCGCAAAAAACTACAGTTACTTACTATAGAGTCCCTTCTGCAGGGCCAACAACTTGCATGCGCACCGGTAGGTGCTGTATTTCGAAGCGGAGAATTTTTCCACTATGATGTTCACCATATAAGTCAAGTTGGGGTTGTCGGGCTGGGTGGTGCCATTGTAACGATTCACGTATACAAAATATCCCCGGTCATCCTCCTGTTGGTCGTACATTTTCATTGAAAACTCACTGCTAAAGCATAACTCTCAACATTGAAGAAGAGTCGTTGCGCACTTAATCATTTACAAATATGTCTTCACAGCAACATAAACCAATCACGCAGCTCAAGAACAAATTTACAGAAAAAGCAAGTGTCAGTTGAGATTGTTGTTTGAAAAACCGGTTTATGCAAGGCTCATGAAGATCTCAGATAAATAGAAGGTTCGCCACAAATCATTCACGATACCTGGACGTGACTTTCAATACTAATATTTGACACTTCCCACCGCCGCCGTTAGTGGTTTATCAAAATAAATTCGAACTGTTTGTTGTTGACGATTCGCGCGAAGCACAGTCTCAATAATTCCGTTCCTAGAGATGGCTGCTTTGGACACATTTCCCAATCTTCCCTTGCAAGGAGAAATTCCGGTTTGTGAACGCGACGGGCGCATTTGCTCATTGCCAATCAACGAAGTAGATTCATCTAATCTTTGCAAAGTAAGTAATCAACGTAGAATAAACACCTTCATGCTGAATGTTATGTGCAATTGCAGCAACTTTCCTACCCGGAAATTAACATCGGGAGAGAATTGTTTCACCATGCGGCCGGTCACGTTCAGGATCATCGCCGTACAATTATGGTACCGATCAATGAAACGCTCATCAAACGCATCACACGCACATTTTTCGAGGAAGGTCCGGTCGAAGCACTGAATGAAGCGGCCAATAGTAACAGTCAACACTATAATGTTTTTCTGGGATCTCTGGCGCGATACATGTTAGTTTTGGTAGATGTAGGAAATAGTATAAAGTTTTTCCTGAAGCCGCACCTCAAGGAACAAGGAGTTGGTTCGGTTGGGAAATATACACAAACTAGAGATTGGTCCAAAAGTGCAATTCGCTGCATTCGTTGGCATCCAAACTGTTTTAAAATTGCAATTGCGGCATCGGATGACAGCATACGAGTGTACGGGGATGAACCTAGCATTGTTCCTATCTTGAAAAGTGGCTTACAGAAATCGATCACGTCGCTAGCTTGGCGTCCATTCACGGCTGGCGAATTGGCGGTGGGATGTCAAAACGGTGCGCTCATATGGAATATCGATCCGAACAGTCTCATCACAAGACCTCTTTCACAAGCTGTTCGGTTGAGACATGGGAATCATTTTCCTGTTACATCTGTTGAGTGGAGCCCAAATGGATGTTTGCTTGCAAGTGCCAGTATAAACGACCCCGCCATCCTCATTTGGGATGTGGACCAAAACAAACAAGTATATCACATAATAATATTATCTACATTCAAAACTAAACGATAGTATTTTCAAGGTACCTTTACGTCGAGTTGGACCACCATGTGCGTTGTTGAAATGGTCACCCACAGGATCTAGATTATGCGCAACAACGGTATCGAATGTTTTCCGTGTTTGGAAAACGGATAGATGGACTCCCGACCGTTGGACAATCAATAGTGGGACAATTCAATCAGTCGTATGGTCACACTCTGGATCACATCTCCTGTTCGTCACAACAGAAGAATCGTTGCTGTACTGTTTAGGGTTCATCGAGGACGAAGTATTTACTTCAACCTTCGCACCAAAATCGGCACTTCCTATTGCTGATCTCTCGAAAATCACAATCGGCAAGGTGGAAGTGGGAGGACGTCCCCAAGCCTTGGCCTGGTGCCCACGAAGCCGCTATTTGGCAGTAACATTCAAAGATACTCCAGCTATCGCTATTTTCAATACGGTCAACGTGGCCCACAGCCGATTGAACATAACGCCATTGTGTTTCTTAACTGGAATTGGAATAGAAAGTGCCTCCTGCATTAGCTTCCAGGAAAATTTGGGACACCGGTCAAACGAGAAACTGCAAACTGTTTTGACTATTGGATGGTCTAGTGGTAGAATTCAATATTTTCCTTTTGTTTAATGGCTTTCTTTCCGAGTTATTTGTGTTCATTTTAAATCTGGTTCAATAAATGCGTGTATAAATATAACACATAAAATATATAGTTCTGCCTGATAGTATCATGCATATCCAAATAAAGCGGTAACTTTCTAAAGTGTTAGATTCTCGATTGTAAGAGAAGGATGAAAAGATTACACTTGTTCTCGACTTTCATTATCATCTCTGAATGATTCAATCATTCTCCATAAATAAACCCTAATGCTTCTGAAGCCTTAACTTTTACCCCACTATTTTCATCTTTCAGTAGTAATGAAATTTTGTGTCCGACCGTATCCATCTGTTGGTTCCCTCGGTTCTGCGTGTGTAGCAATCCTGTGAACGTAACGTATTGTTACGTGGTTCAAATTATGTGTGTATACTCATAGTTACCAATCAGAACGGCCGCATTTCCACGAATTTCTGCCCACTGACTGCGTAAAGCTGGTAGGCAAGAATCAATGAAATCATTCAGATAATCTGCAAGTTCCTCACCCTAAAAGAAGAAAAAAAATTATTATGAAAAATTGTGAATCAAACACATGACACGACCAAAAAGGTCCCATGAAACCCGTTTGCGGATAACGTTTGTACCATCAAAAAGATTTCCAATTACTCTGTACCTATAATCGCGACCGGAATAAATAGCCGCAGTAAACAACTGCAACAAAAACAGCCGCTTAGAAAAAAAGTAATAGGCTAGAAATATTGTGGCGCGGGAAAAACATCATGTGTATAAATGCCTCATACACAGGGTGGCTACCCATTCGGGAAAAGCGGGAAATGCGGGAAAAAGTCGGGAATCAAAATACATTGGGGAAAAGTCGGGAATTGTTCCACGAAGTCGGGATTTTTTTTGCGCAGTGTTTTTTTTCGGCTCTCTAATAAGTTACTGCATGTGTTTTAGCGCATCACGACTTTCTAAGCAGTGTGAATCTATGTTTTTCAAATAATCTCGTCCGCGAGGTAAGGAAACAAGAGAAAAATAAGCGTAAAGGCGCGTCCACATTATGCCGAATGATGCCGATCGGCCTGTACCAGGCGGCACATTCGGTTCGTTATGTAATGTGGACGTCCCATCGGGTGCACGAAGCCGAAGCCCCATCGGATGCACGAAGCCGTCACGAACACACGAAGCACAATGTCGTCAACGCTAATTTACTTCGTTTTGTTTTGGTTCGACTTTCTTCGATCCGGACCCACTTGTTTCGGGTTGGGTTCGGTTTGATTCGAGTTGGTTTTCAGCACGTCGACAAGCCCGGGCGGTACGTCCACATTTAGTCGGCTTTACCGGGCGGCCAAGGCTGATTGGCGTAATGTGGACGCGTCTTAAGAAAAACCATGCAAATTTTAAACGGAGTTTTGCATCAGTTTTCCGGTCAACGATGTACGAGATTGTCGCACATGTTATGGAAAATAGGCTGCTGGACTAAAATTGATTTTTTGTGTTACGGCAGCATCCGCAGTTAAATAGTTTTTGCGTAAATGACAGACAGAGGCACCGATGGTTCCTTTCCTTTTCGATGATCTAACGAGACTTGTGAGACCTGTTATGGAAAAAATTATGATATCCGAACGACTGAAAGTGAAATCTAAATCACCTTACAGAAACCATTCTACTGCTACCTGGAAGTATTAAAATTGGATTCGCAAAGAAATCCGCAATCAAAACAGCAAGGAATTCCGCAAAATTTCCGATGAAGGTGTCCTAATATGTCGTACCAGCTATCGTCATTTTCTACTGTGGATTTTTAAAGAAATTGTTCATACAATCCCTTTTGACATATTGCACTCGTTACCTAACGTGTATTAACCCGGATGTGATTTTCAACTTTCCGGATATAGCGAAGAAACGGACGGAGTTATGCTTGGAAGTATTCATCGGTAAACAACATTTGCCCGGCGTTTGTGCAGATAAAATAAAGAATGAGTATGGACAATTGTGTCCAACGTCTTCTGCTGAAATTGTATTACAGTAGAACCCCGATTATCCGCGGAATAGTCTGGCTAGTTCACCGCGGATAACGCAATAAATGACTAAAAATGAGTTCCAAAAACGAAAAAATGAAAACTATGTTTGGACGATAGAGGAATCATTAAGGTGAAGGTGGAAGCTAGCCATAAATGGCTGCCACAATGGCGCTCATTTCTTTCATCTCCCTCCCTCACCTCTCGCCCGAAAATCAATAATTTTGCGAAACAGTGTGAAGAAAATGATCGTTTTCGCACACTTCCCATCAAGTAATATCAACCAAACTCTAATCGATTACTCATAAGATATTAAATTTTCATCTGCTTCCGCACCGTATAGTGAAGAACGTCGGAAAACTCGAGCAAGTGCTCTGAAAGTTAAATTTTCGTTTTTCAATCTTCTGCAATGGTTTTGTTTGTATTGGTGGAAGCATCGTTATTTTTTCGACACTGATGCCAAACAACATCATCGAAACAGCTATAAAAACCACTCAATAAAATGTTATTCCGGAGTCATAGCGTCCCATGTCATGAAAATCAATAGAATAAAATTGTGTTGATATCAATACAATTATTATTTTTACGTTTAATGGGTCTATAATGTAAGTTTTAGCAACTTTAACATTGGGTAAGAAAATTGTATTGCAGAGCTCGGAAACTGCCACGGCTGCCTATGCTTTCAAAAACAGTAAACGGAAAAGTATTAAATTCAATCTAAATGCCTCGGCCAACGAAGAGAAGGGTTAAGGCTTTCCAACGTGAATATGTGAAAACAATACGATCAACGAAGGAAAATATTAAGGAATTATCAACATCGAGTTACTATGCGGAAGAACTTGTTAATACCAAAAGTGCCCCAATTCACATGTGTTATAAATTTGCTCATGTTACGCTCGCGTATAATCAGAATCATATGCAAATGCACCTTCTATATATATTTATATTTGCAATTGTTCATCGGAATTTTACATTACATTTTACTTTAGTATTGAATTGCTATTTGTTTTTTTTTCAAATGTATTCAAAGACTCGTGTCAATGAAGCGCCACACAGTCTGATAAGTGAATTGATCTATTTACGTGTGCTTTGCTCTTCTCTCACAAACACTATTACCCCATTTTTACACGAGGGTTTACCTATACTACTACAATGGCTAGCTTCCACCTTCACCTTAAACTATCCATCTAGAAGGTCGTGTTCACCAGTGGTAATATATTGTGAAATCCATTATCAAAACAAAAGTGCATGAGCCTATCATTCACTGACAAATTTCGGAAAGGCCTATGTATTTACTATGGAACTCTCTGTCGCGCATAATCCGCACCGCGGATCATCCGCTCGTGGATAATCGAGGTTCCACTGTATCTTCATATCAAATAAAAGATCAAAGATTGCCTAGCTCTTGGATGGAAATTATCGCTCAGTCGCAGAAGGAGCTTCCAATTTTGACCTTGTTTGTAAAAAAAGTGTGAACCTATCGCATGGCAATGCATCATTGAAGAGAGAGGAAAAGCACGAACGAGGCTGAAAACTCGAAGATGTTGGTTGACACCCAGATAGATGCAGTCTTGTTGGTAGAGAAAATTAAGTGCTCAAAAAGTGTTGAAAGTTGAACTGGATTTGTAATAACGCTTAATCAACATAATATTCATGGTTTTCTTATGGCATCCAATAGAAACATTCGTAAAATTGGAAAAAATAGTAGTTGATAGTTGAAATGTAGATCCAGCTATATGGGTCGAAACATGTCCTTAAAATAAATCAAGGCTCTGGGGTAAAAATGGGACGCATTTTAAAGAAAAAGGAGTCAGATTCAGGATCATTAAAAATGCTACTTACTTTGTGTTATTTGTTTCATGTCGACTCATATGCTCCTATTCCTGCTAAGCATTTTTATTCAGATTTTTTTCAACCAGATAGATTTTCTGTGTAATTTTATTATGAATTTTACGGTCAACTCAGGAACTGATCATAGAAGGTATCCGGGAAATGCTCGGAATATGTTTGGATGTAACCAATGAAGTTCCGGTCAGTTACTCTAATAAATGAAACTTTTTGAATTCGGAGTAAGTAGAGGTGGGGTGGATCTGATACGTTTGAAAGCGATTCAGGTCCCAGATACATATATTCCTGAAACAATTCCGTCCGTATCTCCTGAATCCAATATCCAAGTAAAAATATGTCACTGAGATACACACCGTCCAATTTTTTGTCACATGCCGAACTCGGAAACATAAAGTAAAAAAACATTTGCTATTCGGGTTTCAGAAATTAATTTTTAACTAACGAAAGGACACAATATTATTAAATTTCATTCATGTGAGTCGGGAATTTCGTGAAATCATGCGGGAAAAATACGGGAATTCAAAAATTTAAATTGGGTGGCCACCCTGCACATAGGATACAATCCTTTAGCAATGTCCGACCGAGTTACGTTTGCCTGATGCATTAGGTTTAACTGGTTAATACAATACCGCGCCACAATATTTCTAGTCTACTACACATTTTCTAAGTGGTTCTTTCTGTTTCTGTTCGACGATTTATTCCGAGAACCGTCTACAATATATTGTTCCATGCACGTACACAACAATTCGGAGCACAGTAGGCTGTCATTAAAGGTAATTGAGGGTAGCACCATGCTGAAGTGGAAGCGTATTCGCGACAGATGTCTAGCGCGCGAATTCCGCAAAGAAAATTCAACCGCCGTAATGCCGTAATCTAGCAAGGCGACGTAAGCGCCAAAATTGAATTTTACTTTTTGACTACATGACTACATACTATATGAGCTGAATATCCCGGGATTCTCCAACATATGGCGCCACTAAGAATTAACAAGAATCATTTCGAGAGTTTCATTTGTTACTACAGTTTATCGGTGGTTTAGTGACCGTACAAGCACCGCAGATGCACCACTCTCTGGAAGGCCAAAAGAGGCTACTAATCCAAAATCGTAAAACAAGTGCATCGACTCGTTTTGAACGATCGTAAAGTAAAGTTACGCGAGTTGGCTGAGGCCGCAGGAATGTCAAAAGAACGAGTAGGATACATTTTGCACGACTTTTTGGACATGAAAAAGCTATCCGAGCGTTTGCTAACCGTCGACCAAAAACAGCGGCGCGTTGATGATTCAACAGCCGGCTGGCGTAGTAGAAGCGTAATCGAGTGGACTTCTACCGACGTTTTGTGACAATGGATGAAACGTGAATCCATTACCATACTCCTGAGTCCAATAGGAAGACATAGACGTTTCGTACTATAGTAAGGGAACAGCAATGTTGGAAACTCGCTATACCAAGTGTTTTGCCCTCGAAGGAAACTATGTTGAGGAATAAATACTGCTTTGCCCAAAAAACGAATGTTTTCATTAAAAATGCCGGGACTTTTCAGCCCATGTAGTACGTTAGCCTATTCGATACATGCCACAAAGTCGAAATGTGTAGAACTCTTCTCCCTGATGCTTCCTCATGTTCCGCTCAATGGCGGCATGTTGGAGAAAATAATTGGAAACGGATTCATGCATACTTTGGTGGATGTACGCCAGTCGGTTGTGGAAACAGCGTTTGGATTTACTGTTATTTCGAAAAAAATCGAGATAACAGAAAATCTTGACGTTTTATGCAATTTTATGGCATTTAGCATCTTTTTTTTCCCGATTTTTCGGGATTCAAAAAAAAAACAAATTTTATTTTGATAGTAAATGTAGTCCGATTGAGTTATTAGTTTGCATAGCGTATTTCATCACGCAAATCAACATTTCAGGACGTATGAAAAATCGAGATGATCATTTATTTTCATCTCAATACATACATTTTGTCTCGTATTCCGGAAAAAAACAAAGTCCCAGAGCGTGGATTTTTGACAGAAAATGCTTTTTGAGATGACAGTACATCTCGAAGCAATTTGAAGAAATTTTACATAATTTTTTTTCAAACCCCAATTTCATGTACACTGGAGTCGCTTTTTACTCGGGGGATACGTGTCGCGTAAAAAAACGCGCAAACTCTAAAATCCGCATAAAAAAAACGCGTGAGTTACAAAATCCGCGTAAATTTCAAAACCCGTGTAAAATCTAACAAACAGCGATTTTTTAATTCAAAATAAAACCCATATTCTAATAATTGATCAACTGAATTTTTTTGCATGCTACAATCATGATATCTGTTTCTTCTTTTATTGACGTAGGACTACGTCTAACCTTTCAATATAGGGGTCCATTTCAATATTTCGATGTGAAAAAGTGTTCAGTTTTTGAACGCTCATACCTCCTCAATTAATGAATGGATTTTTGGTTCCAAATACACACATTGATAGGAAATATCCTCAGCAATTGTTTATATGCTACACATTACGGTTTTTCAGCTCATATAAAGTTCAAATTGATGAAAAATTGGAAGAAAGAATTCCCTACTTTCCCATATTTTCAGCTCCCGCAGCAAACAGCTATTCATTACAAGCAACCACGGGTACGAGCGAAACGTATGGAAAAGGTGAAGGAGGGTGACAAAAAAGAGATTATAAATACATATAGGCGATCGTTATAACGTTAACTATATGGTTATATAAAGTGAGCGATGGTGAGGCTTGGCCACATTCTATCATCGGACGCCAAGCAGGATGGACGATATCTTGAAATTGATTGTCAGCAAAAGAGATATCGCTGCATTTGCCGGGGATGTATGCGGTGCGATACCGCAAGAGTGAGAGATAGGAGTTTCATTGGGATGTGGAGCAGGAGACAAGAAAATGAAGTCCGATTGAGCTAATATTTTGCATAGGGTATCTGATCGCTCAAATGAATATTTCGTAGGAAGTCCTAGCATTAGCATTAGCATTGAGCAAGTTGCACAATATCGTAGGTGGTACAAATTCAGAACTGTTAAATAAAAAACTAACCTCCATCCGTTGCTGATGATTAGTAATATCTCTTAGATGAAGGCATGTTTTCTCCAACAGTTAAGAATTGTCCTGGCCACGTCCTTGCAGAGATGCAGAGAACTCTACAACCTCTCATAAATGTCTCGGGAATTGAGGATTTTTAGTAGGGAAGGTATGCCATAGGATACACTCAGCCGGTGTTACTGGCGGAGCTTGTTACTATTACTATTACTATTACTATTACTATTACTATTACTATTACTATTACTATTACTATTACTATTACTATTACTATTACTATTACTATTACTATTACTATTACTATTACTATTACTATTACTATTACTATTACTATTACTATTACTATTACTATTACTATTACTATTACTATTACTATTACTATTACTATTACTATTACTATTACTATTACTATTACTATTACTATTACTATTACTATTACTATTACTATTACTATTACTATTACTATTACTATTACTATTACTATTACTATTACTATTACTATTTCTATTACTTTGTGGAATCGGCATCTGCTGAAAGAATTAGTAAGTGAAGTTATACGATATATTTGTAATATAAATGTGCTCCAGTCTTCTGATTGGTGTCACGTTGATGGCTGTGTAAAAGAATTGTTTTATAAAATTTTGAAATGATTGATAAAAACTATCGTCAAGTAACGAACATAAAAAATTAACGAAATTTAATTTTTAAAACCAAAAAAAAAATATATTAAACAGTAGCTTTCTCTTGACGCAGCTGTTGTCGCATAGCACCATAGCAGGTCATTTTTAATACTGTTCTATAATAAATCATTAACAAAACATATCCACATATCCAAACGCATTTCAAACCTCAATTGGTATCTAGTATGTAAATATGTATAATCTGAAATTGAGAGGCCAATGAAATTATATGACACTAAATTGTAAAATGTTACACTTGCAAGTCGGCCTTCCAATCGTTGTCACATTAGTAGCTGTATAAAAGGTTTGGTTGAGTAAATTTAAATTTTATTTTTATTGATAAAGAAGAAGGCCAGCGGGATTGGAAGCGTTTCAACTCCCATAGACCCGAACCTTTTTCTTTATCATAATACAGTAGAATCCCGATTATCCGCGAAATAGTCTGGCAAGGTCACCGCGAATAACGAAAATTGCGGATAACGCGATAAACGACTGAAAATGAGGTGTGAACACGAAATAAAGGTATTCCAGCATGAAAACTATGTTTTATCAATACAGAAATCATTGAGCTATCAATCTGTAAGGTCGTGTACACCAGTGATCAGATAATGTGAAAGTCATGGCCTACCTCTCACTGACAAATTTCGAGAAGTTCTATAGAATAACTATGGAACTAGCTTTCGCGGATCATCCGCTCGATAATCGGGGTTCCACTGTAATCAAACACACGACAAGATACTTAAAAGATAATTGAGATTTACAAAAAAACAAGTAAATATGTATTTGAATGATAGACAGCATTAAATGAACAAAAAAAATATCAATGATGAATCATAAATAATATGCTCAGTAAGAGATGTTCCTCGTGGCTCTAGTTTTGTAGTTATGCTGTTGGGGAGCCAGAAACAGTTCAAACACTAGATTTTATAGATTGAGATGCATAAGAAGGGGGTAGCTTCACAAAAGTAATTAAGGAGAGAATGAAACTATAAACACAGAACAAACATAAAACATTATTTTAAAATAACAGTAATAGAAATATAATGATGCTACTTCCATGATTGTCTTCCTGGTGATATTCACACTATAGTTTAACTCTTCACAGCATTCACATTCTTCAGAACACGAAAAAGTACGATAGCTTTACTTCACGCTTTCATACACCCGTAGCCAACCAATCTCATGTTTCGCGCAAAAAAAACAATACACTGAATAAACAAAGCAACCCTAACTTATCCTATATCGGCAAACCTATTCTGTGCGGGGGATAGGGACCGCACAAAAAATAAATCGTACAAAAATTCACCTGTAGCTTTAAGAAATCGAGTTCGGTACCCTATTTGAAAGAACTTTTTTGTGCGGCAGATAGGAACCGCATAAAAAAAGTTTCCAAAAGAAAAAAAAACCAAATCCACGCCGTTCACCGTTCGACCTCCTTTTGCCTCCCTGCTCTGCGGTGGGATAGTTTGCCTTTTCGGTTGTGCGTGTAGTGCTTTTAGTTGCATGTTGAAACTTGTTGCTATCAGAAACCATGTCATGCGTAACAGAGAGCATTTGATGGAAGGGTGGGAATGATTTGAGAAGTAGATATTTTAGACGCAAACATACATTTTTTCGCACTGAAATGCATAGAAAACACAGAAAAATAATAAATGGACGACAACTTCGCCAAACATACTTCTTTTCATATACCGCACAAAAGAAAAATCGCACAAAAAAAAATCGTACAAAAACCAGGCGAACCAGCCTAATAAAAAAACATGAATATTTCGTCGGAAGTCCTGTATGAAAAATCGAGATGGCCATTTTCATTGGCACCCTGGACCACACGTTTTACTTTGTATTCTCAGAAAACGGTCCCAGAGTCGATTTTAAAAAAAATACAATCATTTCAGATGGGTAGTCTTAAATCTTCTGATAGTAGTGGTGGATTGAAGTCACGTTGAATGAAGAGGCAAATTTGTATCCATTCCTTCCTCAATTAGAATAACCATTTGCTAGAATAGTTCACCAGTCATCCTCGCTTATAACACTCGTCAATTCATTTCTAGACTATTCTAGTCATGTTGAAGGCGAATGCTGAAGAAGTCCTATTGGAAGCGAAGTGACTGAGAGGAAAGTCGATTTTCATGTTTCGCCTTCGAAAATGTTGGACCCTAGTACAAATTGAAATGACTGACACTTGAGGGATTGAGAGTTTGGAGGGAAATGTAAATCTACTGAATCTACTTACGATAAGTTTCACGAAATCCTTGATGAAATTACTGTACTGAAGCTGACCATGCTCCAGCAAATGGTTTTGAGCCAACTGATTCATCTTAGTCATTCCGAGCAAAGCGCATACTTTTTTGAGCGTTATTTTGCATGCCTGAAAAATATGAATCATGAAATTACTCAAACTGATGTGAACGTTCGCAAGGAATCGGACCCGCGCAATTAGGTGGTTCTCTTCGCTCAGGTGCAGCAACAGAGAACACAAATTTGCTCTCAACTGTTCCATTAATGATTCAGATACCAACGAATTTTCTGAATCATTGTCTATTTTGTTGTGCTGATTTCCATGCACAATGGACGTCTGCTGCTGACAAAGATCGCCAAATAGAAGAATCGCCGATTCTCTTAACTCTGTTGAGGTATTTTCGAAGAAAGGTTTTATGCGAATTGCTAACGACACTTGAAACATTTCAAACTTATGCTGTGGTAGTGACTGGAGTATCTGCGAGAGTCCTCTCATACTTTCCAGTGGAATGTTAATGAAGCAATTAGCGTTATAATCATCTATTCCTTTCAGAAGCGCGGTTAAACATATTTCCGAATATTTATCAATATCGTGCTCGGTAAGATTGCACAGGTACGCCATTCCTAAAAAAACGAAAATAAAACCACTGGTTTCACAGTTATGCCCAGTAATCATCACCTCGTATACTGAGTCCCCGAACCAGCGGATTCGGATCATTTAGAGAAGAGTTCAGATGAAGCATTATTACAGATGCGATTTCTCCACACGGCTTCAGGGGTACGAGATGTGAGTAGAATCCGGTCGAGGCAATTCGCTGTGTATCATACGGACTGCTAACATGTTTGCTTAGTTTCGTAACGATTTGTTTCATCATTGTGGAATTGATACCAACTTCGCTGGCCGTGGCTACGCTCAGTGGCGTGAGGATTTCTATAAAGCTATTCAAATTCGTACTTGATCCGAGAGTAGGGCACACATTTAGTACATTCGAAATCTGCTGCATATCTAGCGTATCTAGGAAGGTTTTGAATGTATCCAGTGCGATCTGACATGGATTCAGCTTTGAGGATTTGGAGGTGGGCATTTTTGCTCGCTTACCGTTCCTTGGAATCGTGTCATTTACTCCTTCTGGAGAATGCACATAATTATATGGTGGAAGTAAATTTACGTAGGTAGCTAGGGTTGTAAGAAGCATGCAAAAAGTGTCGATGAACCTAGCGTTCAGTTCCGCCCTTATATCCCGGCTTTTAAAAATTTCGCTCAGAACGCAAATAATCGAAAAAGGCTGAAGGGTGGCCGCTTTTTGAACATTGTCTCGTGGTTTATCTTGATGCTGCTGTTCACACAAACACGATGTCATCACTGTGCCTATAAAGTTATCCAATATAATACCAGTTAATTCTGCGTCCATTGTAATGGTGCGCCAATAGTCGATAACGTATCTGAAAAATGAAACCAGAATGAATTCGGTCTTGAAAAAATGAACTCTTACTCACTCTTCTAATGGTAAGCTCTGGGTCAACAATTCATTGCAAACAAGTTTCGGGTGGTGTTTTGTAAGGGCTAGCATTGATTTCAGTACACCCGAGCGAGCCCTTGCCACCTCGCAAATTTTCACCGCCTAAAAATATGAGTTCATTTGTAGTGTAGTGTAGTCAGCCATTCCATACCAAACCGATATAGCGGTTCTCAGATTTTCGTGAAAACCATCAATTGTTCCTTATCGCAAAATATTGGATTTTTTTTTCCAAAAAATAACTATTTTCAAAAATTGATAACTTCTGAACTACTTAAGCGAATCAGATGATCGACACATCAAATTAAAGCCAATGTGCTAGTCTTCTTTGAAAGGTTATTACACCTGCGAAAAAAATGTATGTTGCTTCAGCAGTTATTTGTTTTTGCAAGCTATACATAGTTTAGAGAAATTGCGAAAAAGTTATGAATTACGCTTGTTACTTTTATTTTTTTTTCTTTTGAACTGCCAAAAATATAACTAATATCCTCATTTCGATTGATTTCATCAACCAAAAAACAAGTTTTCCCCATTGCCGAAAATACATGTTACACCAGCACAAAAACTAGGTGCATGTTATTAATAATTGCTCGACTATTTGATAAACTATATTGTCCTCTGGCAGTTATTTCAAACCACCCCATAAATATGGAAAGACAATAATGAAATAGTAAAAAATAATCATTATTTATTTTGCAGCACAAAAGCGCGAAAGAGTCTCTAGATGAAATACCAGCGGAAGAAAGCAAGTTGGCCCAACTGATGACGTCCGCATTCAATTGAAATAAAGGACGCATTTTGTTTGTAGACAAAATTCACACGAGGTATGCTGCCGTTCTACGCATAGTTGTCCATGTTCCAAAATCAGTTACTGAGAAAAACGCAATCAAAGTTTTCTCGCATATTTATCTACCAAAAGCTTTAAGCATTTCAATTTAGCAATACTCCGGGTTTTTTATAAGCACTATACTATTGTTTAATGAAATGTGATTAGATCCCCTCACTGAATCAATCATGCTTGATTACGGGTTTAAAAATTCATGGTAAGACTGTTATGCCTAGAGTATCAACATGGGATAATCGAACTTGATGTCGTTTTTTGATATACTGGGAACAAACAATATTTTTTTGTGTTTTTCCGATAGATTATGCATAGAAACATCGTTTTATGAAAAAATGAGTGATATGCAACACCTTCGCAGAATATAGATCTTATTGTTATTAGGTATTCGCTAACAAGGTACACACGTGTTCTGGTAAACCTTTTCTTATTTGTTTGACAATTAGTTCGTTCTTCCAAACCAAAAATGAGTGCATTAGCCCTGCTAAAGTGTGACATGAAATTCTTGTACTTGAACCGATTTATTCGATATGGATCTACAAAAAATACATGGTGGGACAGTTATGAATTGAATATCAACATGTGACAATTGAACTTGATGTTGTTTATTTAAAAGCTGTGAACAAACTGTATGTTTTTTTTGTGTTTTTCCGTAAGATTATGTATAAAAACAACGTTTTATGAAGAAAAGGGAAAATCGTCAAAAAGTAACATGGGACAACTATGCGTAGAACGGCAGTATGAGTCAGCAATATTTTTTTAAATTTGAAGACGCATGTTATTGGACAACAAAAAATACACACCAATACAAATGCATATCACTAGGAGCTTCATCAATCATTCAAAATATAAATGAATAGAAACTATAGTATAGAAATTATATCGGTAAGAATTATATTTTATGACTAGCTGACCCGGCAAACTTCGTCCCGCCGAAAATTTATTTTTCGTTATCACATTTATGTTTTCTTACTAAGCGCACGTTCATGGGTCCAAAGCAGAACTGTTCATTGATTGATCTTCTAATCTAGCCTTTAAAATTATTTTTTACTATAAAATTTCAGTACTTCTACCAAAACTTGACATTATAATATCAGATTATTTTCAGACACAATTCTCATGCAAGATTTTTCATCCACTTGCAAATAACATGTTTCTCCGTTACATGGAATGAATGTTTGATACAGAAAATATGATAGAATGAGGACAGTTCTAAATCGGACAATTCCTTTCTCGAGTTTTGCTCTTATCAACACATTCGACGATCCATTTTTATTTATATAGATAGAAGATGATATAGGAGTGCGTTTTATCACATTAAAATCCATTTCCACTTTCGAACGAAGATCAATTTCATTGCCGCAAACACCAAATGGACTAACAACGCTTGTCAATATGTAATTGTAGAACACATGCGAATTGAATTTTTCGAATCTTCCCATTTTCCTTCAGAGTTTTCCGAAAATTTTCAATTGCCATGTTTGTTTGTAATATGTGTATTATTTTTATGGAACACCCTCTCCATTCCAGAGAAGGGAGGGGTGTCATACCATCATAGAACCATTGTGCATGTACTCAAAAACCATCACATCCCAAATTTGGCGCCATTTACTTTATTAGTTCGAGTTATGCAGAAATTTGTGTTTCATTTGTATGGCAGCCTTCCCTTAGAGAGAGGGGAAGAGTGTCGAACCTCCATTGAAACGTTTATCGATCCTTAAAACCTCTATGCCAAGTTTGATTCCATTTGCTTGATTAGTTCTCGAGTTAATCAGCGCAAACCACACCGACAAATTTCTGGAAGGTCTATAGAATTACTAGGGAACTCGCTTCGCTACCGATCGCTACCGAAAGGAGTGCCTTCATTTTTCGCTCATGAGAGTGCGGGGAGTTAATGATTTTTGCTGAAGGATGTTCAGCGGCATTCAGAGTGGTGAGTAAAGTGGTTTGAAGTATGGACATATTTTTCGCCAGCTGGTGCCAAAACCACTTCCTTTGTTGGAACAAGTCTTATGGGAGGATTCGTCCATGTTGAACACACGGGTAGAATTCTCTAAGGCGTTGCTGATTTCTGCTTGTCGGACGTAATCATCTACCTCTTGGAACCACTTCCGGGTTTTATACTCCTAACACAAGTTCGCTGCTTAGAAAACGCACTTGGAATTCTTTGCTTGATATCGGGGCGGCGTCTTAGGAAACCATTCATCCACTTGTATCCAGGAACACCCCCCTTGAATGGGTTCTTCCTTATAACGGCTCGCAGAAAATTTGCTACAGATGTCTTAAAACGCTTCTTGTCAATCGGAAACCCAGCTCTGGATGCCTCGATTACCAACTGGACGATGCTTTCTTCATCTTCCTTCCAAAAACTGAGTGTTTTCCAGGGCGTTTCACGTTACCATTCAATTTCAGTTATGCACAGAGAGTACTTTCCGGGATTCCATGACATTTTGCGGCTCGGCGTTTTGAAATACCTTTTCTTGTCATCTCGTTGGCCAAAACATGCTGGTGACGGGAATAACCCACAATTTTCTTTCTCGGAGTCATCCTTGTTTCATCCTGCGCAAAGTAAGGAACATAAACAGAAGATTAAGAGCTTAATTCTGCGCATTATAAGTCCTCTTTTTCTGAGAATTTATTTATTTTAATCACTTCGAATAAGTCGCATTCAGATACAAAACACTTAAAACATACTTTTCAAGAACTGGTTTATTCGGATATGTAAAGAATGGAAGACGTAAAAATAAGGTTTAAAACAATAATCAGTGCAGAGAAAAGTAAAAATATTACTTTACTGAAGGTTTTCTTTAATATATTTCCATCACAATGATTTTTTTTTATTTATAATCATTATCTTTTCAATATTATCTGATGATATAATTCATCTGACTCAAGATTTGTAGATCGCTTTACCAGCTCCGAAATCAGTTCATACAGAGCTTTTTTATAATCACTAGAACTGATTTCACATTATATGGATGTTGATCAAGTCAAATTATCAGTCGGGAGAATATAGCAGTTTTCAATAACGACACAGTTTTCTCCCCGTTTTATATCCCAAACGTTTTTAAAATATTTCGAATGGAATGTTTTCATGATTAACTACCCTACCAGATACCCATATTTATGGCGTTTCGTGAAAATATGTAATCCGCCACGCCGCACTGCCGCAAGCCACGGTTCGTCAGAACGAGCGTACGATTCACGGTTCTTTATCAATAAGCCGGAAAATTAAAAATTCTCGAAAATGTAACACATATTTCATTTATGTTTGAATTACTTGTGAGTGGATTTTTAATACATTTTTAACGTGTCCATGTGGACTTTATCTATACCACCCTGATCCCCCCCCCCCTTAACCATTGACATTTTTATATCCCCTATCCCCCTTAATGTTGTCCACGTGGTATGCGGATAGCCCCTACAAGCAATTGAAGAGTTTTGAGTTATGAGTTAAAATTTTTCATTATTATATAATTTTTCGGACCACCCTAATATGGAAATAGGCACCCAGGTGTAATATTTTGCAATAAGGAATAAAACTATCAATTTTAACAAAAATCTGAGAACCGCTATATCGGTTTCGCATGGCTGCTATACAACATTTTATAGAATAATAATGATCACTTACGTAGAGGCATTCTTTAACCAGCTCGGGAATGGCATGAAACATTTCTGCTCCTTTGATCTGCATGAAAAATTTCAGGACAACGGATGCTCCTATGGCAGAGCTTTGTTCGGGATCGTTCAAACTGTACAGTAGACATTTGCTGAATTGCACGTATTGATATGTCGACAACCGCAGAGCAATAATATTAGCCAACTGTCCGGCGATCCGGTAAATATCTTTAGGATCGTCTGTCACTATTTCATCTCTGATTTGATCCAACTCCTTAATCCAATCGATCCGTTCATCAGCGATTGTCAACGTCTCATAGATGCAAGCAATTTCCAGTATCTTTTTCAATACTTCGATTGCTGTTTGGCGTACGGTTGCGTTTGAATCAATGCACCGAGGAATTATTTTCCCAAGCAAACTTCCCGTCTGATTGAATTTCGAGGGAGCCTCGAAGCCTATCTTCATCGAGCGCATGTAAACATCTAAGGTATTATTGTACACGTGACCAGCGCAGATGCGAACCTCATGGTTGCGATCCTTCAGCCAAATTTCAAGAATCGAATTGATATCATCGAGACAAGCCGGCGATCCATTTTGTTGCTCCAAAATCGATCTGATGAACTGATTCAGCTCCGGCAGTGACAGATTCAGATATTTGGCCAGATAACTGTTTCGATTGTCTTCCTCCAACGATTCGAACTTAGATTTGAGGTTTTGAGCAGTTGTGAAAAAGTAATAGCAGGCGGTGTTCAGTAACCCATTGGCATCAACATTTTCATCGTCAGCATTCAGTTTTATAAGCGATGTAGACAGCTTAAGTATATGTGGTAACACAGGAAGGTATTCATTCTGGGAGTCGCAGGTAATATTCATGCAAATTTTCAGCAGTTCATTTTTATTCTTGAACCTGTTGAGGTGATCTTCCGATAAGGTGTTTGGTTTCTGCAGTAAAATATCTGCCAAGTTAAGCAACACGTTCAGGATCAGTTTTTTAATGAACAACTCTTTGTTGTCGAACTGTGCGGTTAGATAATTAATAACGGGCTCATCGAGCAAACGCACCACGGTCTCCTTTGGGGCTTTAGTGACAATAAAGTTCAGTGATTGTAGTACCAACACTTTCGTTTTGAAGGATTCCAGCTCTTTGCTGGCATCTTTCATAAAGTGCAAATTAGAGAAGAAACTTCCGGATTTTTTAACGCCTTCGTCGATCACCAGAGGTAATAACTTTTTCATGAGCTTATCGGCATGTTCCACCGATACAATTCCAAGCGACTGAGCATAATCCTCAAGCAATTTTTCGATCTCATCATTCGATGCGTGTTTGTCCAACTTTTCCGCTCTGGCTAAGCCAATTATAAGATCTATTTTATTCCCTATCAGATGTTCATCGATTGAATAACAAAGACAGACTCCCAAAACTTTTATCAGCATTCGTTTCTCCTGGTCCAGGGATGGAATTTTGTATTCGATCGGTGGTTGACTCGATATGGGTTGATACAAAGGGAGTTGTTGGAAAATTTCAGCGATCATGCTCTCAACAAATCGAAATTCATCAATGTCTTTGATAGTTGCCTGTAAAAATTCAAGTAGAAGCGAATCGTATTTTTCCTGCTTCATAATGCTGCCATCGTCTCCCAGCTGTTGAAGAATGTTTCCTAATTTTTCGTCCCACAAAGGAGTTATGTGTTTATATAGATTTGATGAGTAGCTTTTCAAGAAAGTTAAAATATGCTGCACGCGGATAGTATTACTGAAGTTGCCCAGCAAAGCTAAAGAGCGAACAAAAACCGAAACGGGACTTGGCGGACGGTAATCTTCGTTGAGTTCATTCTCATCGAAAGGATTTCGTCGTTCTTCAAGTTTGCTTATTTCCGGATTCTTACTCAACAGATTAGCCAAGCATTTGCTAATATTACCGCAAATTCCCGTAAATTCAAGCCTGAAATAAAGATAGAACTGTAAATTCAAGAAGGAATAAATACAAGTCAAAGCCATTACCTCAAGTAACTTTGAAGCAACTCAATTTTTAGAATCTCATCCATTGTACCGATTGTAGATGACAGAATAAACATTGTATTATTGCAAGCAGTCTCAAATTCAACATACTCATCGTTACTTCCGTACTCGCTATTGAACTTGTGCAAGGGACAGCTGCCTCGAATCAAGAGCAATACAAACTCCTTGTCTTGTACGAAATTCCGCTGCATAAATGCCACAACCGTTTTGAGCAGAACCATTTTCAATTTTATTGATCGTTCTGTGGTCAGCATCGATTTAAGTATGGTGCCTATTTCTGTCTGCTTCTCGCTAATTACTCTTTCCGATGTGTTTGTTAGATGTGTAAGTACAAGCAGTGATTTGATCCTTTCCCGTTCGTTATTGTTGCGCAAATGTAGGATCAATATTTCGACAATTTTATCTCCATAGTTGTTGGCCATTAGATCGAAACATCGCAAGACCTCGTAATGCCCCTTGACAGTTTGTGGCTTTTCGTAATCTGGATTGACACATACTAAGTCGAATAGTGAGGTGATTATATTGTCGGATAAGCCCGACAGAAGTGCTGTGTTGAAAGTTAGAACTGTTTTGATGATAGACGCTAGATATTGCGTTACGACACTGCGATCGACACTACGACGATAGAGAGCAAGTGTACTTTGAATCACTTTCATCAAGCTGTCGTTAATTTTTTCCACCGAGAGTAATGGGTACATAAAAGATAATGCATTGAGAACTTCGTATGAAACTTTTGGTTCCCGGGATGAGAGCCATTGCGCTTGAAATAAATCATACGCTATTCCCACTTCGTCTGATATATCATATGTAATTCCTGTTTTCATCGGAGTTTCCTCATTAGGATTCAATCGTTGATGCTCCTTGTATTCACAGAATGCTTCACAAAACCGACCTATAGCAAAGGCATATGATTGCTTAAGATGATCATGTTTAATCGAGGAAAGCGTAGGCAAAATGAATCCCATAATTGATTTTATCAACGGGATGGATTCCATAATGTTTACTGTGGCTAGTGATCCCATCGAATAGAGAATCATGAAATGAGGAACCTGATTCTGGTTTATGTACTCAATCAAAACGTTCATCACTTCCTTGCAGTAACGCCTTCCAACAGACACTAGAATCTCGCGACACGGTGTTTGTACCACTGCTTGCTGGTCCGGCGAACGTACCATTTCGTTCACACTGTACTTTATGCATTTCGAAGCTGTTTCGTGGCTGATACGATCCAGCAAATTGAGTACTACATGCTCGATAACCCTGTCGGCAGAACGATACAAATTTTCTTACGCAACACAAAGTAAATAGAAAATTCCGCTCACCTTAAAATGACCGAAGCTTGGGGCTCCCCAATTTTGGGATTCTTTTCCCGATATTCACAGAAAATTTTTACGATTTCATCATGTCGTCGCCGGGCAATCTTTATCAGCGATGATTCAGTCGTACTGCGCAAGAGGTCATCTTTTTCGCCGAATGTTTCCAATAATTCATTCACGATCGCTGTCGAAGTGAACATCATTTAATCAATCGTTTTCACTACTAATTTGAGGCGCAAGCCACAATATCGACAATATCGGAACAACTAGCAATCGCAGTTGATTTCAATTTCCGTCTCAATACTGAGTCGGAAAATAAACTCAGAAACCAACGAAAAATGCTAGACACAATCTTGTATGACCAAAAAAAGTTAGAAGCATATGTGTTGATAAGGAGGATTGCAAAATCATATTTTTTTACTACATTCACTGCGTCGCAATATGATTACTCACTAATTATGTGTTGGTCCTGTTTCACCATAACAGTATTCTTTTTCTCGTCGCTGGAAGCATCCATAATCTGATTATGTTGGGTTTCTTTGAGAATAACACTATTCAATTACCAATATCGAATGTCTAGGTTCAACTTACCGTTATTATCCTATAAGATGAAATAACTCTTAAAACATTCAAAACATTCACCGATGTTGATATTATTCTTTCACTGAAGAAAAGTGTCAGATCCTGCTGATGGCCAGTGATCTGATGGTTTCAGACCTGATGTAAACAGAACAATTTTACGAAATTTTGTATCACGGCTAAAGGAGGTAGTATAATACTTCGAATGCTAAACAACTGGTTATATGACGTCATTATTACCGAGCTGGATTCAATCTTGCATACACCCAGAAAAACGCTTACTAAAAGAAGCTCTTTACAAATCATTGGTAATGCAAACATTGGTAAAACTAACCGTATGTAAAATGAATGTCAGATGCAATACTTTTACGATTGTCATTCTGACAACCGCGAAGAAAATTAGGTATCATCATTCCAAATTTCACCAAATTATTTTGTATCATTTGCAAATAAAGGATTAATTGCAGGAAATCTATTCATTCATTTTGTCACTCTCTCATTTTGCTGATAGCCAACGATATACCGTAGTTTGGATCGGTGATAATAAAACAGATTGAGGTCATATGCAGGAATCGATCAATCCCGACTCAGAACCTTGCCATGGCAACCGCGAGGAGAATGTATTTGTTTTTTTTTTTTTTTTTTCCAAAATATATTTTTTATTAAGGCACATGTGGCGTTAGCCTGACGGGGC
This sequence comes from Toxorhynchites rutilus septentrionalis, assembly GCF_029784135.1. NCBI lineage: Eukaryota > Metazoa > Arthropoda > Insecta > Diptera > Culicidae > Toxorhynchites > Toxorhynchites rutilus. The sequence continues at coordinate 117,232,480 of NC_073744.1, forward strand.
CGGGAGTCCAATATTTTGACAAATTTTGTCTTACAACTATGTTAGTAATATGTAACCGATTACTCGCGGTTGGCTCGAGGTTAGTATTACAAGTGTTCTCATAATTGGTATGTTGCAGTCTTCGATGCTCTATACGTGTGCCCGACACGGGCTACTTCCTATTGGGATGCAGCTGACCATTAATCAGCAACGCTCCCTAGTCTGTACCCCATATCTAGCGTGGTGCGTCTTTCTCGACTCGAGGAATCCAGGATAGAATGGTCACTAGCCGGCGCAATCATCAGTTCGTGTAGAGTTGTCATGAGCGGTACAACCTTTGGCTCTTGTTGAATGATCAGTGGACTGCACAACATTTGGCCCGTGCATCTGTAAAGAGTGTGTGTATGTATTGCCGCGACTAAGTAAAAGTTTATCGATCGCTAGGAGGGATATGAAACGGGGACACAACGAAGGAAACATCATTAAACGTTGACATCGGCGTTTCTGAGGAACAGGTATAGATGAAGCAGAAGATCAGGATCCCGGCTACCTAAGATATCCCGGACGGGGATATCCGATTGTCTGCCTTTTGCTCTCAGTGCTCTAGAGAGCTGAGAGCGAGCAGCATGGAACCGGATACACGACCAGACAACATGCTCGATGTCGTGGTAGCCATCGCCACAATCACAAAGATTGTTTGCTGCGAGCCCAATGCGATAGAGATGCGCGTTTAGGTTGTAGTGATTGGACATAAGCCGAGATATCACGCGAATGAAATCACGACCTACATTCAATCCCTTAAACCATGCACTCGTCGAGACCTTAGGGATAATCGTGTGTAACCAACGATCGAACTCATCTTCACTCCACATGCGCTGCCAACTAACGAGTGTGTCCTGACGAGGAATGTGAAAAAATTCATTATAGGCAATTTGCCTTTCAAAAAGTGTGCCTTCTGAAGCGCCCACCTTAGCTAGCGAGTCCGCTTTCTCATTCCCCGGAATCGAGCAATGAGAGGGAACCCATGCTAAGGTAATCTTGAATAATTTTTCGACCAAAACACTCAATAGATGTCTTATTCTTGTTAGGAAATAAGATGAGCGTTTATCAACTTTCATTGAGCGGATTGCCTCTATTGAGCTGAGACCGTCTGAAAAAATAAAATAATGGTCGATGGGCAGTGTTTCAATGATCCCTAGAGCATAGTATATCGCACCCATTTCTGCGACATACACGGAACAAGGATCTTTGAGTTTGAAAGAGGCACTGGAATTTTCATTGAAGATGCCGAAGCCAGTGGACCCGTTTATGTATGAACCGTCAGTAAAGAACATTTTATCAGATCCAACTTTCCCATATTTTTCCGAAAATATCGACGGAATAACATTGGAGCGTAGGTGATCTGGTATTCCATGGATTTCTTGTCGCATGGACAGATCAAAAATGACAGAGGAATTGCAAAAGTATGGGAAGCAAACTTGGTTGGAGATGCCTGGTGAAGGGTGCACGTCGTGGGTAAGGTACTCATGGTATAAAGACATAAAACTTGACTGAGGAGTCAGCTGGAGTAGATTTTCGAAGTTATCAATCACCAATGGATTCATGATCTTGCAACGGATGAGAAATCTGTAGGATAATTCTGTGAACCGAAGAGTAAGCGGGGGTACTCCTGCCAAAACTTCGAGACTCATCGTATGTGTCGAATGCAAACACCCCATGGCTATACGCAAGCAACGATATTGTATTCTCTCCAGCTTGAGAATATGAATCCTGGCAGCTGATCGGAAGCAAAAACTGCCATATTCTAACACTGACAATATCGTTGTTTTGTACAACTGAATGAGGTCTCCTGGATGGGCACCCCACCATGTTCCGGTTATTGTTTGGAGAAAATTGATTCTTTGCTGGCATTTCTGTTTCAAATACGCAATGTGTCTCCCCCAGGTACATTTAGAATCAAAATATACACCCAGGTATTTGAAAAACATAGAGTGTTGGATCGTTTTGCCGGATAGGTAAAGCTGGAATTGGGCGGGTTCGTGCTTCCTAGAAAAAACGACCATTTCAGTTTTCTCCGTAGAGAATTCGATACCCAGCTTGAGGGCCCACGTGAACAGATTGTTCATGGTATCTTGCAACGACTTTTGCAGAGCGACGGGATTAGTACCCGTGATGGAAATAACTCCATTGTCTGCAAGTTGTCTCAGCGTGCAGTCTCTAGTTAGACAATCATCCATATCATTGACGTAAAAACTGTACAAGAGGGGGCTTAGGCAGGAGCCTTGCGGTAGGCCCATAAAACTGTAACGAGAAGATTTTGAGTTGCCATGAGAGAAATTCATGTGCTTTTCTGACAGTAAATTGTACAGGAAATTATTCAGAATTGGTGAAAGTCCACGATTATGAAGCTTCTCTGAGAGAATTTCCATGGAAACTGAATCAAATGCCCCTTTGATATCGAGAAAAACGGAAGCCATTTGTTCTTTGCGAGCAAATGCGATTTGGATTTCAGAAGATAGCAGCGCGAGACAATCATTTGTCCCTCTACCTCGGCGGAAGCCAAACTGCGTATTTGACAGCAAATTGTTTGTTTCGACCCACTTGTCCAAACGAAGTAGAATCATTTTCTCTAACAATTTACGAATACAGGATAACATTGCAATCGGCCTATACGAGTTGTGATCGCAAGCCGGCTTGTTGGGTTTCCGTATGGCTATCACTCTCACTTGTCTCCAGTCATGCGGGACAATATTCAGCTCCAGAAACTTGTTGAACATGTTCAGCAAACGCTGTTTTGCCAAGTCGGGAAGATTCTTCAACAAGTTGAATTTAATCTTGTCCGACCCCGGAGCTGAATTGTTACATGAGAGGAGGGCAATTGAGAATTCTACCATCGAAAAATTCTCATAATCGCATTGGAGCGGAATATCGCGTACGACGCTTTGTGCAGGAACAGAATCGGGACAAACCTTCCTTGCAAATTTGAAAATCCAACGGTCAGAGTATTCCTCGCTTTCATTGGTATGGTTCCAGCCACGCATTCTCCTAGCCGTATTCCAAAGAGTACTCATAGCAGTCTCCCTTGACAAACCATTGACGAATTTCCGCCAATATCCACGCTTTTTTGCTTTAATCAGACCTTTTAGTTTGGCTTCTAGAGCTTGGTACTTTCGAAACCATTCCACTAATCCAGTTTTCCTGAATTTTTTGAAAGCGGATGATTTTTCAAGGTAGACCTTTGAACATTCCTTGTCCCACCAAAGTGATGAAGGACGACGTCGGAAAGTGGTAGCCGGTACACGTTTCTTTTGAGCTTGAAGTGCGCTATCGTAAATCAAACTTGATATAAAATTATACTCTTCAAGGGGAGGAAGTTCATGCATCGAAATGATTGCTTCAGATATTAATTCTACAAATTTTCTCCAGTCAATATTCTTCGTGAGGTCATACGCAATATCGACTGACTCACTAGATTTTGATTCATTGGCGATCGATAAAATTATTGGTAGGTGATCACTACCGTGGGGATCTTGGATTACCTTCCATGTGCAATCCAGGGATAATGAAGAAGAGCAGAGAGATATGTCTAGCATGCTTGCCCGTGCAGGAGGGTTGGCTATCCTAGTTGCTTCCCCAGTATTTAAAACTGTCATGTTGAAGTTGTCGCACAAATCACAAATCAACGTGGCACGGTTGTCATCGTAGAGTGACCCCCATGCTGTTCCATGGGAGTTGAAGTCACCTAAGATTAACCGCGGCTCCGGCAATGCCTCGATAATATCAAAGAACTGATGGCGGCCTACCGTAGTCCTGTGAGGAATATATATCGAAGCAATGCAGAGTTCTTTGCCATTGATTTGTATCTGGCAAGCGACAACTTCAATGCCTGTAATCGATGGGATAGTGACTCTATAGAAGGAGTGACGTTTTTTGATCCCCAATAGTACGCCACCAAACGAGTCGTTACGATCTAGGCGAATAATGTTGAAATCGTGAAAATTCAGCTCGTCGGCTGAACAAAGCCATGTTTCACAGAGAGAAAATACATCACAGTTAGAACTGTGAACTAAAAATTTAAATTGGTCTAGTTTAGGGATGATGCTTCTGCAATTCCACTGTATGACAGTGGTCAAATCCTTGACCTCTTGTGCTGAATTAGGCATCGAGGGAAATGAACGCTGCTAAAAAGCCACATTTTTCTTTCAAAAATGTTCTCACAACCGGAAGCAAACATAATACTATGCTTTTAAGAGGATCATTTATATTTAAAGCATTTAAAATGTTATCCACAAGGTCTGAAAGCGCAAGCAGGCCAGGTAGTGGCTGTTGCTTCGACCGCGAAAATGGAACAGACGTGTTCGTTGTTGTTCCGGGAAGTGCTGAGGACCCCTGGTTGGTAGCATGACCACGTAAACCGGGAGGTACTTGCTTCGGCCTATTCTCAGCACGTTCAGTTCGAGGCTTCATTCCAACTTGGGAAGTTTCGGTATTCTTTCTGGGGAGTGATGGAAAAGAAGTAATTTTTCTTTTCCTGATGGCACCCTGCGATGTACCGGAACATCCGGCATTGGGAGCGTCAGCAACAGGCTCGTCGTTCTGCAGAATGGAGTAGGGATTGTCCTGTGTCGTTGGCACGGAACTCTTAAGCATTTCTGCAAAAGTCCGCTTGGAACGTTCCTTTAAGGAACGCTTGAGTTTTTCCCCTCGTTGTTTGTACACCGGGCATTGAATAAGATCATGAGGAGTCCCGCCGCAATGAAGACACTTGTGCTCTTTCGCGCAAGGATTCTCATCATGGCTCTCTCCACAATCTGCGCAACGTTTTTTATTGCAACAATAGGCGGCCGTGTGACCGAGTTGCATACATTTGTTGCATTTCATTACCCGGGGTACAAACAATCGAACAGGTAAACGAAGTGCCCCTATTGCAACGTAATTTGGAAGGGCGGAACCCTCAAAAGTCACACGAAAAGAGTTTGTCCGATTGAGAATTCTTTTGTCATTTTTATGTGACACAGATTTCAGGCGATCGCATGCAAGAATCTTCACAGTTTTTAGTGTGGAGTTCTTGAAGCGACCGACACCATCGATTATCTCTTTTCGGGTCAAACCCTTTTCGGTTATTACGCCGTCTATTTCGACGTTGCAACAGGGTACGTATACACGATACTCAATCGCAAAGAGGTCGCAGCGCGTTATTTTGTTCGCTTGGGTCCTGCTTGAGACGACAACTCGTAGTTTGTCTGGCCCCATCCGTGTAATTTCGGTAACGTCAGAAAAATGTTGAGTTAGTTCCTTCGAGATACGAATGACATTGAGAGGTTTGGATTTTCGTCTAAAGTACACAATGAATGGGCCTTTGGAGCCTTCAGGGTATTCTTTAGGACGAAAATCCTGTTTCTCGTCGATTTCCTCATCTTCGGAACTATCAACTTCGTAAACAGAATTTTCTACCTCAATTTCTGCTTCATCCTCCTGCTCTTCAGGAGGAGGTTCGGTATCAGAAATATTCAATTGCGTCAACGGGGGGTCCTTTCCGCCCTCAGCCATATTAAAAAAATCGGCCAACTGTTCGATATGAACAGAATATAATAATTATCAAAATGAATAAGTAAAAAAAATATATTATAAGGTTATGCTGCGGATAATATTTATATTAATTTATTTTATTTATATAAAATTCTAAAATGAAAAAAAGTTCCAATAAAATTTCAACGGTAATGTAACCAAGAAAAAATAGACACCCCTAATGCCAACGTTTGCCGATTTAGTAAACACACAGATGAACAATGGTGTAAATCGAGCACAGATGGTAGAAGGAATGATAGGAGGACAAAAGAAAAATAAACTTATACTTGCCGCTGCTGTGTGGCGTGTGTGATGAATCTGTATGAATTGTATCCTCTGCGTCTCGGTCGCGCACCACTTTGAGCTTCGCTCTACTCGCAAGCGCAACCGATGAAAAAAAAACACAGTCTGATTCGATGTGGAAAAAAACACCTTTGTTGGATCGTTTCGAAAACCTATCCGATCTACTTGCGAGTTATCGAACGAATCTTTTTTTTTTTTTTTCAAGTATCTATCTGATATATTAGAAAAGACTGTAAATTATGCTGTTTTGCGGGCCTCCAGTCTCTGTCAAAATGTGTTTCAGCAAAGCCATTTAAATTTTTGTTGAGATCGTAACTCACATTATGCTACAATTTCCGAATTCCATTAATTCTTCATTATAAACGAGCTCTTCATGAGACTTCCTGCTTTTCACCGTTGTCATCGTCCTGAGCACAGTCAACCACCACTGCTTCATCCCATGGGCCATGGATGTTATGCTTGTGCCGCTGTAGCGTCACAAACAGGAGCGGACAGAATAAGTTTACGAACACAAGCAGGCATATGTATGTCCAAAAAATGGTCAGTGAAATGTTGAGCAGGAAGTAGCAACACACAGCCACCGTCAGCATCACCAGGGGAATGTTGAATATTTTCGCCAGAAGGATCGGTCCCAGGGCAAAGTAAGCTGCAGCCACTTCCAACAGTACGAAGGCATGAAACGATGAAGATAGTCGAGATGCTAAACAGATCGCTCCGAAGATGGCGGCATTGAGTGAGATGGCTCTGGAAACGATGGCAGCTAGCACTCCATAGTCGAAGAAAATCAGATGCAACAGAAGGGCGAAAAATGTTGTCGAGAATATCGTATCGGTACTTATGCTATCCGTCAGCGTGTACAGCAGCGGGGAAAATATATATCCAAACACCAGCACAGCGACGGCTGTTTTCGAGTCTTCGATTGTTTGACCTGGACGAAAATTCCTCCAGCTGTAAACGATGTATCCCACGATGGTTCCAAGGATGGCCTTGAGCAAAATATTTTGTGGGCTTGATGCGTAGAACCTAGGAATGCTTCAAGGAATGTATACGTTTGTAAATTACGATTGGTTTTCAATTCCTGCAGAAAACTGGGATCGGTATAATTGTCTTCATACTCGGAGTTCTCGTAAAGATTTTTCCGCCACGGCTTAACTGGACGACGTTCCATTAGTGCTTCGCTCTACAATGAACGCTGCCATTTGTTCATGTTGTATACAAAAAATTGCGCGCGAAACGTTTGGCGCCAACAATTCGAGAGATTACCAGAAGGATGAATCTTACTGAGAACTTTCATGCGATCTACGCGGCTGATGTTATGCTGCCAAAAACCAGTCGCCTCTTGTTGCTATTGGCATCGCTCTATGAACCCCAAGAAGCTGGATAAGGTAAATTCGGGTTTGCTTGAGAAATTTTTCACAAATTAGCTTATTGATAAAATGGTTGCAGATTAAATTTTCTCAGAAATAAAATAAGTAAATCTTTTTAAGTTAAACGGTTTCTTTGTGATCAAACATAATAATAATATAGATAATGTACTAAAAGCTACAAAATAATTAGGCAAGTAGCAGTTAGCAGTTATCATACCCCTTCCTTCTTTAATCAAGGACATTGATGAGACTAAAATAAAATCGTGGGACATATGATGAAACCATTAAATGCGGATAATGGAAATCCAATGGAAAATAAGTCGAAGTTGCCGGTGCCGGTGTATGTGAACGCTTCCATAAGAGTTGCATGGGAGAACATTTGACGCAACGTGACGTGACGGAATGTGAACGTGACGTGATGTTGTATGTATTTGATTCTAGAAAATGAAGTGATCTTCAAACGGTTTTATTTAGCTTGACCTGTTTGTATGTTTGTAACATGTTTGTATGTTTCTAACATGTCTGTAGCACTGTCCCACATTAAAAGAAATCTGACCCCCTTCCTGTTGACCGATTGATCTGAAATTTATTTCTGCTGTCACTATTCGCGCTGACGGCGGAATTGTGTCGACAACTGGATACGACATTAGTTTGTATGAGGCCAACTATTCTCTATCAGATTAGTCGGTCTTAAGGCAGTTTCAAATTGCTAAAATTTGTATGAAAAATTTATCTTGGTGTTATTCACCTACTAGAAGCACGTTGTTCTGACCCTAATTTAAACTATTTTCTATGAACTTACAGATATTCTTACTAAAATTTACCATTATAATATAAAATTATATTGCCGGTGTATGTGAATGTTTTCAAAAGATTGCATGGGAGAATAATTGACGTAACGTTACGTGACGTGCAGTGGATGTTGTATGTGAATCGCGCTTAATTCGTAAATATATACACTCGACAAAAAAAATAGAGGAACAGAAGGTACTTGCGTATTAAGTGAGATTCACATACAACAGCCACGTTACGTTTACGTCACGTCACGTCGCGTTGCGTCTATTATTTTCCCATGCAATTCTTATGAAAAACATTCACATACACCGGCAACGAAACGACCCGTCAGCATACGTTCAACGAAAACGACCGGCAGGATTTGTAGAAAAGAATAAAGCGCGATTCACATACAACATCCACGTCACGTTTGTGGGAGTAAATGACCACCTTGTGCAATTTTAGTTCTGCGTGTAACCCAGCCCTGATGTTCATCCCTATGTTCACACCAATACTAATGAGACAGCGGCGAGCTTGATTATGCTTACGCCGCCATTTGTTTCTTTTTCACTCTCATGCCGTCCTTTGTAAAGAGCAGACAAATAAATCGTTTCATTCCCGTGTTATTAATATCCGTTGCTTTTTATTTCTGCTGGTGTTCCTTTTTCGGACTATTTCGCTCTTCGTTATTTTACCACAGGTTATGTGGCCCAGCAAGTGAAAATAGTGAAAAGGTGAACGAATAAAGAAAACATTTTGTGACGGTGAAAAAAAAACGAAGCGTGGACATTTTTTTTTATTCGCGAATTTTCTCGATTCCGATGGCGGAAGCGGCTAAGGTTTCATTCCCCAAGTTGAACCAGCAAAATTGGCTATCGTGGAAACAGCGCATGGAATGGTTGTTGGAGAAGGACGATTTGTGGGATGTTATAAGTGTCGCTGCGCCGGAACCTGTCACGGTTGAGTGGCAGAATAAGGATCGGAAGGCTCGTGCGTGTATCGGGCTGTTCTTGGAAGACAGTCAGTTTAAGCTGATAAAAAGTGCAACCAGTGCGAAGGGAATGTGGAACGCTCTTAGGGAAAGCCACGAGAAAGCAACGATGTCCACTATAGTGCATTATATGGGTTTGCTTTGTGGTGCAAGTATGAGTGAGAGTGATAGCATGGAAGATCATTTGAATTCCATGGAGGAACTGTTCAATAAGTCAGCAGCGGCCGGACAAAATTTAGATGTGCCGTTACAGATTGCGATGATTTTTCGCAGTGTTTCGTCGTCGTATCGTTCGCTTGTACAGAGTTTGCAATCGCGCGCGGATGCAGACTGGACTGTTATGTCGGTGAAAGCAAGTTTGCTAGACGAATACAATCAGCGGATTGAGCGCGGTGAATGTGTTTCGCGAGATCTTAAAGCGATGAAAACGGATGCGAGTCGTGAACGAAAGGAAAGGTTGTGCTTTCACTGTAAACGACCGGGACACTTCAAGAAGGATTGTAAGAAGTGGTTGTCAGCAAAAAGTGAACAGAACAAACATCGGGAAAATAAAGATGGGAGCTCGAAGGACAAAAGTGCGAAAAATAAACAAGCTCACGGAGCTGGAAGTGCGGTTTGTTTTATGGCGGGCGGTGGTCTATCGGGTTGGATTATCGATAGCGGTGCGACATGTCATATGACCAGTGATCGGTCGTTTTTCGTAGCGTTGAAAGCGTGTGCGGTTTCGAGTGTAACTCTTGCGGACGGTAAGAAGACCGGCGTTGGTGGTTCTGGTCACGGTATCGTGTTCGGTGTTGACGGAAAAGGTGAAAGAGTCGAGATTACGCTGAGGGACGTGTTGTATGTTCCGGAACTCGATGGAGGGTTAGTATCGGTTAGTCAGCTGGTCGCGAAGAAATTTGTTGTGGAATTTAACAAACAAATATGCGAAGTGAAGGATCAATCTGATGAAACTGTCGTCGTCGGAGATAAGGTTGGTTGTCTCTATCGGTTGCGAATGGAACAGGGTGCCATGAAGGTTGGCGGTAGCCACGAAAATTGTCAGCATCTGTGGCACAGGAGAATCGGTCATCGCAGTCCCGAGGTTTTGCGTACGATGAAAAAGAATAAATCGGTAAGCGGATTCCATTTTAGTGATTGCGGTATTAGAATCACTTGTGAATGTTGCCTGAAGGGAAGTTGGCGAGGAAGCCGTTCCCTGCCAAGCTCGGGAGAAGCACTGCACGCCCGTTAGAGATAATCCATACCGATTTATGTGGTCCCATGGAAACTGTGAAGCTACGTCGAAAATAAAGCAGTATGTTCGCTGGGTGGAAAACGTTTTTGGTAGAAAGCCGCAGGTGATTCGTTCAGACGGAGGCGGTGAGTATATGAACCGCGAACTTCAATCATTCTACGAAAGTGAAGGAATTAAGGCACAATTTACGACTCCGTATTCACCACAACAAAACGGGGTCGCCGAAAGGAAAAACAGATCGTTGCAGGAGATGGTGATTTGTCTGCTGGCGGATGCGAACATGAGCAAGCTGTATTGGGGCGAGGCAGTGATGACGGCAGCGTACCTGCAAAATAGGCTGCCATCTCGAGTAGTCGAAGAAACTCCGTTTGAACTGTGGACCGGGCGTAAGGCGGATATCGGGCACTTTCGTGTTTTCGGCTGTGAGGCATACGTGCATATTCCAGATGTGAAGCGGTCAAAGCTGGACCAGAAAGCAGTCAAATTACTTTTCGTAGGTTATAGTGAAGATCACAGAGGTTATCGCTTCCTCGATAAATCTAATAATCAGATAACCATTAGTCGTGACGCAACATTTCTCGAACACGGTGATGGTTCGGAACAGCAGCAGCTCGATGGAGTCCAAGAGGAGTTGGAACAGGTGATCGAAATCCCGTGTCAGACTTCGGGGCCGGAAGAGGAACTGTATAGTGACAGCAGTTTCGAAGGCTGGGACGATGCGACGGACGGTGAAGAAAATAGTGCTGCAGAGTCGGATGGTGTTCCAATTACGAGGAAGAGCGAGAATTACGACGTGAAGATCGACGATCGCGTGGTGTACTACCGAGTCGGTATGATGATTTTGTCGTAGGTGTAGCTGAGTGTTCACTGGAAGAACCGACGAGTTATAAGGATGCTGTGAAGATTTCTGAGTGGAAACAAGCAATGGATGCGGAAATGTCATCTCACACTGCAAACCAAACGTGGGAGCTTATGCAGCTACCGGAAGGGAAGAAATGTGTAGGATCGAAGTGGATTTTTAAATTGAAGCGGAATGAGGCAGGCGATATGGTCAAACATAAAGCGCGCTTAGTCGCTCAAGGGTTCAATCAACGGTTTGGCATTGATTACGTGGACGTGTTTGCTCCAGTTACTCGTCTAGCGACGCTTCGGGCTGTTTTGGCAGTTGCTGGTAAACGGAGGATGTTTTTGCATCACTTCGATATAAAGACCGCATATCTTAACGGAACCTTGGAGGAGGAGGTTTATATGCGGCAACCTCCTGGTTATGAAGCTGCAGGCAAGGAGAATTTGGTTTGTCGACTAAGGAAAAGTATATATGGGTTAAAGCAAAGTGCTCATTGCTGGAATCGAGCTTTGCATGATGTGTTGACTCGCTCGAAATTCACGCAATGTCAATCCGATCCGTGTTTGTATTTGCGACAAAATGGTGAGAAAACGGTTATTATGTTGCTATATGTCGATGATCTACTGGTGGGTTGTAAGGATGAGAGCGAAATATGTGCAGTCTATACCTCGCTACGTGACGCATTTGAAGCAACTAACCTAGGACCAGTGCGACAGTTTCTTGGCTTAGAAGTTCTACGCGACAAGGGATATTATGGCATACGTCTGACTAGCTATATTGATACGTTGATGAGCAAGTTCGAGATGTCCGATTGTAACATTTCAAAGACGCCTATGGAAGCAGGATATATGCGAGTAGGTGACGACATCGGCCAGCTTACGGATGGCACAAGATATCGCAGTTTAGTCGGCGGGTTGTTGTATGTTGCGGTTAATGCCAGGCCGGACATTGCAGCGTGTGTCTCTTTTCATGGTAGATGTGTAAGCAGACCAACAGAAAGAGATTGGAAATCAGCTAAACGCGTCATAAGATATTTGAAGGGGACCAAACAGCTTCAACTAGAATTCGGACCAGACGATGGATGGAATCTTGTAGGATATTCCGACACAGACTGGGCCGGGGATCAAAGCAGCAGACGATCGACTACGGGATATATTTTCTTCTTCGGATCGGGACCTGTTACGTGGGTTAGCCGACGCCAGTCGTGTGTGAGCTTGTCCTCGATGGAGGCTGAATATATCGCGTTGAGCGAGGCGTCCCAAGAGCTTGTGTGGTTACGTCGACTGTTCAACGAAATAGGCGAGGATACTAGCAAGGCAACGACTATATTTGAGGATAATCAAAGTTGCCTTAGTTTTGTGAAAGCGGAACGAAGCAGCAAACGGTCAAAACATATTGACACTCGCAAGCACTTCGTGAAGGATCTCTGTGATCGAGGAACCTTGGAGCTGGTCTACTGCCCATCGGATGAAATGATTGCGGATGCACTCACTAAGCCTTTGGGTACTGTGCGCTTTCGAGAAATGTTGGAGCGAATGGGCCTCAGTCAGTGACGATCGGTGCTCATTGAGGAGGAGTGTGGGAGTAAATGACCACCTTGTGCAATTTTAATTCTGCGTGTAACCCAGCCCTGATGTTCATCCCTATGTTCACACCAATACTAATGAGACAGCGGCGAGCTTGATTATGCTTACGCCGCCATTTGTTTCTTTTTCACTCTCATACCGTCCTTTGTAAAGAGCAGACAAATAAATCGTTTCATTCCCGTGTTATTAATATCCGTTGCTTTTTATTTCTGCTAGTGTTCCTTTTTCGGACTATTTCGCTCTTCGTTATTTTACCACAACGTTCACGTTCCGTCGAGTCACGTTGCGTCAGTTATTTTTCCATGCAATTCCTATTGAAGCATTCACATACACCAGCAATGGCAAGTCGAAGTTGCCGTTGCCGGTGTATCTGAATGTTTGCATAAGAACTGCTTGGAAGAATAATTGACGCAACGTGACGTGACGGAACGTGAACGTGACGTGGATGTTGTATGTGAATCGCGCTTTATTTTTTAATTTTTTATGCTAACATATCTCCCAGTAAGGAAGTATCCCGTGTCGGGCACAGGTACAGATCATTGAAGACAGCAACATCACAATTACGAAAACACTTGTAATACTAACCTCGAGCCAACCGCGAGTAATCGGTTACATATTACTAACATAGTTATAAGGCAAACATTGTCGAAATATTGAACTCCCGGCTCCGTCAGGTTGACGCCATATGAGCCTTAATAAAAATATATATTTTGGATAAAAAAAAAAATATCTCCCAGTTTCAAATTTTTCAGTCAAGATCGGCGATTAGCTGAAAAAAACACTCTATATACTATTATTGTTGAATGATGGTCGCGACTACAGATTTTAAGAATTTAAATAATACAATTCAATGATGCTTATTGTTTTTTTTTCCAAAATTTAGACTAATTCTAAGCATGCTCATTCAGAAGAGGGCGTTGGAATTTAAATCTGCTGCTGTTTAAATCGGCTCAGTTATCCTTTGTATCGTTCTTTATCAATTCATTCCTTTACGTTGACTTTACGGTGATGGGACGTTGTATGTGTAGCGCACGTCCCGTCACCATAAAGTCAACGTGAAGGAATGAAATGTCAAATAATCTCCCATGGAAACCGTATGGTAGCATTCACACACACAATCACCGGCAACTATGACGTCGGCAAAATAAGTCCAAAAGAAAAGTAGGGCTCTTGCTACACATACATGCAGAGCATCTGTTGGGTAAACATCATTTGTTTACATTCGTAGCTTATATGCAGCCGAAGCGGATTCATTATCAATCGACGTTCTTGTAGATGATTTAAATATAGTTGCGATCTTTCTATTAGCGCGAAATGTTTCATAGAACTAAAATGAACTTTGTGAAACAGTTAGGCAAGCTATTTACTGAACAAGAGCTTTTGTGTGACGCGTATTGCTTAATTTACTACCACATATTTCGCGATGTTCATTGAGCGACTTTCCCACTAGATTTGAATCGAAAAAATTATCAGCATGTTCGGACCTAGATTCAAGACACAAAGGCTCGAGCTCACGTTCGAATGCTTCCTTATATTTTCCATGAATTAGCCAATTAATGGATTTTTTTCGTTTCCGATCAATTTTCTTATAACCATATTTCACTTCTCCGCAGAGCATTTAGGTACCCGGAAATCATATCTGAGGGTTGATGGATCTTTCTGGCTGAATATGTTCTTAATTTCAACATAATCATCTGCTTTTTTGACGAAACTAACCACCGATTAAGTATATCTGCACACGAATATTCATTATAGTTTACTTCGTCACGAGACCAGCATTCCAGGGCAAAAAGCACAAAGCCTAAATGGAAGCACACTTCACCTAATCCGGCTATACAATCGCAATGTGCAATTTGCATTGTTTCTGTGAAACTTCTTGAATAATCAATATGCTTCCATTGATATGGATCATATCCATAACAGAAATTTCTATTTTTCTCCGTGTATATGGCTTTGACGCTAAAAGTAAATATTTTTATCTAAAGAGACATATATTCGCATGTTATTAGTATAATGCAGCGCGTAATTTCTATAACTATTTCGCTAAAATAATTATTTAAACAAAGCTCAATCTTGTCGATCCATAAAAATCCTATGCAGCGATCTCCTTTGCCTGCCCAACAGATCACTAATACATATGCACGCTGCAAGCGCCCTGTTGACGGGATGGTGACGGTTACGCTGTATGTGTAGCGCACTTAATCCGTAAGTACCGAACAGAATGCGAAGTCGAAGTTTTGAGGCGATCTTTGAAAAGTTGTAACTTCGTGAAAAACCAACGCATGAAGATGGAATATACCCACGTCTCAATATGTATTGCGAATGTGATCAGGAATGCATTGTTCGGTTCCAACCAGAGATCGAAATGCTCACCGATTTGAGACGAAAAACATCCTTTTTCACCCACAGGGAAAAATAGCTGAGAATATAGGAGGCGAGAGAATGTTATACGCTCGCTTCGATTCTCGCGAGAAACGCAAAGCCGATTTTTATTTTTCGGTGAGTAATGATTGCCGAAAAATGGTTTCGTTTTCATTGACTCATTGATGCCGATAATGGGCTTTCACTTCTTCAGTACAGCTGAAAACATTGCATGAAAATATGCGGCAATATTGGATTTCATCGTGAAGTGAACATGAGATGGATTAATATTTGTACAATTCAGACGCTGTCAAAATGCAGATCGTTTGGACGCTGTCCTAACAGATTAACGTTGGTAAAGTTAGCTATGATTTTTCGCTCCATATTTTCAGTACCAAATGAGAGACGAAAAACCATTCTCGTTGAACTTCCGAGAACGAAATTTTCTACATCTTTCTCTCTGAAAAAGAATTTTCGGTAAAAACGAAGAGATTTAATGTCATTTGACATTAAAACTGCAGTGGTATGCATTCTTTTTCTCTCTTTATTCTGCATTCAAGCGTAGCTGCACACATACATCCAGCTTCTCACTCACACATTCATACACGATGGATGAGATTACGGATTGCTTACATCGAAGCAACAGACAAACTCTCCCCTATCAAGTGCAAATGTGTTGAGTGAACGTTTCAAGCGGTGAGCGTTCCCGGTGAACACTGTTGTTTAATTACGGTACGATGAACAGCTTATGAATAAGACGGGAAAAAACGAAATGTCATATGACATTTTTAGTTCGACGGTACTTTGACTGTTCATGTTATGATGTTCATTAATGACACAGCACATACGTTCCCATAAATAGTTATACGATGGTAACCATTAGCAAGACTGAATATACCTCCTTTTAAAGCTTCAACTCCAAAGTTTGGAATGTATTTTCATCTGGGTGGACAAAAAATCGGAAAGAAATAGAAAATCGATTTCTTTTCGTGTTCTTTCTATGCGCCACGTTGAAGAGCAGACAGGATAGTTCATCGCCTTGTCGAAGTCTCCTGTAAGTCTCAAACGATTCCGACATATTGCCTGAGATCCGCACACTACACCGCACGCCGTTCATCGTTGCCTGAATCAGCTTGTCAGCTTTCGGGAAAAGTCATGTTCGTCAATGGTTCTCCATAGCTGTGGTCGGTCGATTGTATCATATGCGGCTTTGAAGTCGACGAAGATTTGATGCATAGAGATCTGATACTCGCGTCACTTTTGGAGGGCCTATCGCAGTGTTAAAATCTGGTCCGTCGTCAGGCAATCGGACATGGATCCGGGTTGATAACTTCCCACAAATTTGTTTACTATCAGACGGTGAGAAAGGATCTGAGACAGAACTTTATAGGTACCATTCAGGATTGTGATTGCACGGTAGTTCCCACAATTCAGCTTGTCACTTTTTATTAATAAATCCTTGGAAGCTCCATCTCATCACACTCTTTCTACGCTTTTTCTCCGAAAGAGATGTGTTTACTGCCTTGGCTTCAGTCTGTATCGTTCCATGTCTTGTCGAGTCGCTCGTTTCTGCATGGCTGCGCGCTCCATCCTTCTCATTCATGAGTACTCGGCACTCGGTTAGACCATTCGTTCCTTTGTCCTCATTGTTCATACACGATGACGGTCTTTGCTATGCTGCTAATTGCTGCTTTCAATGTGTTCCAGCATTCATCGAGGGGAGCAGCATTCAGTACGCCTACCTCCGGTAACGCAGCTTCAAGACGCTGCAAGTATATTGCAGCAACGTTCGGCCCCTGTGGTACCGTTGTGAGCGCTGATATTTTATGTTATTCACGACTCACAGTTTAAAACGCAGTTTGATCATCACCAGGTAGCGCTACGAAAGTTTCTGACGTCCATGATATCCGAGAAGTGTTGACCGTTGATCAAAATTTGATCAATTTGTGTTTCCATTTGCTGGGTTCATCTTCAGGTGTAACGATATAGCTATATGGAGACTGTGGACGTTGATGCTCTCAATATACTCGGGTACTCGCAAGAAAGTTGAGAGACTTGCAGTCGTATGTCCCGAGTTTCCAATCTCTAGTCCGTGTTATTTGCGATTGTCCTACCTCGAATTTCTTTGAGAATTTTCTTGTGTAATTTATTTCTACGGATGACTTCCAGGGCCTGCACCAACCGTCCACCAAAGGTATTATCGTGCACAGCTTTATTTAGAGTCCCTGCTGACGCGAGGACAGAGATCAGTCGTCCTGACATGGCGCTGTTTTGAGCCGCACCTCCATGGTGAACAGACGCTCGGATAGGCCCCCTTCCCTGTCAGCATACGACCAAGATCCCACCAGGGTTGGTTACCCGATCTTCACTATGTTACTCGTACCCCGGTCGGCGCGGCGGAGAGGTAGGGATAGGAGTTACTGGTCAAGAAGCTAAGGACCACGATTGAGGTCTATTTTATGTCTCCAGGTACGGGAAGTACCGATGGTAGGCTACATCTACATGAAAAACAAATCTCCAAACTGGGAGAAGAAAATTGATCAGTACTGGAGCATGCGGTCTTTGAACGCCACATCCACTAGGCAAAAAACTGAATTGTCGGCGTTTAACTGTTACAAAAAAAGACGGGTGGGTAATGTCGGGGACATAACCGGAGTGACGTAGGACTATACAAAGGGGACAGCTTTTGTTAAATATATATTTTAAATATATTGTTTTATTTTCTTCTCCTACGTGATTACCTACCTATCTACCTGAAAAATGGATTAGTTTACTTTTTACTCTTTATGAATATGTTGACGGTTCTTAAAAGAACCTTTGGTGTTGTGTTTTTGTTATCACTCGATATTCCCATCTTGTTCGGTTAAACCTTCCTGTTTAGCTATTGCTACTCGCCACAGCTTTCACAGTTGGAAAATTTCTTCCCATCCAGCTTGTGACATGTTGTTTAGTAAATTACATTTAATGCGACGTGTCGGAGAAACACTTTGCCACTCACTGAAACTAATTGTTGCCTTGATGAGCGCCGAACCGAAGCTGCTCTGTTCTTGAAGCGGGTTTTCTGATTGTCGTGAGCAGCTTTGCAAGCTAACTCGAGCACTCCGACAGCCGAAACTCTATAATCGCTGTTAGGTATACTGGTGCTCCGGCACCAATCCGTTCGGCCTAGTTACCCTTGCGGAGCAATCAGTGAATGCGACCAACAGGGAACTGGAGACCTGCACGGTTCGAGTGAGACTTTGCCTTTCCCTTAACTTGTCCTCTTTGTTACGTCCACGATGCCGATGCCGTACAACCACACGGGTATACGGTTTGAAAGAAAATAAGATATTTTGTTGGGGTCCGCGTGTTTTATACTCTAGCGGTACACACTCACAGGATAGAGACAAATCGGCAGACTCAGCCAGAGGGGCGAGTCCAACGAGACGAACGAATGAGCGTTAAAAGGGAGCGATGGCAAAAAAATACATTCATTACGATTTGTTCGCTCGTTGGATTCACATGCAGGCTAAAAAGGGTCCTTTTCAGGATCACAAAATTATCTTCAATCTAAAGAGTTTATTGTTTTGTTATTACTCGATATCCCCATCTTGTTCGGTTAAACCTTTCTGTTTAGCGATTGCATTTGCCACTCGCCACAGCTTTCACAGTTGGAAAATTTCTTCCCATCCAGCTTGTGACATATTGTACAGTAAATTACATTCAATGGCACGTCGCATTACCACCACTCAGTATCGGATTGGAGGTAATTTTAACCTGTAATTGATCTTCTGCGATGACAGTGATACAGTGTCGACTTTCAACGTGGGGTCATAATATGGACCCCGAACTCTATGTTTACAAAAATGTCCAACTAAATATGTCGCATTACAGGTCCGTCCAATTAGCTAAATGTCGAGATAAGTGTAAATTACTGTACTTTCAATCTAGAAACAATTTAAGAATTGGTGAAAATCAATAAGCTCAGAACAACTGCCAAATTTACATACTCATCAGATCCTGGCAAACAAATTATGAAAAAATCAATTTGTGTTTTATTATTATTTTGGATAATGTTTTAGAAAGCATTGAACTGTATTTCCTAAACTCTTTTTTGGAAGGTTTAATGGCCCTGAAAAGCGCCTTGTTTTATGGAATGGTTCCAATTTAGAAAACTTAGTACTCGTGGTTTTAAGAAAAACAATTCGAACGCCCTCGATGCCGCCTTGTTCTGGTTTTGCCACCAAAGCAGATTGCAACTGCCTGTTGTTGTCTTGATGTCCATCGAACCGAATGTGGTCTGTTCTGAATGCGAATTTTCTTATCGTCGCGAGCAGCTTTTCCACTTCGGCGGCCGAAACTATATAACGCCGGCTAGGTGGACTGATGCACTGATACTAACGCGCTCGGCCTAGCTACCCTTGCGGGGAACTCCAGATCAACACGGTTCGAGCGGGATTTTGCCTTTCCCTTCACTTTTCCTCCTTTACCATGACCAGACATGGCTGCTTGGGTTGGTTTGTTGATGTGTTGTGATGCGAACCGATGTAGTGTACGGTTCGAATGAGAATGATCGTTACGGCAGCGGTGCGGGGATTTTTAAGCTGACTGGCTGGCTCGAGAATTACGCATGTGTGAGACTGCGACCAATGTTTCTTTCTTTTTTTCCTTTTTCCTTTCCAATCGTGCTTCATTCTATTTCGCTGCTGCTCTGGTTGCCCGTTTTGGTCGGTACCATTTGAGTAGCACAAAATGGACCAATCAAAAATGGGCACACAGTGCATTTTGACAATGCTTGATATTTCACAATTATTGAATTATTTATCTCAAGAAAAATGAAATGTTATTCGTTATGATAGATGCGTAGATATATTTCCTATCAATTGATGCAAAAACCTTTGCGATCTATTGAGAAATGCTCAAGTTATAAGCGTTTCAAATCTTGCATTTTTTCCTACTTGTTCAGTGTCTAGATTTCCATTTCACCCCCTATATCTTCCGGTTAGACGTAGTCCTACGTCAAAAGAATCCCCTGATGAAACGATGCGGACTGATGGTTCACCCCGATGAATCTTGGTTTGGAGAGCCCCCGGATGGATTAGATGCTTTTGGGAATGTGATGCTTGAAATAAAATTTCCAGGAACCCAGGACATGTCACTGAATGCGATCCTTGGCACACCCAATGTTGGGAACTATATCAAGCAGCAAGGCAGCATATTCACACTACGACAAAATCATCAATATTATTGCCAGGTTCAGTTGAAAATGTGGATCTTGAACTGTAGAATCGCAGATTTAGCCGTTTATTCGAAAAAACTATAGATGGGTTATACCTTTGATATAACCGCAAGGTTGACATAGGACTACCGTTGACTTATAAATCATTTGTGTGTTTTCAATTAGCAATAATCGCACTTTGAATGTTCCTCATTGGGTACGATATCGCCGCTGCGCAGAGTTATCTTTTGTATATATTGATTAAATTATTGATTAAACTAATTGATACAATTTACGAATTCAACTGCAAACAAATCCCAATTTAAGTCAAATCATGTATTATGGTGGTGATTATCGCAGCAAATAGTTATCAACATTTTGCCTAATCATCAAACGGTATGCGTAGAAGTTCAGTGAGCTGGCGACATGAAGGGGCATGCAGTCTAGAATAACCGAACCAAAGTGTTGCATTTGCACCCGTTTTTGTAGACGAATTCCGGAGTGTAAAAATGCATATAGTAATTCATTTCATAGTAATTCATTCCATTGAAACTGTGAATCAATCCGTTAATACCCCCACCTCTTTAAATTATATCCTCCACTTTGTTGTTGGAAATTCGTGCCCGCTGAGTAGATGAGAAAAAGATTAATGACGATTTCCTTGAATAAGATGTGATTCTATGGCGAATCGATGCTAGTGGATGGCAAGTTGATGGTTGGTAGCGTTTTTACCGCGGTCTAAATTTTAGATGTGATTTAGATATGTCGCTCTCCCTTGGGGTTGACGGAATTAAAATATACAAGGTTCGGACTATGTTCTATAAAGAGTTCACTGAACTCTTGCCCGGGTCAACGAACTTAAAGAATAAGTTTCGGGCGCAGAGTAGATGGAGGAAAACACTACTGGTTATCTTTCTGGTCGAGAACGTTCTGACTGTCTAGTCAGGTGTTCATTTATGAGTCACCTTCAAGCTTTATCAAGCGTTACATCTTTTGATAATGTCTATCATCAAGCGTTTGTACACGCTGCATCCAAAGTGGACACAACAGGAATGAATGCACTAATTTTCGTAACTAAAATATTTTATTTTCAGAAATGACAACGTTGAAATGAAATATCGAAGCTCGAAACATTTATTTTAAAATTTATAATCTATCAGTACAGAACAGGTTATGATTGCACTTTTATCCTTTGTTTCGGAACATTAGCTGAACCACGAGTGCCATTCAAAGTTGAGTACTTAGTACTATTCAAATGGTGAACGAAAGAATCGTTGTAACATACATCTGCGTTTATCTCAATATCAGGCACAATACTCGATGTTTGTAGATCTTCGTTGGTTTGATTTATACAGGAAACATCACCAATATCAAGCGAAATTTTAGATTCCCTATTGCTCATGGTAGCACTTTTATTATCCACATTAATAGGCTTCGATTCATCTAGTGTTTTGTTAATATTGGCGAGAGAAGTTGAACATGTAATTATTGACGATTCATCTTCAATCTTCCTTTCAACCGGTGCTTCTAGTAAAGTGGGTTCTGCATCATCAATTGATTCCTTCGGAGACGAAAAATAGCATGTGCTTCCATGATCGAATATGTAGGGCAATCTTAAAGTAGGCACAGCGTCTTTCTTAAGATGTTTACCTCCTAGAAGAAAAGAATGTGAAAGCATGTTAATATTCATGTACACTGAACAAAATAATAAAATGGGAAATGTTGAGCATGTTTTAAAATTTTAGTCCACACAAAAAAACAGAGGGGTAGAGAGGGGGAAGGGTTTACACAAACGGGTCAGATGTGGGGAGCAAGTTAGGAATATGAGAGAATTAATTTTAATTGATTCAAATTACCCGGTACGTAGCATGTTTTGGCAAAATGCAAGCTGCAAACTTTCGAATTTTTAGTCGGCATCATCTTACATCGCAAAGAATTTATCCAAACCGTGAAGCGACTATCAAACCACGGAGGAAACTTATGTAAAGTAATGCTTGCCGTTACCCTTGACCGGCAACCTGCCACGTAGCATATTCTATTACTTAGTGAATGTTGTACATATTTGTTGTAATTGTGGTCTTGTAAGTGTTCGGGTCTCTCTTCTACGAGGAAACATCTTTTTTGGATCTGTATCAATGGTTTAATCTTCTTAGATGGAACTATATTTGGTTTGAGATACGTTGAAATTGCTGTAAAAAAGCCTTCATTTGTGCCTTATTTGCTACTTATGGAATGTGGGAAATATACTTTCTTGAAAGTCAGTTTTCATGAAGTGATGGTGGCAAATCATCCAGCCCGCCGTACTTAAAG
The DNA here is from genome assembly GCF_029784135.1 of Toxorhynchites rutilus septentrionalis. Lineage (NCBI taxonomy): Eukaryota > Metazoa > Arthropoda > Insecta > Diptera > Culicidae > Toxorhynchites > Toxorhynchites rutilus. The sequence continues at coordinate 117,255,000 of NC_073744.1, forward strand.
AGTCTGCTATCCCAAGTACGAGTTTCCAACGTCTTAACACTGACTTCTCAACTGGAAATTTTTCCAAACAACTTCGTCTTTTAGTACGGCAACCGGCTACACAGCATACTCTCCCAAGTTTAATATCGTGGTTACAATACGTAAGCTTCACAGAAGGAACTACACGATTCTTCAGTTTCAGGCGGCTATCTGTTGAATACAAATTTGTTGGAGCGCAAGTTTGAATCCAAAATCGAATCATTAACTTACATTTAATGAAATCCGCTTCGCAGAAATGATCGATGCAAATCCTTTCTGTTCGATTTCCCGAAAGGTGTACAAAACGGGTCCATTTTTGATACACCTTGCAATCAGTCGGTGGAACACGGAAGAAAATCTTACTTTCGGGCAATCCAGTGAAGTTTTTGCATGCGGGAACTATGCACTTTCTAGCTTGCTCTTGAGTATGGTTCCGAACTTGCTTCTTTAGATCAGTCATTCTCAATACTGACACAAGTTACACAACTGAAAAGAACAATACGTTATATAAGAAATTGTGCAGAGTAAAATTTCTACCAATCTTATCACAAACGCGTTAATTTTCAATGATTCAAACATTGTAATTTATGAAAAGAACTACTAACCTTCACAAACTTACTACCGGTTTGACACTACAAAACGTAAACCATCATCACTTTCACTGCAGCGCCGCCTGTCTGTGGGTTTTCCGTTAGATCGCCAGTCACAACTTCACGCCAACTCATAACTTTTGTAGATGTCAGCACAATGCCTTCCAAATTGGAAATTTTCTGGAAAATGTAATCTATAAAACAACATCTGGCATATCTGTGATCAGTATACATTTAAGCGCCGGTTTATCTGTGCAATTATGAATAGTGACTCTGATGTTCCAAATTCCAATATGGATATTCTGAGAATTATTACTCCCGAAGAACTAGAACAGCTGAGGAATATTTATAAGGAGCATTACCCAGATGAAGTTCAATTTTACTTTCTCATCCAAAATGTGCTATCTTGGAAAGATAGCTTGGAGAAAATGAGTGATGCTGAGAAAGCAGATTTATCTGTGAGGGCAAACATAAAATTCTATACCCCAAGAGGTGGAAATCCAGCAAAAACTGGTACATTTGTTGCAATAACGGATGATGAAGATCCGAATGTGTATTTCCATACTTTACAAGAAGATTCTGAGCATTTAAACAAATATTTATCTGAAACAAAACGTATCAACTGGTCGAGTAATCCAGTTTTCTCTTGTATTAGTGATAATCATGCTGAATTACTTAGAGATCTATCAACTCAATTCAATTGCGAGTATGAGCTCTTATCAGATTGTTCGTATTATTTGATAACGAAACAAGAAGCGGTTAATTTCCAATACAAGTATTAACATAGAATCGATTCAATATTTTGCTACAAATACATCATTATCTATTTTAGAGTTCCTGAAGATATTATTATGAAAAATCTTGATCCTATACATGCCACATTGATGAACGAACGATGGCCTCATCGATATCCTGGTTCAGAAAAATACATTGCACTATTAATTCACTTGAATGGAGGCATTGGATTGTTCACCCAAACTGATGAGCTGGTTGCATGGGTTTTAATGAATGAATTTGCGGGAATCGGGTGCGCATATTCTAAATATTTTTCTTGTGGAAATCTGGAAAAAATATGACATAATTATAACACATTGGCACAAAACTAAAACTTTTATTTCAATGAAGTTGAAGTAACACGTGGAACCGATTCTGAACTGTGATCTCACATGAAAGAATTTTCTCTGATTTCCTCATGTTTTTGTCCATTACAGCCATCTTCAGGTTATGCCCAGTTACCGTCGTCGAGGATTTGGCGAATTGTTGGCTAAGGCAATGTCGAAGCAAATTGCTACAGAGAATGACAGCGATGTAAATGCTTTTATAGTAGATAAAAACATCAACTCGATAAACTTGTTTTATAAGCTCGGCTACAAGAAAATAGCCGGTTCAAATTGGGTTCGCGCACGAAAAAATGAAGGATCATAATCTATTCCGCTAATCTGGAAATTTTGAGTAGCAAAGTCACCGTAGACGAAACAATAAATGCTATGTGTTATCAATACACAAATCTTTAAAACATTCATCTGTAAAGTCGGGTACACCAGTGTTCAGATAATCTGAAAGCCATGGCCAAAATAAAAAAGCGAGATCCTACCACTCATTGACAAATTTCAGGAAGGCCTATAGAATTACTATGGAACTCGCATTCGTGGATAATCCGCTTGCGTATGTTGAATCATACAGAGTTGAGCAAATCTAAATCCTTTTATATAATATATAAATATTCTATTCAACACAAATGTATTCTCCATTCCCAGTTGTGTAGCACAAATTTTCTTAGATTAATATTTTGTTGTATGTATGTATAATGAATAAAAGAAAGTTATCAAAACCTTTTGTGTAAATTTTCAATGGTATGTTGAATGTTATCCAAGCTTTAATTCTTTGGAAAGCGGTGTGACGAACGCAATAAATGTAAATCAGACATTTACTGGGTTTATCATGTAAAATATTTCATATTTTCTGCAAATCTTTGCTGAATGTCTCACAAATTTCAAATCTATATTCATTGAATCACTGCCGCATTGCTTTGAACTATCGTGGTATGTCCTATTTTTTTCTACTGCACTCCAAGCTTACCTACTGCTTATTGAGGAAAAAGCAGATTGAAAACTGTCGCGACCGCCAATATAATCGTCCATTGCGATCGATAGATGGGCTTCAAACATGAAGCCTCATCCCAGAAAGTTCTTTGCTGGCTACAGCGAGGAAAACTCTATAAACTCATTTATGAAGCCGACTAGTACGTGGGTGTTAATCACGTAATGCGGCGTTGATTGTGTTCCACACTGTGAACTCTCCCAGCTCAATGGAAGCGCGTCCTCACGTTATCAGCGGAGAGAGAGTGCCGACAATGTTTAGCTCGTGATGTTACTGCAGTCCGATGCGATGCGAGGCACAGCTCGATTGTTGGTTGTTCGGCTTAATTACGATGTCTGCTGCTGCTGCTGCTCCTGCTGTTGATATTGATGAAGACCGATGCGACACCCAGCTCGATATTGGCTGCTCGGGTTAGCTTCCTTGTTCGCTGCTGCCACTGCTGCTGGTGTTCCTTGTTAGATGTTGCTCGTATCACGTCCGTTGTAAGAATGCCTGCTGCGCAAAGTCAAAGTCAAACATTGATTTTATTTTACATTTTCAGTTGGGTAGCATTGTATATACATATATAAGTGATTCAGATTATATATCTTTACATCTTCGGTTTCATATTTATGTTATCAAATTCAAGTTATGCAATTTTGCTTTTATCTAGTGTTCATCCAACTTAGGATTGGTTTTTTTTTGTGATTTAAAACTAACTAAAAAACTAACCTACTATTTACAACTAAATCTACTTAACCTACTATATACAAAGAGCTAATTTGCTGATAATTGGATTGAGCACATCTCTGAAGGAATGTTTCATTCTGTGTTGTAATTTTGTTCTTAACTGTTTCGCACCCGGCTATTTCATGTAAATCTGTGGTCCGTGTGAATCTAGGCAAGTCGAGCAGCATCCGAAGTGTCCTGTTCTGGATTCGCTGTAATTTAATCTTGTGTATTTCTGCGCATGATCCCCACACAGGTGTAGCATATAAAATCACTGGTGATATTATTTGTTTATAGACGGCAATCTTGTTGGGCCAAGATAATCTAGACTTGCGGCAGATGAGAGGATAAAGACGTCTCACCAAAATGAAGCATCTGGTGATGATATTTTCTGTGTGGGATCGAAAAGTCAATCTTGAATCAAGAGTGATTCCAAGATACTTTACTTCGGAAGACCAATCAATCGGAGATCCGTTAATTGAAACTCTGCAATTTGGTGGTGGGTTCAATTTATATGTTTGTCTGTGTTTAAAAATTATAGCTTGGGTTTTAGAGGCATTAATTTTGATCTTCCAGGAGGAAGCATAATTAACAAAGATATTCAGGCACCGCTGAAGTCTGCTTCTAAGCTCTCGCGTAGTACGACCCTTCACGCTAAGAGCAGTATCATCTGCGTAGAGATAACATACACCAGTCAGGGAATTGTGGGACATCTGACGTGTATAAGTTATAAAGAACAGGACTGAGCAGACTTCCTTGCGGTACACCTGCTGGTATAGAAATGATTTTAGATACAGTACCTTGCAGCGATACCTTAAACGATCTTTGTTGCAGGTAGCTACGGATGATTTTCACCAAATATTAGGCTGTCAAAAAAGTCCTGCGGTATTTCCGCGAGGTGTCGTTGTAAGCGCGTAGTTCTAGTTGTATTCATTTTATCGAGTCATACTATAGCTTGTTGGAAAGGTATTTTTGCGCGCTGTAATATAGTCCTTGACAGTGTTTTGTTTGGTTAAGTCGTTCGTGAGTTATAGTGTCGCAAATATGGAACAAAATAAAAAGAAAATCCGACATATTTTACAGTACTACTATGACAAAGGCAAAAATGCATCTCAAGCTGCCAATAAAATTTGTGCAGTTTATGGACCCGATACAGTTTCCATTTCCACCGCACAACGATGGTTTCAACGTTTTCGTTCTGGTGTAGAGGTCGTCGAAGATGCGCCACGCTCCGGAAGGCCTGTCGTCGAAAATTGCGACAAAATCGCTGAATTAGCCGAGAAAGACCGGCATAGTAGCATCCGTAGCATCGGCCAAGAGCTGGGGATAAGTCATCAAACCGTTATTAACCATTTGAAGAAGCTTGGATTCACAAAGAAGCTCGATGTATGGGTGCCACACACGTTGACGCAAAAAACATCTTTGACCGTATCGACGCATGTGAATCGCTGCTGAATCGCAACAAAATCGAACCGTTTCTGAAGCGGATGGTGACTGGCGATGAAAAGTAGGTCACTTACGACAACGTGAAGCGCAAACGGTCGTGGTCGAAGCCCGCTGAAGCGGCTCAGACGGTGGCCAAGCCCTCATTAACGGCCAGGAAGGTTCGGCTGTGTGTTTGGTGGGATTGTCAAGGAATAATCTATTATGAGCTGCTTCCCTATGGCCAAACGCTCAATTCGGACCTGTACTGCCAACAACTGGACCGCATGATGGTAGCACTCATGAAGAAGAGGCCATCTTTGATAAACAGAGGCCGCATTGTCTTCCATCAGGACAACGCCAGGCCACACACTTCTTTGGTGACGCGCCAGAAGCTCCGGGAGCTCGGATGGGAGGTTCTTTTGCATCCGCCGTATAGTCCGGACCTTGCACCAAGTGACTACCACCTGTTTTTGTCCATGTCGAACGAGCTAGGTAGTCAGAAGTTAGCCACAAAAGAGGCCTGTGAAAATTGGCTATCCGAATTTTTTGCCAATAAGGAAGCGAGCTTCTATAACAGGGGTATTTTGAAGTTTGCATCTCGTTGGGAACAAGTCATCGAACAAAACGGCGCATATTTGACTTAAAACAGATGATTGTAACTAATTTTATGAACAACTGAAAATTTAAAAAAAATACCGCAGGACTTTTTTGACAGCCTAATATATAGGAAAATTGTAGTTTAAGAGCCTATGCACAAGCCCATCATGCCAAACATTGTCAAATGCCTTTTCGACATCTAACAACGCCATAGCAGTGGACTTGGACACAGCTCGATTTTTGTTTATGTTGTTTGTCATCCATAGTACCCAATGTCCTGGAAAAAAGGTAATGAAGATGGTCGAGTTTCGAGCGACATAGCATGCGCTGCCATAACTATTTCGCAAATAGTGACGTCAGTCGTTGTGTTTATCTTTGATTGCCCACCGCATCTATGTAAAAATGCTATTTTCAGGAAGTAATTTATCAATTAAAAACGTACATTTTTGTAGAGCCCCCGCTGAATATGAGGCTAATGTGATAGTGTGAAGTGAATATTTGTGAAATGACGTCGAAAAAGACGGATAAAAGTGATATTTCCATGTGCCTTTTTCACTCCCCCACGTTCATAGAAACAAACGAAGTTTCAATATTTTACCGTTATGAAGTTGATGTTTCGAAGGCTCTCAGTGTCGGTGTGTATGTTGTGAGATAATAATCGCCAATTAATCAAAATTTCACCGAAAATGTTACTGCTTTCGAGAACTAAGCATACGACTGCTCTCTAGACCTTTTTACCACATGAATAATCGAAATAAGCCACGATATAATTGTCATCTATTAAAAAAAACAACCAGTTGAATGATTTCATGGTAATTTTGACTCAAATTATCATGCAACCGTGAGTATTTTCAACATTGTTTTGTTTCTTCCATATACATTCCATATTGAATGCAAATAATTACGACACGATATTTGGCTTGCCAATACAGATATACTACGCCTACTGCTCCACCTCTATATGTACCTCATTGCATAGTACCTGATGTGATGTCGAGTGACCGCTTCTAAACCCAAACTGTTGTGGAGGAAAAATACTGTTGGTTTCAATGTGCATCAGAAGCCGTTTGTGTACCAGCTTTTCAAACAGTTTACTCAGCGATGAGAGCAAGCTTATTGGTCTGTAGCTGGACGCAGATGTAGGGTCTTTCCCGGGTTTAAGAATGGGGATAACTTTAGCTGTTTTCCATGAAGTAGGAAAATAGCTAAGATCCAGGCATCTATTGAAGATGTTGCAAAGAAAAGTGTAAGCTTTCATATTCAAATTTTTAAGAATGATATTGAAAATGCCATCAAACCCGGGAGCCTTCATATTTTTACTGCTCTTCACCGCTGAGCAAAGTTGCTCTACCGTAATTACCCCTTCTGGTGGAATAAGGCCAGGTTGATTATCAACGCTGCTGATGCTCAAGGAAACCATCTGTTCATGTGAGCTCTGCATGTGGAGGCTAATATTGTGGAAATTATAAAAATGGTCCCCGATTGCATTGGCCTTCTCGATTGGAGTGATTAAGATTGACCCCTCGATCCTCAATGTTGGAACTGGTTTCGGCTTTGTCTTCAGCACTTTTGATAATTTTCAAAAGGGACAAGAACGAGTATCTAATGCTTGGACAAAACGTCCGAAATTTTCATTTCGGAGTGAGTCCATCCTAGATGCTATCACTTTTGTAAGACTACGAGCAAGACGTCTTTTATTCTGATCACCCGACCTTTGAAATTGCCGTCTATATATGTTTCTGAGTCTGATTATTAATAATGTGTGACGATCTATTTCGATGAACTTACCCCTAACAGGCACACTTCGAACACAAGCCCTATCCGCCACAGATATGGCTTCACGGAATCCATCAAGTTCACGGTCGATGTCTGCTGGTGTATCGAGCACCGGATTCTCCACGATATTGTTGTCAACTAACCTAGCGAACACCACCCAGTCCACATGGTGGTAATCTTTGATCTGTTGTACTGGAACGGAAACTGCATTACCACCAAATTCGCAGATTACCGGATGATGGTCAGAGTTCAACTCATTGAGTGAGAAGGGCTTGGTGGTATCGACATTGGCCAGAAAAATATCCAGTGTTGAAACACTGCCCGATGGAGACTAGAACGTAGGAGTGTCCGCAAACTGTACCACATAATTTCCGAGCTGGACATGTTCGAAGAGTAGGAGACCATTAGAATTTCGTTGATAATTACCCCACAGCTCATGCTTTGTGTTGAAGTCTCCCCCGTCAATCAGCTTTGCGTTGGTACGGGTGATGATGGTCGGATCATTTTTAAATTTAATGGAGAGACCACTGGTGCTAGTGCACTGTCTAGGACAGTAGGCTGCGATGATTTGAAGCTTACCTACAAGCGTTCGCACCTCAACTCCAACGGCTTCAATTATGGAGGTGTTATAGTGTGGAATAGCGAAGAACCGGATGCCTTTTTTCACGAGAATCGCAACCCCTCCTCCCCTTGAGTTGGAACGATCCAGACGTATGATGGAATAGTTTGGCAGAGAGAAACTGTCGCTGGATGTTAAGAGGGTTTCCGTGATGAGCCCCACATCAATTTTATATCTGCTGACAAATTCCTGCAGCTCATACTTTTTTGCCCGAACAGAGCAAGCATTCCAGGTGAAGATATTAAGGCTGTTAGTCGCCATATTGGATGATAAATGACCCGAGTACTTGCAACTGCTCGGACTTGCTGCGACATTGATGAAAGGCGACTATCATGCTATTGAATATCTCCATCAATTCAGCTGGCTTGAAAAGATCCGCATTGTTGTGTGGAGGGTCAGATTTTGGTGTAAACTGTGTTCTGAATCCGGGAGGAGGGTTGGACCACTGGTTGTTCGTGGAAAAACCAACTACATTGGGTCGGAACGAACTATATTTATTCAGTGCTGGAAAGTCATCTGCTTTGAACACTGGGTCAGCCTGTTTTTCGGTTTCGGTTGAGTGCTGGAAGATGCCTCCTTTCGGATGCGTTTGAAAACTTCGCGTTTTGGACATTGTTTATCCGATTCCTGATGGTCACCTCCACAGTTAGCACATTTCAGGGCAGCCGCCCCTTCCACCGGACAGTCCGCTGATACATGATTCTGCGCACAGATGTTACATCGTGGGACCATGTTACAATTCCTTGTACCATGACCAAAGTTCAGGCACCGTTGGCGTTGTGTAATATCTCTATTTCCACCACGATACGGCTCCCATTTGACGGCGAGGGAAAAAAGAAAACGGATTGCTTGCAGGCTATTCAATGTAACCGATCCTCTTTTGAAGTGGAGCAGGTAGAGACGATCCCGATAATGTTTCACTTTTTCGTCCCGTCTCACCATGCGGTGCACTACTATAAGAGCCATTTTATAATGTTCACGAAGCTCAGATATAAGATCCTCAATATCTAGTTCTGGCAATCCTCTTATAACAACTTTAAAAGGTTTATCCCCTGGAATGTCATGGGAGAAGAACTCAGCATTGATTTGCTTCAAGTATGTTACAGTTTTCTCATAGGGTTCTTTAGAGGTCACCATCACTTTTATGCCGATTCTGCAAAGTTTGAATACGGTTTCAATACGCCGTGCTGGCAATTCCCTCATAAGCTGACTTAGAGGTATGCCTTTCACCATAAATGGAGGAAGTTTCACTTTCAGTGGTATTTTATTCACACTGTTTCGCTGCACACCAACGAGTCGCCGCATACTGATGCGCTCTCACTCACACGATTGCTCGTTATATCGGGAGTTCTAGTGCTTTCCACCGAACGAAGCGATTCCTTCCTCTGAAACTTATCGTGCCCATTACTGCTGCTGTTGGTTTTTTCGGGACTTTGCTTCTTCCCTGCTTCTTACGCCTCTTAGCCATCACTTTTACCGCGCGCGTGACTCACTAACGTTTAACGATTTTTCGGATTTTCAGTTTGTTTATAACACCGGAGCAAAGAAAAAATGCGTGTGTTCACCACGAATGTCGAACACCGAATGATGCCTGCTGCGCGGCGTCGCTCGCGCTTTTATAGCCTGGTTCATATTTTCCTTACATGTGATTGGTCTATAGTTCTCATTGCATGATTCTCATGTTTTCATGTTGTTATTATTATTATTTCATCACCCTATTCTGTACTCTACAAAAACTATAGCCAGATAGGTCCCAATCCTGATCGCAATTGCAGAGAAAATGTTCCGAGTTCCGAGCTGGATTCGAGTATAGAAGGGTGACATATTTTTTATCAGGAAAAGGATGGGATATAAGGAAATTATTACAATGTTGATGATCACACTCAATTTCTAAGGTGAAGGTGGAAGCTAGCCACAAATGGCTGCCACAATGGCGCTCATTTCTTTCATCTCTCTCCTTCGCCCCTCGCCCGAAAAACAATAATTTTGCGAAACATTGTGAAGAGAATGATCGTTTTCGCACACTTCCCATCGAGTAATATCAACCAAACTCTAATCGATTACTCACAAGATATTAAATTCTGCTGTCGCACTGTATAGTGAAAAACGTCGGAAAACTCGAGCTAGTGCTCTGAAAGTTAAATTTTCATTTTTCAATTTTCGGCAATGGTTTTGTTTGTATTGGTGAAAGCATCGTTATTTTTTCGACACTGATGCCCGGCAACATAATTGAAATAGCTATAAAAACCACCCAATAAAATGTTATTCCTGAGTCATAACGTTTCATGTTATGAAAATCAATAGAATAAAATTGTGTTGATATCAATACAATTATTATTTTTACATTGTAACTCTTTGGATTTGGGATAGGGTTCTCAGGGTCGCTTATTCATTAGCCGGTTGCTGGTAAATACCTGGTAATTCACCTCTCACAAATAGGAGCTCTCCTCTATCGTCTCGCACTGCCAGACCACCTCACGCACCAAAGAAGCCACCTGCTAAGCCCACAAGCCGCTCTAGCTCAAAGGCTATGCAGTGTCAGCACACCTACTTCCAACCAAATGAGGACGAGGGCTGGCGACTCCTTTTGAGTCCGGAGGACGACAAGGTTCACGGGATAGTCGTAGTGGAGGAAAACAATTATAGTTTTTTCGCAGACTATACAACCTTAAATTTATTTTATTCTTCCACCCCACTCTTTCTCTTCCTGTTTTTACTATTTCCTCATTATTTCCTATCTTTCTTTAATTTATTTTATACGTGACGTCACATTCGATCATGCATGATACTTGCGGTAACTGTGGTGTGGGCTCTCAGTGTATCCCTAGGGGTATGGGTTAATTTGCAGGTTTTCGCCAGCGTTTCCCCGCAATGGCGGATACTGTAGACGAACAGGACAATAATGGTGGGGTCCGCGTGTGCCTCTGGTTGCTTCTTTTTTCCTTCTCTTTCTTTTTTCCTCTGATCTTTCTTTCTCTTGTATAATTTATATTTCATCTATCAGTAATCCTTCACCACTTCTTATCACTAGCTTCAAAATTTAAAATTTGATTTATTCCTGCGCGCACTTCTAACTTCCTCAAATGTTTTAAGTCGTTTTCCGGCACTGGTCATTTACCGAGCTTTTTCTTTTCCAGCTTTTTGTGTGGGGAAACAATCGATTTCTTTTTCTCTGCCCAGTTGGCAACCCCGTTTGATGACGGTAGGTCAACTGGACAGTTTAACGCGGTGGGTATTGCTTACCCAGGATTCAAACCATTTGTAAAAGGGTTGAATACTCCCAAGTAACCGGCAATTAGGACTCAATGTAAATTATTTCCTGTTTTCTGGATTTGGGTGGAGCTCAAATGGCGCTTGGAACCAACGGTTACAACGTTTAATGGGTCTATAATGTAAGTTTTAGAAACTTTAACATTGGGTAAGAAAATTGTATTGCAGAGCTCGGAACACACGGCTGCCTATGTTTTCAAAAACGGTAAACGGAAAAGTATTACATTCAATCAAAATACCTGGGCCAACGAAGAGAAGGGTTAGGGCTCTCCAACGTGAATATGTGAAAACAATACGATCGACGAAGGAAAATATTAAGGAATTATCAACATCGAATTACTATGCGGAAGAACTTGTTAATACCAAAAGAGCCCCAATTCGCATGTGTTATAAATTTGCTCATGTTACGCTCGCGTATAATCAGAATTTTACTTCATATGCAAATGCACCTTCTATATATATTTATATTTGCAATTGTTCATCGGAACATATCGTTCATACATTTTACTTTAGTATTGAATTGTTATTTTTTTTTAAATGTATTCAAAGACTCGTGTCAATGAAGCGCCACACAGTCTGATAAGTGAATTGATCTATTTACGTTTGCTTTGCTCTTCTCTCACAAACACTATTACCCCATTTTTACACGTGATTTTACCTATACTACTACAATGGCTAGCTTCACCTTTTGGCAATTTGGGAAAAAACCTCTTATTTAATCAAATAAAATAAAAAAAACGATACGTTAAAGTAAATTTTCATTCATAATTTTGATTTTGAAAGCATGTTTATTCCACCTGGATATCCATCATTATTTTCGCCTCCCAATGAAATCACACGAAGTTTAATGCCGTCTCCGCGAATATACTTTTCAAAATCAGAATCCGAATTGGATTACGAATCCAATAATACAAAAGCAAAAGTAGCAGGTTTTCCATTTTCATAGTCTTTATTTTTAGATTTTCCAAAACAATACTCGGAATCTGACAGTTCAGTATAGTTGTATTGTTGAACCTGAGTGCGAACCCGTGAAACATCTCAGTGCGAAACTAACAGCTTTCGGATTGGACCTAGTGCGACACTAGGTTGAGAGCCCCCGCATACTACAGACTTTCTGTCAACCAACAGTTTGGTCGGGTCGGCCTTCTGGGGCAAAAACCGATCCAACTGAATCGACGTAATGTGTGCACATGCATACCTCTCCGTATTGATTGAGAAGCCGACCAAACTATCGGCCGACAAATCAGTCTGCAGTCTGCGGGGGCTCTGAAACTGAGTGATAAAAAAAATCGAGGGGTTGTATCCGAGACACGACCGCTTAGGACGAAAGGACTACGCAATCTTTTATTTAATCTTTTTGTTGGTTTACCATTTTGGATATATTATTTGCGAATACGTCGAAATTTCATCAATAACTCTTTAGTATAAAGTTCCGGAGATCCTGAATAGGTAGCTTTGTAGTTTCGTGGTTTTGTAGAATCATTTCGGAAAGCAACGATTCTCTCTTGCCTTTGCAAGAACAATACACTAATTGGTCATATGTCGCAATTTGTTTCTCTATATCAATGCACGCATTGCATTGAGTAATTAACGCTTTCACTACGATTGTCGTCTATAGACGATATTCGGGCGATGAGCTGTGTGTACGAGCGTCGTCTATAGACGACATCAGGGTGATACTGCACATCGATCACACCAGCGCGATGTGCATACTTTTCGGCGATGTGCTCCGTCCGACGAAGCACACTGCCATAGTGAAAGGGTTAATGAGAGGCATCTTCCGTGCATCGCCATTCAACAAGCATCAAACACGCGTCTAACAGATGCACACATTTGTAGCGATAGAAACGAAACATAGCGATAATGACCGTTTATGAAAAATTGTTTCTAGATTCTCGGTCAAAAGCGTCAACAAAGCTAGGAGCTTGTTGCATCAGAACTAGAGATGGGCAAATCAGCTCATCATGGTGAGCGGCTCAGAGCCATTCAGCTCATACAAGTGAGCTGCTCATTTGGAACAGCTTTTCAGCTCAGTTGAATTTTGCGGTTGTCCACACAATTACATATGAAACGTAACTACTATGGGACATTTTATAGTGTGCATTTTCTTAATAGACGGAAAGCAAAAAAATTAACGAATTTAATTTGTAATTGTACACAAACTAAAACTGATATTAATTCTAATAATATAATATACAACAAATATTGAATACCGAAATCCAACATAGAAGATGCTTAGAACCAGTAGTAGCCAAATGAAATGCCTTCAGAAATATTGGCCAAGACAACGTTTTTTAATAAAACTACCGATATATTTTCTTTGCATCCAAGAATATAAAAATAAATCCAATAATAGGCGCAACGAGAAATAATTATTCGCGATGAAAAAGGTAACAAAAGGAACATTATCAATTATCAGCATTTATGCCGGGTGGTTTTCTGAATTGTTTTGATTCAGCACGCGGAAATGAATTTATGTGTTTCCACAGTCATGTTTAAATAACAATATCATATAAAGGGTGTGTCACATCAAATTGCATCACGGAAAAAAACGCTGTAGAAATTTAATTTTTAGGAATTATATCTTCAGCTTTCGCTTATAATCAGATAAGAGTGTATAGATCACGTTGGACATGCTTCACTGTCAATTTTTCTTAAATTTGGAAAAATGTCGTCGAACGAAAAAGAGCGTCGTGAATTAATCCTGTGCACTCATTTCGAGAATCCGGAGTTGTCACATCGGGACATCGATAAGATGCTGGGAATCATCCAATCCACGGTCAGCATAGTACTAAAACGATACTTCGAGAACCTAACCATCGACCGGAAGGTGAAGAACTGCAAAAATGGATGCTCCGTCAGTGAAAAAGATCACAAGCGCGTAGTTAAGCAGTTTAGACGTGATCCAAGAAGTTCGGACCGGGATGTCGCCAATAAGCTGAATTTGTCAAGTTCATTCGTCCAGCGGACCAAGCAGCGGGAGGGCCTGCGTACATACAAGGTTCAGAAGGCTCCTAACCGCGACGAAAGGCAAAACATGGTGGGGAAGACGCGAGCCCGGAAGCTGTACACCGAAATGCTGACGAAGCCGCATTGCCTGGTAATGGACGACGAAACCTACGTCAAAGCGGACTTTCGTCAGCTGCCGGGCCTGTTGTTCTTCTCCGCAGAGGACAAATTCAGCGTTCCGGAGGAGATTCGCAAGCAGAAACTATCCAAGTTTGCCAAAAAGTACATGGTGTGGCAAGCGATCTGCTCTTGTGGAAAGCGGAGCGCCCTCTTCGTGATGACCGGCACGGTAAACGGGCAGGTTTACCTTAAGGAGTGCCTACAGAAGCGCTTACTACCACTATTGAAGCAGCACGAGGGCCCGACCATCTTCTGGCCGGATCTCGCTTCGTGCCACTATTCAAAGGACGTATTGGAGTGGTACGAAGCCAACGGGGTCACCTTCGTGCCAAAGGAAATGAACCCGCCCAACGCGCCGGAGCTTCGCCCAATAGAGAAATATTGGGCGATTATGAAGCAGGCCCTCCGGAAGAACCCAAAAGTTGTCAAATCGGAGGCGGACTTCAAGAGAAAATGGATTTCTGTTCAAAAAAAACTACAACCTGACGTTGTACAGAACCTTATGGACGGGGTAAAGAGGAAGGTGCGAGCATACGAGCTTGGGCTCGAAGTATGAATAAAAAGAAAATGCCAAAAGTTGTTTAATAGTTTTTATTTTACTGTCTAAAATTTTCAAAAGGATCGGTCTACTGGGCGAATTTCTACAACGTTTTTTCCGTGATGCAATTTGATGTGACACACCCTTTAGTAATTTTATTTACAAGCATATAATAATGTGTATTATTTTGTTTGTCGATGTTAGAAAAATTTAATGAAGTGACGAACGATTGGATATCTTCAAAACAAAAACCTTTTTCCTATCTGACATCTCTGCTAAAGCTAAAGAACGAAGATGAACACACGAAAACAAACTGACGTCATATCATAAAGCGCGGGAGAAATTCTTTCGCGTTTCTCAATTCACACTCTCTGCAGCTTTTGCGATCCACAGCTATGCAGCTCTTCAACTCAACAGCTCATCAGCTCATCAGCTCATCAGCACAACGGCTCAGCAGCTCAACAGCTCAGCAGCTCATCAACTCAACGACTCAGCAGCTCAACAGCTCAGCAGCTCATCAGCTCATCAGCTCTCCCGCTCCGTAATGAGCTGAAGAGCTGCGTTGTTTTGATTGGGAGCCGATCCGAATCCGCTGATGAAGCGATTCGAATGAACTGCTCATGAGCGGATGGCACATCTCTAATCAGGACAGAGCCGATGCGCACGAGAGCACATACGAATGGCCACTAAAAGTATCCATTTCCCATGTACAGGAAAAGAACAAGTTCTATGTTTCGAGCAAAGAAAACAAGCAACACACATAAAGCCAAACACTGATGGCTAAAAGCGACCTATAATCATTTGCACTCTTTACTTTTTTCGCCTGCTTTGCTATAGCTCGAATGGTTGTGTTAATTGCAATGCCAGATGCACTTCAAGTGAAATATTCGCTAGGGTTCGCAGCTCGAGGGGAAACATAGAACACAAAACGTGCAGAATAAGCGACCTTTGTTGTTTCGGGCACAGAAAGATTCTGAGAATTTTCCTCAGAGGAAATTCAATACTTATACGCTAGCGACAGCAAGGGTGGAGTTTACTTCGCAAATATTCTCTTTTCGTTGTCCCCCTTCGTTGTTTCTATTCTAACGGTTGCATGAGTTGCCCGTTAATGACAGCTCTGTTCGGGAGAGCACACAAATGGACAGAACAAATGTATGGGGAAATGTGAATGCTTCTAATTTTCATCGATGTAAACCATATACAGACTGTGGGATTGTAATGTATAGCATATCAAACAAATCTTAGAAAATTTCCGATTCGATTGATATGTAAATCGTTAAAATCCGTTCGCAGCAAAAATAGTTATTAACGTAAACTTTATTTCATAAAAACGTGACCTGTTTTCTGATTTGGCACCCTTAATGTAAGACGCAGTCCTACGTCAAAAAACGTTTTGACAGAAGTTAGTTTGGCTTCTTCTTCTTCTTTTTTCTTCAATGGCACTAACGTTCCTAGAGGAACTTCGCCGTCTCAACGTAGTATTACTTGCGTCATTTTTATTAGTACTTAGTTGAGATTTCTATGCCAAATAACACGCCTTGAATGCATTCTGAGTGGCAAGCTCTAGAATACGCGTGATCACAGTGCAAGTCGGAGGAAATTTCTTTGACGAAAAATTTCCCCGACCAGAACGGGAATCGAACCCGAACACCCGGCATGTTAGTTATGACGCTAACCACTCGGCCACGGGAGCACAAGTTAGTTTGGCACTGGGGTTGAAACTGAACAAAAACGAATTGGCTATAAATTTCGATTTCAGACTTTTGAGCCATGGTTTGCCTTAGGGGTAATCGATTGAAACCACCGGTCCAATTCATCTTCGTTCCACTTGCGCTGCCAGTTAGCGATGGTATTTTACGGACTAAAGAATAAAATTTATGAAGGCGATTTGACGCTGATAAATATCGCCTTCAATTGTACCTACCTTTGCTAATGAGTCAGCCCTCTCATAACCCGGAATTGAGCAATGTAAAGGAACCCAGATAAAGGTAATGACATAACAGCGTCTGGATAAACCACCCAAATTTTCTCGTATTCTCTCAAGGAAGTACGACGAGCGCTTTTCCGGCCTCACTGAATGGATAGCTTCGACAGAGCTAAGACTATCCGTTACAATGTATTAGCTAATTCAGCAATATACACTGAGCAAGGATTCTGAAGACTGTGTGAGGTGCTAAAAAATTCGTTGAACACTCCAAATCCTGAGGACTCATTCATGGAGACAATGCAAGTAAAGTATGTACTTTTTATCACATTTGATACGCCCATACTTTGCATCGAAGATCGTTGGAATGATCCTCGATCGAAGATGATCTGATATTCCATGGATATCCTGCTTCATGGACAGATCAAAATGCACAGAGGAATTGATGTAGTCAGCAAAACAAACACGGTTGGGAATATACAAAGAAGGAACAACTTGCATGAAGATGAATTCATGATATGAACTCATGAATCCGGCGCGAAAATTTAGTTCGATCAGTAGTTCAAAATTACCGATCACGTTTCTGTGATTACCGATGAATTTTACGGACTGCACGTTTAAAAGTGTCGACGAATCTTTCGGCCTGGCCGTTAGATTTTGGATGAAAGGGCGCCGTAGTGACATGGTGTATTCCGTTTTCATGGCAATATTGGCTAAATTCCGTGCTTTTGAATTGGGTGCCGTTGTCTGTGACCAGAAGCTCTGGCATTCGCTTGTTGGCGAAGAGCGGACGCAGCAAGTTGGTAGTTGCTTTCGTCGTAATTTGCCGGGTTGCAAAGATTTCCGGCCATTTACTGTAAGCGTCGACGACAATGAGATAGAATTCTCCATCCAGCGGACCCGCATAGTCAGCGTGAATACGCTGCCACGGAGCGGTGGGTAATGGCCACAATACAGGATTCGTCTTCGGCGGATACCGTGCTGCTGCTGCGCAGTGTGGGCAAGCTCTGACGAAACTGACTATCTCCTCATCCAATCCCGGCCAGTACACATTGCTGCGTGCGATTGCTTTCATTCGATGCATCCCTGGATGGCCCTTGTGGAGTTGAGCCAAGCATTTTTTTTTCGGTAAATGGAGGGGATCACCAAACTGTCCCCGAACACGAATCCTGAACGATTGATTATCCCTCTTGGCGATCATGGAACCTCCGCAGCTCAATGTCTTGCGTTGATGTTGCGGATGTTGGCCAACCGTTTCGGATGAAACGGTGAATCTTCCTCAGTACTAGATCGGACTTGGTTGCTTGTTGTACCATACTGAAACTGAGAGGTAAACGACTGACGCTACTTATCGCTACTGAGCTCAAATCATCCTTTAAATTGGTGCACGCTCGACGAAATCCTCGTCCGGCTTGGCATGCTGGTTGATGAGCCTGGACAACACGTCAGCATTTCCAAATTTGTTGGTCGGGACGTATTCCATAGAAAAATCGTAATTCAGCAATGTTAAGGCCCAACGTTGTACCGGTTAGCCGTGTAAACCGGTATCCCCTTTTTGGATCCGAAAATACGTAGAAGCGGTGCATGGTTTGTTTGAAGCAGGAACCTCCTTCCAAATATGAACTTATGGATTTTGGTTACCGCAAACACTATCGCAAGACCTTCACGATCCGGCTGGGAGTATCGTTGTTCGGCAGCGTTGAGTGCCCGAGAAGCATGCTGGATAATCTTGACCTTGCCGTCAGGAAATTTGTGGCTTATTATTGCTCCTACTCCGACTGATGATGCGTCGGCTGATACTACAATTTCCTGTTCCGGGTTGTAATGGGTGAGCAGGAGTTCGGAGGACAATATTCTCTTGAATTCGTCGAACGTCTGCCTGCATTCCCAAGTCTTAATGAATGATGTGCTGCTTTTGAGAAGTTCATCCAACGGATAACGGATAGTTCTCATGTTTGGGGCGAACTTCCCGTAATAGTTTATTGCCCCTAGGAAGGAACGAACTCCGGTCAAGTCCTGTGGTGGCGGCATATTCTTGATGGCTGTAATTTTTGCTGGATCCGGTCGGATGCCATGGCGATCTAACAGAAATCCCAAGTACCGAATCTGTGGCTTCGCAAATGAGCACTCCTCAGAGCGTATGGTGAAACCGTACTATTGAATCCGCTGTAAAACGGCATGAAGATTACATTGGTGCTCTTCATCATTCTTGCCTCCAATGATAACATCGTCCAAGTAGCCAGAAGTACCCGAAAGTCCGCCCAGCACGGTATCAATCAGCTGCTGAAATGCCCCTGGTGCTACCCCCACTCCGAGTGGTAATCTGTTGTATTCATATAACCCCCGGTGCGTGTTTATTGTGAGCATACGGTGTGAACTCTCATCGACTTCCATCTGCAGGAAAGCGTCAGACAAATCGTTTGTGCTGAACACGATGCAACCGGCCAGTTTGGAGAAAATGTCCTGTGGAAGCGGGAGCGAATATTGATGAGATTGGAGCCGCTCGTTGATCCCAGCGAAGTAGTTCCCACAAATGCGTATGCTGCCGTTCGCCTCCCTAACTACCACTATTGGAGTCGTCCATTCTGAGTAATTTACAGGTGAAATAATATTCAACCGTTCCAGACGATCGAGCTCACCTTCCACTGTTGGTAGCATAGCATAGGAAACCGGTCGACGAGGGCGGAAAATTGGTCGACAGGATTCCTTCAAAACTAGCTTGACTTTGGCCTTATTGCACAACCCCAATGTACTGCTGAATAACTTTGGGTACGTCTTCTGCAATGAACTTACATCCACAGGTACACCACTGATATGGTTGCAGAAATTGTCCATCGGTAGTGACCAAAGATCGAATTCGTCGATGAAGTCGATGCCCAGCAGGTTGAGCGAACACTTGGAGACGAAAATCCTGCCTGCTGCAACGATCCGATGAACGATACCTCATAGACAAACTCGTACCGCAGATCGAGTTGCTCGCCCGACGTTGACTTTGCGACCTGTGTTGCCGGAACCGTTGTTGGCTGTCTCAGCTGCTTCCAGACCTGTTCGGACACAATTGTGATATCCGATGCCGTATCCAATTGTAGGCGCACTGGTACACCATTAATTTCTACCTGCACGATCTGGTTCGTTACTACCTGTTGCTGCTGAAGGTGCTGCAAAATTTGCACGATGATACTATCCGCCGTCATTCCCTGGGTAAAAATCGGCTGCTGATGGGACTGCTGTTGATGTCCGGGTGGACTGTTTCCCGGATTCAGACCTGGTGGCACCGTTTGGGGAGGAAGCTGCTGTTGACGAAATTGTGGGTGTCCATTCGGATGCTGATTCTGCTGACCCTCCATTTTGCTGAAGGTGCGCTTCCTTTTGTTCGGCGGCGGCGTCGTAGTTGAAATTCGATCGTGCTTTCTCTACGCGGATTACCCGTCAAAATTCGTAAAACTCACTAAAAAAAACGTCGCCACTGTTGTAACGCTGTTGTGAGGTGGAGAAATAAAATAATACACTAACGTTACAATAACTTAAATTTATTCGTGAGACAATTAAAATAGGACTGAATCAATTGACACGTTTTCGAGGAGACAACCTCATTCTCGGTGACACATCGATGACGTCAATCCGATGACATACGCCTGCCAACGGTGAGCCCTATGGTGCTTTTGAGTTACGGTTGCCAGTGTTCCCAACAGACTACGACAATTCCACTGCAAAACAGTGATATCTGCGACCTCACTGTTGAAATTAGCCATCGAGAGAGATAATTATTGCAAGGAGGAGCCATGTTTGCATCAATTGCTGCAACATTGTCTGAAAGCATTGCGGTGATAATGGATCTGATGGAGCCGGAAACATTAAAACACGTGAAGATTTGATACACGATGTCAAACAACTTTATAAATCCCGATTGGAAAGTTGTACTGGACGGAAAAACAGGGACAGCTGGGATTTCTGATGTCCCCTCAAGTGCTGAGTCGTTCGAAGGTGAACTATTCCCGCGGAACCAAGAGGAACCTGATTTTGGTTGTCCATTGCACTCGATATTTTAGGCAAATTAACAGGGGTATTACCGATGGATTTTATCGTTGAACTTTGGGAATGGATACATTTTTGCGCCGGGAATTCCCTTGTAAAATGAACGGTGTGCACTCGTTAGCTGTGTCCGGTTCCGTTTCATCAACTGGTACCGTGAAGGAGACATTGTGTGTAGAGATTGATTGTTGTAGTTGGGCCATTGGAGCGCTCTTCAAAATTTCCGCAAAAGTGCGCTTCGAGCGTTCCTTCAAAGAGCGCTTTTTGGGTTTAACCCAGCGACTCATGTAAGTTTCATGAACTGAAAGCACGTGGGGTTCCCCCATACTATGGACACTTATGCACTTAGTCGCATTGCAGGATTCGCCCACATGTTGCTCTCCGCAAGTGGTACAGCGCTCCTTGTTGGCACAATAAGCTGCTGTGTGACCAACTGACTTGCATTTGCACGAAGAGTCGCACCGGTAGCCTCAGTTTTTCCACCATGACGTAGTCCGGGAGAGCGGAGAGAGCAAAAGTGACTCGGAACGAGTCGGATGGCGTAAATCCCTTTTTTCCTCCTTCATTGGAAACTTTTCCGAGTTGGTGACACTCCAAAACTTTGACTTCCATCGAAGGCATTCTCTTGAAATTGCCAACTCCTTCACTTATTATTTTTTGCACGTCAGACCCGTTTCAGTTATTTCAACTTGAAGGGGATAAAAAAACCTTCGAAACAATGCTTGTAACGGAGAAGCAAAAACCACATCCAGCTCCGACAAGGAATTGACGAAGAATGAGGTACGGATGTTACCACTACGTCAGATCGCCTCCATCAGATGTTGGATCAAAACACAGAAAAGCTTCTTAGACATCTGGCAATGTTATGCAATATGCGGAAATATTAAATCGCTTCCCAATCAGATTATACGGAATTTGAGGCATAGTGTCCGGCTAAGAAGTGAACAAAATATTTTCCCAATCAAAATAGACAATTCTCTAATAGACAATAGACAGTTTTTTAAATTTCGAGGTCTGGGATTTCGGCAACAAACGTATACTATCTTTTTAGTAGGATTTTAGTAGTGTAGTGATACATCACCTGCCAATGTATTTATATGATTTCTTAGTTTTTTTTACATACTGTCGTTCATGATTCCCACATTTTACCAAGACCAAGGATTTCAGCTATAAAACATATGGTTTGGGAAGGAAGTTTTGGGTATTGCTTCTTCAATCCCCAAACGAACTGTAGGTAGTCTGTTTTATCCAATCTCCTGAGAATTTCGTTATTGAGTACCTTAAAGGGTAAATCGTAGAATACTATCAACTTGGCGATCCGCTGTCTGCCTTCTCCGCACACTTCCGTCAGTATTTCGGTAAGTGTACGCTCGGGAGATGCTCCAACGACATACGAGAGAATGAGGTGAGAGTTTTCCTTCAGCGTGTCTGCCATCCTAGAGCAAACGCGATCGTTCAGCGATTGTAGCATATCCTGGGATACGAGCAGATCGCTTTCCTGGGTCGGCTTCCTCCGAGTGATGATTGCCGTTAAAATTCGAATTTGCCATAGTTTTGACGCATTGTTACACGAATCGAAGTTGATGATGAGCTGTGAATGAGAACAGCATATTATCTTTGGATTATGGTTGAATTTATGATTTCTTACGTTCATCAGATCCATAAAGATAGGTAGAGCATGCATTTTATCATGAGTGAGACAATCATATGTTTGTAGAACCAACATTTGGGCGATGTTCCTCTCAGTTGTAGATATAGGTTCGACTTCATCTATCGAACAGTGTTCCGATAGGAGAAGGAACTTGTTTACTAGATTCGAGATTCTTTGATCGGTTGAAAAGGCCAACAAACTCTTGGGATCTATCTTCCACGAAGTGTATTTATCCGTAGTCAATGTTTGAGTTAACATCGACTTGAGACGGTTGGGATCTTCTAAATACGACAAACAGCCTGCTCGCTGTTTTATGTCGATGCAACCACTTGATTTTAGAATATTTCTGAAAGAAAAAAAACACTTCATGAAGCATACTGACGTGTTTGCGCGTTTCAACGGGTTCACTTACTCTAAAATGTCCCAATTTTCACGGTCGAAGTATATATGCCAATAATTCTTATCCTCAACATATACCTTTTCGAGTGTATGAAGTTCTGGCAACATACAAGGTGCCATCACTTTAATCGGCGTATCCTTTCCTTTCTCAAGATAGTGGATCTCGCAGAGGCACAGTTTTCCGCTATCGATATCCCGCGGAAGGAACAGTCTGGGTTCAATCGCCAACACGTACAGATGACGGAACGCTTGCAGATGATATCGGTTGTCGTTGCTGTGAATCGGAAACTTCGGGAAAATGGAGCAAATCAGGGCCGCAATCGCTTCCGCAGAACGTGACAGTGTATACCGACCTGCGCCCAAAAATAGGAATCCCAAAGCCATATGAATTGCCATGTGGGATCCGTACGTCACATGACATTGACTGAATCTCGATCGCAGCATTCTTATGATTCGTAACACTCGTATGTCTCCGGTACCAGCCATCACCATCGACACCGCCAGTAGAATCATGATGGTGCAGTTTTCTATTGTTTGTTTTCCGGCAAAGTCCCCAAAGGGACGCCCACTCACCTTGAGGAAATATTTGAGCAGATAGTTAAGAATCGCGAAGGCTTGTTCTTCACCCGTTCCGGCATATTTCAGTCCTATACATATAGCTGCCCCACAAACTATGTTACAATATGCCTGACACTGTGCTTCATGGTCGGCTGGATATTGTTGGTCGTCAGTTTGTAGACGCTGTTTTATTATTTCCGACAGTGTCTGAGGTATCTGACCATGAACCCATTCCGTTGAAGCATCAATATCATCCCAGAGAATTAAATTCCTCGCAACAATCCTAAGCAGCAATAGATCGGGTCTTATGAAATCCAGTAAATAGGTCGTTTCGGGCGGTTTCATCCAATTGGCGATGGCTTCATTGCCGGTACGGAAATACATCAGTCCGAGGGCAAGAGTTGCTCCGGGGGCTGTAACGTCAATATTAACTGTGTCACCTTCCTTGATTTGGAATGAGGGAAGCTTGTACTTCTCCTTCTGCGCACCAACAAGAGAACGCTTATTACCTCCGACCATGTAGTAGTGCAAGGTGTCCGGGATATCCAAATCCCTCAAAGCGGTCGATTTTTCGCCCTGTTCCAACGTAACCAAACCCAGCGCCAATCCAGCTGTAAGGGCGTATGATTCGCGTTCCACATAGTTCTCCATTTCTGGGCCCGGAGGTCTACCGATTTCCTGCAGAAGCACTTCGGCGATGTGGCGCTTGGCAGTACCTTGGTAGACAAGTCCGATGCCCATCAGCGAAGCCACTTGGATGTTCTGTGAAATATCCAACTCCACAGCGGTTGGAGGCAATAGAGCTTCAATGTGCACACTAAGAAGTTTAGTGGTTTTCGTGTCCATTGTACCCCGATGGGTGGCCGAAATTCCTAGCAGCAGCCCCAAGCTAGTCATTTCATCGCACTTCACAAGGTATTCGTAGATGCTCATGAAGGATAGTGTTTTTAGATGACCATTTAGACCAAGTGCCATCAAGAAACCTGCATGTTCAGTAGGAATTTCCGTAGCTCCCTTTGGCTTGTTGTATGTGATCCAGGTGGAATCGATATCGGGTGTGTCGGAGCAGATTCTCAAACCAGCAGCCACGCCATTGTGGAACGTTGGCCACAAGCTCATGTTCGGGGGAACCTCGAGTTGTTGGATCTCAATAGTGGCCCCTCGATGGATTTCTTTTCCGGTCAGACAAAGTTTCGGAATCGGTAGAGTTTGGGTAGCCGTTGGACGACTCGTTCTGAGAGTAAACATCCCTCGCCCGATGGGGAGAGCCATCGTACGGATGCACAACGCATAGAGTTGTTTCTCCTGTTCCTCGATGAACTCGTGGTCCGAAACGTTTGGAGCTTGTACAATATCTATCAAAACGGGCTGACAACTGTTCAGGAATGTTTTTACGTCATTGATCCTTAGGTCATCTGGGAATCGCAGCCTCAACAGTTTGGTATCCATGTTTTCCATGCCGCTTTCGTCTTGTTTTGTTTCATTTTTCGGAATGATTTCCGGTGGTGGTTTTCGCCGCAGCGATAGGGAATGTTCTTTTAGCCCGTTTACAGTTTTTTTCGTTGTGTTGTATACGGGTTGGGTGCGAGCGTTAAAAACAGAGTGGGCAAACAATTCTGGCCTTAGCAAGAGTTCGTACACTTCCGACTTGAACGAACTCAGTGGTTTATTGCGGTTGACTTCGAGAAACTGTGCAATCAAATAATAGAGACTTATCGGAAGCCTTTCTATGTTCGAACGATTGTAACCTCTTTTGATTAATACGCGAAGCACGCTGCTCGCCATTATTTCTTCTATATTGTTTGTCTTCGGAGTGTAGGTGCAGCCGAGAAGACATTCTAATTGTGCCGTTATCCATTTTGCGAGTGCTTTCACTCTATATAGATAGGCTACAATCAAAATGATATCCCGACTTTGGCAGTTGATTCTTTCAAAGCAGGGATACACAGGCACATTCACGTTCGTTGGATTGGTTATTAGGGTGTGTAAATATTGAAAGATGTTCGGTACCTGCTCGAAGTCGTCTTTCGACACGTTCATAAATTTGCTGCTATCTTCATTCCGTATGGAACAGTGTGATCGGAGATGAGCCAAATGTTGAAAATCCAAGAAGTAGTGTAGCTGAAATATTTCCAGCTTTAAATCTAGCGTTAGTTCGTATAGAAACTCAGCCAACATTTTGAGATAATTCTCTAACAGCGGTTCAAGTTTCATATCCTCATACAGCAAATGCAGTTTGAACAGAATATTTGGCAAATGTACGAACAATTGTTTGGTTGAATCGTAAGCCAGAGGCGGGATTGACTTTTTTGCATCATCCGCCACGTGCTTCTGTCCGCTATGCGCCATCAGATACTCCCAATCATTATCGCTGCCCATACAATTCTCACTTTTGCGTCTCTTTTTGGGTTCAACGAACGATGATTTGGTTTGAGATCTATCAAGCTCACTGGTTGGCGGAAATGGTCTGCCAATGGACTGGAAAAGCATTTCCCGAAAGATTTTCCACTCACGATCGCCGTTGAAATCTCTCGATCCGGGCGCATTTCTGGTCCCATACCATCGAATCATAACATCCAACGCAAGACTCTCCTCCAAGGTCTCCCGTAAGGCTACCAAGCAGCGAGACACCAAATGAGACTCACTCATTACCGGGAGGGATATGCGAAACATTTTTTCGCTTGCAAAAGACAACGTTAACCGATTACCTGAACCGTCTCTGATACCCTGACAATTGGTCATTCGGGGTGAGAGCACGTTGGGACCATGATGCAGTGGCTGCACCGGAGACAACATATGCAGCTCTTCGTCGAATCGTGTATCTGTCTGGGATAGAACCGAGGGCAGCAAGCTGCTCCGCCGGAAGCCTTGCGACGATCCAAATGAAGCACTTAAAGCGCTAGACGTAACTAAGCTACTCAGTATGCCACCAACATGTACTTTCCCAACGTGAACGGGTCCGGTGTAAAGCATTAGCGTTCCGCAGGGAGCCAGAACGGCAATCATATTCATTCTTTTGAGTGAAACAGCATCCTTGGCGGGTATTTGCACTGACGAAGTGCTTGCGGAAATCGCACTCGATGATAAGCTTTTACCAATGCGCACCAGACTCAGCTTCTCTGTGCGGGGTAGCAAATAACACAGATAGTTATTCTCTATGAGATCCACGTGCAAAAATCCAAGTGAAGCCATTTCATTGAATTCCCTGTAAGATGAATATGAAAAATGTTAAATCTTATACAGTTGTACTGCCGTTCTACGCATAGTTGTTCCACTTTTTTGACAATTTTCATTTTTCTTCATAAAACGATGTCTTTATGCATAATTTTCCGCAAAACCAAAAAAAAACTTTTGTTTTTTAAAAAAAAATTGAGAAAACGTAGAAAACGTACGGTTAACGTAGGACTACCGCTGGCTTAGTAATCATTTGAGTGTATTGATTAGACCAGTGATTGAATGAAACGATTGTTTGTTTTGATCAAACATTATTCAAGATTACCTTGGCATGGGTTCCTTCTCATTGCTCGATTTCGGGGAATGAGAAAGCGGACTCGCTAGCTAAGATGGGCGCTTCGGAGGCACACTTTTTGAAAGACAAATTGCTCATAATCAATTTGTCCACATTTCTCGTCAGCACACGCTCGTAAGTTGGCAGCGCATGTGGAGTGAAAATGAGTTCGGTCGTTGGTTACGCACGATTATCCTTAAGGTCTCGAAGAGTGCATGGTTCAAGGGATTGAATGCCTTGACGTGGTCGTGGTCGTTTTTTTCATTCGCGTGATATCTCGGTTTATGTCCAATCACCACAACCATCTTTATCGCATTGGGCTCATAGCAAACAATCTTTGTGATTGTGGCGATGGCTACCATGACATCGAGCATGTTGTCTGGTCGTGTATCCAGTTCCATGCTGCCCGCTCTCAGCTATCCAGAGGCATGAGGGCACAAGGCAGACAATCGGATATCCCCGTCCGGGATATCTTAGGTAGCCGTGATCCTGATTTTCTGCTCCATCTATACCTGTTCCTCAGAAACGCCGATGTCAACGTTTAATGGTGTTCCCTTCGTTGTACCCCTGTATTATATCCCTCCTATCCGATCGATAAACTTTTACTTAGTCGCGGCAATACATACACATTCTCTTCACAGATACAAATGACACGGGTCGAGGTTGTGCAGCCCTCTGATCATTCACCATGAGCTGAGGATTCTACCGATCACGACAACTCTACACGAGCTGATGATTGAGCCGGCTAGTGACCATTCTATCCTGGATTCCTCGAGTCGAGAAGACGCACCACGGAGGATATGGGGTACATACTAGGGGGCGTTGCTGATTAATGGTCAACTGCATCCCAATAGGAAGTAGGGCAGTGCATTGGAGACTACAACATCCGGGAACGGTATTGGGGAGCGCATTGCTTTGGCTGGCAGCGAGAATATGCTCCTTCAACAGCGAAATCATGACTAAATGGATTTTCGAGCGGACACCGGACACAGATTCGATGATTTTGATAGCCTGTTTTCAAAGCAGTTTTCAGGTTATTGAAACAATTTTTTGGATCAGTAAGTAACATGTGTATAAATCTTGGACATTTTATCTTTTGAATGAAGTGATTATTATACTACTCCGTTCACCCGGTAAAGAGGTATTAACGTTCAAAACCTTGCACCAAACGTGACTCCAAGTGTCACGCTCTCGTTTTCGAAATTTTGAATATACACCCCGGTACAGAAACGGAAGACGTCAACAGATTACTGCTAATAAAACCGTTGAAACTGAACTGCCTGAAGCTTCTGGTAGACAAATATGGTAGAAAACTTTGATTGCGTTTTTCTCAGTTGCTGATTTTGGGACATGGGACAACTATGCGTAGAACGGCAGCTGTAGATGATTCCATTTACTTCCACGTGTTCGCCTGGTCGGTCCATATGTGATCCAAACAATATTCCGGAACGATTGGTTTCGACGGCTCGGCCTGGCCAATTTTTCTCACGTCCAGAAGTGAAGCGGAACCTCCCAGGGTTGATTGAAGTCTCGATAGTGGTGTTGCACCCATAGATTGGTGTTGTGGTTGCAAGAAACTACGGTTCGTTGAGCCTACACCGGAAGTGTTCAAATTGAATGAACCAATCTGTCCTACATGCAAACTATTTGCGTATGGGCTGCTAATGGTGACACCCAAACTCGGCCGACCAGCCGTTGATGCGCTATGTCGAGCTAAAACTGTTAGATTTTTAGTAAATTAGTCGTTAGGCGTGGTACACAAATTACATAACGTTAAGAATGCGGTTTCCGGACCATCTACTCCCCCCTTGGCCATTTCACGCGAACTGCAGTTGAATTTTCAAAATGGAGAAGAAAATCGCTTGTATTTAGGTAGCTTCGGATTGCATATTTTGCACCGTGCAAACAAGGATGGATGGATTCAAAAAAAAAACACCAAAATGATCCGAAAAATGAAGACCGGAGCATTTTTGAAACAGATAAGTTTTCGGAGATTTTTATTATAATGAAATTGGTTTTCTGACTTGGTTCTGACACGAAATTCTCATTCTCTTTGTCTAGAAAGTAAAGAAAACCGGGGGGAAGAATCATCAAATGATTGCGTCCAATGAATGAAAGTTAATGAAACGGCTACGAGAAGCAGGAGCGAAGTCTCTCGCGGTGAAACAAAAAAAAGGAAAACGTACAGAAGCAGACGAATGTTATGCCAACTCTCCTTAGTAGTTGACGACACCATCTCAGATAGTAGTGACACGTTATGAGTGAAAAGACATTAGTCATTTAGGCAACTTTGCCTACGATATGTCTTCAAAAAAGAATAGACTATTTTTTGAAAAAGGCCAGGTTTTTTTCTTATTTTTTCACAAAAATTTATAACTCAAAAACTATAATACCTACTAAATTTTGGTCAAATATTACAATGTAGGAAATTGTTCTTGAATCAAAATCTTGAATTTTTTCAAATGACGCCGAAAACATATTTATTTTAAAAGTTGAAATTCATTTTTCTCAAAAACATATTTTTTTTTAATTCGCAAAAAATTATATGAATCTTACCGTTCTGAATCATATTTCGGACACTTTGTTCTTATATCTTAAAATGCTTCATGTACTGATGATATAACTATAAATTTAATGTCACAATTGCTTCTTTAGAGTGATCCCTTGGTTTCACTATCACTTCATTTGAGAATAACATTTTAATTATTACATAGTAGGAAAAAATTCAACAGCACCACTCATTATCGTTTGTGTTTGATGTTTCCTTAGCGTGAGCACGTAGAATTTACCCGTTAATAAATATTTAAATTTCTCCCGTGTTTCATCAGTTCTCATAATCGTTAACAGTTTACTGTAATTGCTTGGTAAGTGTTTCGATGTTGACTATAAAATATAATCAAGTGTAATGTAATTTTCGTCCATAAAATTACAAAATAAAGTGTCCGAAATTTGAATTCAATCTGTTCGAAATTTGGTTTAGTGTCCGAAGTTTGATTCTTATTCGCTTCATTTGAAAAGCATTTTATTCGATGATTTTATTATGTTTTCAATCAAATAGGTACCAAAGTAGAAAGCTTGAAAGCATGTTGAACTAATTTATGAAAAATATCTACCAAATAATACCTGTGCATAAAGTTTAGATCTGTTTTCTGCATCATATGCCTTAAGCGTCCGAAATATGATTCGGAACGCTATATAGGGTTGGGGAAAAAGAAATGTCGTATTTCTGATTGAAATTTGTCGTATTTCATACTTAAAATTATCCAATTTATGTCAAATATGCGCCGTTTTGTTCGCAAACTTGTTGCCATTTAGAAGGCAACTTTATTATCCCCCTTATAAAACCCCCTATCCTTATTTGCAAAAAACTCAGACAGCCAATTTTTGCAAGCCTCTTTTGAGGCCAACTTAGTATCACCAAGAGCGTTTTGCATGGACCGGAAGAGATGATAATCACTTGGAGCCAGGTCCGGACTATACGGTGGGTGCAATAGGACAGCCCATCCGAGCTCCCGTAGCTTCTGGCGGGTCATCAAAGATGTGTGAGGCCGAGCGTTGTCCTGGTGGAAAACAACACCATTCCTATTGATCATTTCTGGCCGCTTCTGGTCAATCGCCTGCTTCAAACGGTCAAGCTGCTCACAGTAGAGAACCGAGTTGAGGGTCTGGCCATAGTTGAGCAGCTCATAGTCGATGATTCCCTTCCAATCCCACCAAACACACAACAAAACCTTTCTGGCCGTCAATCCGGGCTTGGCGATGGTTTGGGCCGGCTCACCGCGCTTCGACCACGACTTTTTTCGCTTTAGGTTATCGTACGTGATCCACTTTTTATCACCAGTCACCATCTTCTTCAAAAATGGGTCGAGTTCGTCCCTTTTCAGCAGTGCATCGCAAGCATTGATTCGGTCTAAAAGATTTTTTTGCGTCAACTCGTGTGGCACCCATTCATCCAGCTTTTTTTGGAATCCAATCTTCTGCAAAAGGTTCCAAACGATTTTATGGTCTATACCCAGTTCCTGGTCAATGGAGCGAGTGCTCACATGCCGGTCTACTTGGAAGATTTCAACGATTTTACCGGTTTCCACGACGATTGGCCTACCAGTACGGGGTGGCCAATCGGCCACTACACCAGAACGAAATCGATCAAACCAACGCCCTTCGTTGAGTGTTTGAGTGTTTTATCCAGACGCTGTTATGTCATCACCTTTGTCTGGGTCCCTTCACATTGCTCAATTCCGGGTAATGAGAGGGCTGACTCATTAGCAAAGGTGGGTGCGATTGAAGGCGACATTTATCAGCGTCAAATCGCCTTCAATGAATTGGGTCGGTGGCTTCACTCGATTATCACTAAGGTTAGCTTCAAACCGTGGTTTAAGAGTCTGGACTTGAGTCGGGACTTTATTCGCACCTTCTCCCGACACATGTCCAATCACTGTTCGTTAGATGCGCTACTTTTTCGTTTTAATCTTGCAGACAGCAATCTCTGCGTTTGTGACCATGGTTACCACGACATCGAACACGTTGTTTGGTCGTGCGAGTTGTATCTTGTCGCCAGATCGAATTTAGAAAAACTCCCTTCGGGCTAGAGGAAGGCAGCCCAATGTGCCGGTGAGAGATGTGTTGGCTCGGTTAGACTTCGATTACATGTCCCAAATATATGTTTTCCTTAAAGCTATCGATCTTCGAGTGTGATTGTTCATACATCCTTTTCCCCTACTTTTCGTCCTTCACGAGCTATCGGCTCCCATCCTACTAACTTTAGAATAAGTTAAATTGTAAATACATATTAGATGTAAGAATAGTTTTAAGAATTGAGTGTGAAGTGTCAGTGTGAATGAGAATGTGAATGTGAATGTGAATGTGAGTGTGAGTGTGAACACACATCTCCTTACAACCCATCATTTTCCTAATGAAAATGTGTCACCCTTCTAAAATCGAGTCGACCGCGAGTAATCGGTTTCCTATTTTATTAACCAAAGAACTAAGGAAACATGTTAATATATGCTAGTAGAAATATAGTCAAGAGTTTGGCTCCTTTAAACTTATGTAACTGAGCCTGTATAAATAAACGGATTATTAAATAAAAATAACTCATCCATATAGAGATGTCTAAATTTTTCGTTTATTCGATTATCGATTAATCGTGGGGCCATTTTTAAATATTCGATTCATTCGAATAATTGTCTTTCAGTACAGGCAAACCTGTTTTTGTTCGATCGCATTTCGTGCAATTCCTCATTTGTGTGACTGATTTCGTGGGATTTTATTGTTTGTGCTGTTGGTTTGTATGATCCAAGTCTCGATTTAATGATAAAATCACATATAAATGTCATATAAATGTGGAATTGAACAAAAATTAATCGCACAAAACCTGTTCTGCGGGTAATCAAAATTTATAATTAAAAAAAAATGTTATAACTTTCAAAAATACATTAAATAAAATTACATATTTTCAAATGTTGTTGGAATAGCAGATTTGTTTGAAAAATTTCTGCTTGGTCCCTATAACTACTAGTTCAAAAGAAGTATGTTTATAGAATCATTGACCTCTAGTAAGGTATATTTTCCTTGGCACTTTGAATTTGCATACTACCACTTTAGTACAGGAACTGAGGCCACCTCCTTTAATTCCGCTTTTTACTCTTGCAGACGCTGAATTCTTCTTCCCAGTCACCTCCACCACCAGGGAATTATTTTTATGCTTCAACCGTAAATGGTTTAACACATTCGATGAATTTCGACAAAACACCGGTTAAACAAATTTTACAATGCATTTTTTCAAAAATGGTGGTTTTTCATTAATTGCTATTACTGTGATAATTATTCGATTTGTTCATATTTTGATTTTCCATTATTCGATACAAAATTACTCGATTGAAATTGCAGATATTCAATTATTTGAATTAATCGAACGATTGACCGATATCTCTACATCCATACATTAGAAGAAGGGCACTTTTGTAGGGAAAATGTTTTTATAACCACAACTTTTTCATGTTTCCTTCGAAAAAAATTACAGCTAATTCTAATTGAGGAGCTCAGAATGAAAGGTGTGTAAGTGACTTGATCGATTTTTCTTCATTTTTCTTTAGTTAATAACTCAACTGCAAAAACGTTCCAATTTGAGTTGGCTATAGAATCCGTTACGTTCACGTTAAACAATTTTTTTTCAAAAGTACATTCAGATCTGTTTTCAATAATAAATGAAATCTGTTCTGCATTTTCAAGAATGATTAAACTTTCCGCCCATTTAGAGTAATCCATATTTATTCATAGAATGGTTATGTCGAATATTTTTCCATGACATCGAACGACTTAACTGAAATATGTATTTTGAATGAAACTCACATAAACGGTGAGCGATCAAGCTTCCATTGGTGGTGGAGAATCATTGTTTTCAAATTCTAAGCTACGTCACATTTGAGCGTAAACTGAACTCTGTGTTTTAGGTCCAGATCTACGTGAGAGTAAATTTGACATGACGAACTGCCGATACATTTTTATTTGCACAGTACATTTGGGATGTTGATAACTTATTGAAATGACCGGAATATTTTGAGAATTTTCCAAATAATTTGAGAAAGGCTTAGCGAAACGAGTGCAATCCAACTCTCTATAATACCTGCTTAAAAACCAAATTTTGCATTTGTCTATTAAAAGAAGCAGATTCAGTCCTCCTTTTCTGATGGGCAGTATCCTTGTTCCCGAATATTTCCCAAATTTAGGATCCATGTTACGATGTTATCTTTGATACAGCTAAGTTAGGTATTCTCAGCACCGGAGAGCAGTTTTGAAAGGATCACTTTGTCCTTCCGAACGAAAGATTAGGATGTTACAAGTGAAGTGAGATTTGCGTTTATTAGAACATACTTTTACAACATTCGTATGTTTTTTTCAAGAGGGCTTTGAATCCGGGACTAGATTACATTTTTCTGAACCACAGCCAAGAGGAAACTCCTATCAATACGATCTATGGCATGGTCGAAATAACAAGCGAAGTCTTCCTGCTTTACATTTGGAATTAAACTTGACCGAAATCACAACGTCGAAAATATTTTTCTTCATATTGGAGTATTTGAGGTATTCAAAATATTGTTTTCTTTGTTCTAATTTTCAATAGCTGAATTACCATCTCACAGTCAAAGTTCAGTAAAAAAGTATACCTCAATCCATTGGTTGTTTCTTGACCGAAATCACAACGTCGAAAATTTTGAGGTATTCAAAATATTGTTTTCTTTGTTCTAATTTTCAATAGCTGAATTACCATCTCACAGTCAAAGTTCAGTAAAAAAGTATACCTCAATCCATTGGTTGTTTCTTCATTTGAATGCTTTCGACACATTTTTTTAATAGTACCTCGATAATTACCAATTAAAACAACAAATTGAATGATTCCAAATAAGTTTCTGTGGATGTTATTTCAAGCGTCATTTGATTATAGGTTATTGATTCAAATGTGATTTTACGATTACAAGATTTTTTTCTCGCTTGATTGTGCAGTTTTATGATTGTAAAGTCCTTTGAAGTTACCGAAGAAATGTTTCTAATTTCAGAAGGATTATTCATAGTGCAATCCTAATGTCGGAGTGTCAATGTCAATAGTGATTTTGTTTTTGCTTTGGAAACGTATTTGTCCTTGATTACTACGAATGTTCTGGAAAATAGATTTTGAAGGAGTAGTAATTTTGACTCAATATCAGTTATCATAGTGGGAAAACATGATAAGACTAATTTAAAATTGAATAGAATTGAAGATGGTCCACGTGGACAACAGTGGAGAGGTACATTCAATGTCCTTGCTTGTCCAAGGAGGGGAAAGGGGAAGTCTGAAATCGTGCTTTTTTGTCCACGTTGTATGTGGACTGCCTCTTAGTAGTAATTTTTTAAGGAAAACATGAAAAATTTTTGTTAGGAAAACTTTTTTCCTGTGTAAGTGCCCTCCTTTCGATGTATGGGTGACTTATTGGTAATTGTAAGGGCTGTTTATATGTTTTTTTAAGAATTAAAAAAACATTTTTGTGAAAAATGAGTTTTAACTTTAAAGTTCCTTTGATTTTAATAATTGAGCATTTTTTTTAGTATTTTTCAAAACAAAATTTAAACAATTTAAACCTACATTCTATTCTTTGACCAAAATTTTGAAGATATTATAGTTTTTGAGTTATATTTTTTTGTAAAAAAAAAGAGAAAAACTTTGGCCCCTAATCAAAAAGTAGTCTTATATTTTTTTGAAGAGTTCAAGTATGCAAAGTTGCTTAAATGACCATTCTACAAATTACACCTACAACGTTTCACTTCCATCTGAGATGTTGCTGCCAATGGCCAGTCAAGTAGGCATGAAATTATTGTTGTTGGCAGACTACTTTGTCGCTTTCAAACAAGCTATCGTAAAAACAGCAGCACCGCAAGCGCTTTGATTAAAATTGATAACAATATTCGACGCGCTCTGGACAACAAAAAATGTAAACTGTTTTAGTGCTGCTTGATTTTAATAAAGCGTTTGATTCTATAAATCATCTGTTGCTTTGCAAAAAGCTTGTACGCTGTTTTATGCTGCATGAATCTGCTGTTGCATTAATATCAAGCTAGTTTTCGAACCGCTTTCAATATGTTGACTTCAACGGTACAAAATCTGATATTGTCCAGGTCGAAAGTGGCGTACCTCAAGGGTCGATCTTAGGTCTTCTATTATTTTCCATGTACATAAATAATCTGCTTAACCATATGAACTACTGCATGGTTCACTTGTATGCCGACGAAGGCCAGTTATACCTATCAGGTAAGCTGAATGACTTAACGAACATTATAAACATGATCAACATTGATGTTGAAAATATTATTTGTTGGAGCAATAACAATAGACTAATCCCCAATGCTTGTAAGACTCAAGCTATAATTTTAAAATCAAGACACATGTATGTCCATGGAGCTCCGTCTGTCAAAATGGACACTGAGAACATTATTTACTCGGAAATTGTGAAAAACCTAGGCATCTTAATGGACAGTAGCTCAGGGAAGATCAGACTAATGAAGTGTGTCAAAAAGTGTACTATGCGATGCAGACCTTGGTGGTACTCAAACAATTTACAACTCAGCATCAGAGATGCCAGGTTTGAAGACATGTCTTCATTTTGAAGACTTTTGATTTTGTGAAGACATTATGAAATATGTGAAGACATTTGATAGCGTATGTGAATTTTTGAGATATATTATTTCAATGAAATTCTAACTATTGGAGGTCTTCGTACCCACATTGGTTGCGCGTTCGGTTACTAAGTGATCGACTCAGTGTCTGAATCCTGGCCTCTCTCTAACCATATGCAAGAAAAATATCAGGCTGTTGTGCTATACATAACACAACAATGATCATATCAACTGTCTTCGCTGTCCGGTCAGCTGAACAATGGTTATAGTTATAGCTAAAAAATTCTAATGAGCCTAAATAAATAAACAAATGGGATGAAAAAAACTATTGGCCGAAAATATCGTCAAAAGAAGAAGGGCTTTCGTCTCAGTGACATTCGCTTACTGTTTCATCAGTGTCACTTGTTTACTTATGTTCTTAGTAATCAACGGAGACTTTTGTCTCGGGGTTATTCACTTGTTTTTTATTAAACTTTTCCAAGCAGAAATCCACAAGTATATAGAATGAATTCAACAACAAAGCGACTTTCACTTCAAATTCTGGAGAATCATCTCTGTCTCTAGAATACATTGACTCGTTTGCGCTCGAGAATTCGAATGATTGTGACATTGTATTTTCATTATTTTTGGCCTATAATATACAATAGATTAACCTAGATCTTTCAAACGGCCACTTCGCAAATCCAAGGTTTTCCGGTTACATACCGTTTCAATAATTAATTTTATGGATATGGTTTGAGTTACAACCTAAACTTCAAAGCTGAAATGAACAAATTGAGTTATCACTGTTCCGCTTTTGAGGAAGAACCGGAGCTATATTCACTCAATCAACGATTCATCAAGCCAATTATCATTTCTAAACTCATAGAATTTAGTTCGCAGTGGCGCAATGTATTCTTTGTTCGTATTTACTGAAATAAACTTCAAAACCTCAAGGTAAGTTTTATGAAATGCGCTATAGAACAATACCAATTAGAATAAATATTAAATAAGATATCAATTAATTATTCCACTATTTGAGTACGGAGATGTACTTTATGCCAAATCAATGAGCGAAAATTTTCGCTAATTTCAGTTGGCTCTTAATTCAGTTACCAGATTTGTGTACGGACTTAATGGGTTTGACCATATCTCAGAATTTTCAAAATCAATGCTCAATTGAAGCTACATCGAATATTTTGATTTCCGAACGTGCACTATGACCTTCAAAATGCAAAGAAATGCCCCAAAATACTTGGAAAACCTTTTCATTGCGTCATCACTTCCATGAACCCATGAATTGTTACTAGACGCGAAACAAATATTTTTAAAGAGTTTCTTCCAAACATCGAGCAATAAGGCTATGGAGCAGCCTGCCACGAACGATCAAATCAACAACCTCATTCCATAAATTCAGAAGAGTGTGTAAAATACATTTATGTAATTAGATTCGTTATAGATATCAATAGTAATACATACTTTGAGAACCATTATTGGTTCTCATTGGGTTTTTTGTATTATGAATTTAATATAAATAAAAATAAAAAAAAATCATCAGCATGCCGAAAGATTGCAAGAAAAAAATCGTTTCGTTAAAGTTGTAACAGCTTCGTGAAATTGATCCGAATCAAAATGAAAACGACTCGTTTGGTACTAGTGTTTGAGGATCCTGCAAGATAAATTTAAACTATGTAAATAAATCAAATTTTCTATCTTCTACGACACTTCTCAGTCATCGTTTAACTTGATCACAAATCACACACAAATCAATAATTGGAAGATATCGACAGACGTTCATAAAATTCATTGTTTTAGCTACTTTAATGTTTCAAGAACTACAACTACAGAACTTCAAGCAAACCTGTTTTTGTGCGGTCCCTTTTTGGGTGATTTCTCGTTTGTGCGACTCTTTTTGTACGATTTTATAATGACATCGGATCTCGAATAACACAAACTAATCGCACAAATAATAAAATCGCACCTAAACAGTCACGCAAATGAAAAATCGTACAGAAAGTAACCGCACAAAAACAGGTTTTCCTGTAGTAGAAAATTTGATTACTAGTCTACATCTTAAATTTTTCTGAAAAATTATTGGAAATCAGGGAATATTAGGGGAATGTTTTTCGGGTTTAGATTCGACTCCCTAATTTTACTTGACGGGATATCCATCGATCGCAAGGTTATTCCACACATCAGCTAATGATTCCCCTGTATACTAGAGATGTTTCCTTTCCACTTCCGGATCCCTTGTTTTGAGTTTTTCATCCAAGTGAGTTCCCTCATGATCATAAGGAAGTGTTGAACCTGCTGACTCTCGGGAAAGAGGTTACTATGTCACATTAAGTAACACAACCTTGACCCACCTCCCTCCTACTAGCGTTACGTAATTTGTGCACGACACCTCATAATAAAACAGTTTTATATTCTTACGGGAACTTTTGTAGAAGGATTGTGGCGTGGCAGCGGAAGTAACCGAAATCATATGTTGTGACGCACTAGTGCTAATATTGAAGGCACTGCTAGAGTAGCATACACTATCGTTACCGCAGCCTACTGTATTTTTCTCATCATCGGTCGCTTTGCGTAGCATACAGATGAAATGCCTTCCAGCTTTCTCATCGAACATGAGAACCAAATTATTCTCCTCGCAAGTGAACACCAAGCGATATTCTGCTTCAGTGAGATAAGTGACCGAATTGTTCATTTTTATCAGAACAGGACACATTTCATCTAGTGGGTGGGTCAATGAAAATAGTCGAGGCATTTGTATCGAATGGGCTTCCAAAACAGTGCTGGAGGGCTCTTTCTCGAATAACACTCCACTCTTTGTAATCCATACGTTTGAGATTGGACATTCAAGAGACGATATGAAATTTTCGCCATTACTACAGTACACTTTTAAAGTGCTTCCGTCTAACAAACACACTCCTGTATAAGCGGACTGGTCGGTATTACTAAAATAAAAATATTTTGCATTAGAAACGAACGTGCATTAGTTCTTCGTATAGCGTATCTACTTTTCATGACCCGGATCTGGTTTCGCTTTAGTATCGTCCGAATTCAAGAACTCCCGAGGACAAAAGAAAGCAAACTTAATCGGATTGTCACACGTTAGGCAAACATGAGGAGCTGTCTCGTCACTGTTTATGCCTTTCGACCAGACGGCAGTATTGCCCTTTACATACAGTTCCTCCTCGGTGTTCACGTTTGCGTCAAGCATGAAGCCCGGTATATCAACACCGCCGTCGTCGAGCTCGCTGTATATTTCTCTGATCGTGTAAAACTCCGAAGGCGACTCGTCAAGTGAAATGTTCACATCTTGCATCCGCTGTAGCAGGATAAAATCAGACGGCACCGTTGCCGGTTTTTTCAACACGAGGGGGCCTGGATGCTCATCCACCGCCTTGCGACCCCGTGGAATGAATTCCTGCAGTTAAAAAACGCACATTAAATATTTTTCACACACAGCCACAACTATAACAAATCACCATAGGTTCCGAGGCGGTTATCATTGTTTCGCTGAACTCGTCCAGATTTGCAAAATTTTTGGATACAAATTAGACTGATACATAACACGGACCAAAATCGCAATCTGTTTGGTGGGTGAATTTAGACGCAACCGGCAGAAAAGCTGTCAACATTCGTACTGTATTTGAGCGCTAACGTAATGTTTGAGGAACAGGCAACTGATTACCGGCAACGAAATCGAACGAGACATCTGATTACCGCAGCAACGAAATAAATAGAAATCGAAATAAAAGTTCGGAAACCCCGCTAAAAATAATCCAGGCAAATTCTGACAAAGCGACACATTCATCAAAAGATATTCGACTAGAAATAGCATAGACTATCGAAATTGACAGAATAGAAATGATCAAGGCGCCTAGAAGTATATCCAAAGGTGGGCCAATATGCTAAAACCGCTCTGCAGCCATCTTGGAAGTCTACTGTGTTTTGTTTGTAAACAAACCACAATACGCTTGTGCCCAAGCTCACTCGTGATCAGTCTGTCTCTTTCACACTTCAAGCAAGTAATTCCCCTTCTGCTTTCTTCCGTACTGTTTTCATATACCGCTCCCCTAACCATCTTAGTGACGAAACGGCCTAACCTAGTACCATAGACCCGTCTTGGAAATGATATACTGAAACGACTGAAACCCAAGGCGCCTAGAAGTATATCCTAAGGTGAGGCCGTTTCGTCACTAAGTTGGTTAGGGGAGCGGTATATGAAAACAGTACGGAAGAAAGCAGAAGGGGAATTACTTGCTTGAAGTGTGAAAGAGACAGACTGATCACGAGTGAGCTTGGGCACAAGCGTATTGTGGTTTGTTTACAAACAAAACACAGTAGACTTCCAAGATGGCTGCAGAGCGGTTTTAGCAAGTAGGCCCACCTTAGGTTACTTCTAGGCGCCTTGACTGAAACCGACACACGACCAGAGATGCCAGATATTAGGGCATGGTTTCGTTTTGAAGAAATTTGACTTATTTAACCCATTACTGCCCAGGTGTAGGTTATGTTTACTTTGCGACTTTTGCGGGAAACTCGAACTTTGCGAAGCGTCTAAATTCTAGTTGCAGAAATTCCCTTCATCGCAAGACCACAGCCAGTGCATTTGAATTAAATTGCTCAAAAATGGGGGAGGAAACCGTTTGTCTCAGCAATACTTTTGCGACAAATAAAGATTTTGCCGAGCTACGTCTTTGAAGCAGAGTTTTTATCCCAAAAAGGCGGCAACGGATCTTATATGGTAGTAGTCCAGATCTGTACTTTATATGGTGGTAGATCAGGTGATAGAGATAACTGTGAACACAGATTAACTCCAAGACTGACTCTCTCGATCGAAACCCGGTGAATTAGATATTTTTTCATGTGAAGATGATAATAAAACATTTCTGGATGTTCAGACGATTAGAATAGCACCATTTTTCAAACTGACTAATTAGTCACCGCAGTTTTTTACAATCCTCAGTGGATCTAACAGTAGAACAGAGTTAGAAATCATTCGCATAAGAATTCGGCAACCTGGAGGGATGAGTATGCCCACGTCGTTAAAGAAAATTGAAAACAATAATGGTCCAAGGCTGCTTCCTTGTGGAGCACCTGAGAAATTCGTAAAGGTATAGGACTGCGATGATCCAAGCTTCACAATGAGTGACCTGTTGACTAAGTAGGAACTCCATCCAGTGAGGAGCGAACAAGCACCTAATCGCTTCAAAGACAGCGTTCAAGCCAGTGCACCATTCTCAATAGCCCTGACGCGATAAGATGGAAAATCTGCCAGGTTAGTATTAATCGACCTCCATTTGAATAAGACATGTTGATTAGACGAGATGTTTTGAAAAGCACACCACCAACAAGAATTTCGAATGGCTTGGACCCAGCGCATAGAGAAGTTAAGCCACGGTATGTAGACACGTCAGGTTCGTCTCCTTTATATGGATAGGAACATTATTGATAATTTCAATTTTTCCGAAATTTTCCCCTCTAATAGTGATATATTGATAATGATTGATAACAAAGCAGGAGCAGACTCAGCACACTTTGGTGGAATTCCGTTGAGGAGAACTTCATTCTACGAATCTGAAAAAAAACTGAAAACGAGAAGCTTCCCATCTCAATCACATTTCTGGGTACATTTTCTAGTGCCAGGCTAATGGTTTGATTCGCTTTGCACACGTTGGAGAATATAAATCATCATAAAAGATAGATTTTGGAAGAGCGTTCGTTCTGCGTATTTCATTCATAAAAACCCAAATACTTTTAAGATTACGTTTGAGATCATTCTTTTTTGCACTCAACGTACCTTACGCAGAGTAGCCGATTGTATGTGCCATATCTTAGGGTGCCTATACACTGTTTGACCGAAGCCAAATATTTGACTCTTTTTGACAGATAAAATTTGGTCAACGTGTACTGATCAAATATATTCTACACAAAACACGACAAGCAAATATTCAATTATTGGATGCCTAAAATATTTTTTCAGTCTGTTCTTCGAACCTGTCGGTACATGATTAGGTTACCTTGAATATTTCAGTTGATTTTTTCCATGTTCGGTGTTTGATATTGTTTACTACTGTTGAAAATTGAAGAGTAGCAAACAAAATAGTGTTTGTATAAATATCAAATCAAACCTTATCTGTCAAAAAATAAAAAATATTTGATCTCCGGGCAAACATTGTACGGCCACCTTTAGGCTGGCAGCATTAAACTGATGTTTTCAATCGCAATTAACAAAAGTACGACTAATTTTATTGAAATTTGCTTTGTGAATGTCAAACCGCAAGTTCGGGTACCAAATATACTGATCTTTCAACCATGATACTATCTGATCCATGTATATTTACTCAAAGATACTCTACTGAATCACTAACTTGCCCTGTGTGGTTGCCCCAAGATTTAGTGTCTGAACAATGGATCAGTCAAGCAGATCTTTGTTTCTTCCCCTCCACGATGAGGGGAATAAGAACACTTCGGCATCTTCAACGGCACGGCTTCCTCTCCACTGGCCTGGAGCCATGATCCGAGGACATCCTTGCCATCTGGTCCAGCAAGTTTTTTTTGTCAAATTATGTTTTAAAAATGGTTTTTATATGTGTTTAATTTTTTGTGTCATTTGAAGTCCAACTTTTATGTAATAATTTTATGTGCAATAATTTGATCTCAAAACTTGCGGCAATGCCGTTGATAAAGAGGCGAACCAGCCCAGGAGACTGAAAACCTCTTAACTAAAGAATAATAAAAAGATCACTAACTTGCGCCACTGTTTTTGAGCGGCTAAATATCGTCGATACCGCAATTAGGACCCCGCTTCCTTATTTTTTCTTGTCATAATTGAGTCTAGAAAGTTCTGAAACACCATATAATAATCACCAAAAAGTTAAGCAAAATGCGTGTTATCACTCACCCATGCTTCCGCGAGAACAATAACACCATACTCCGTATTTGATGCATCCAGAAACAAGTCGTCAATTCTAGTACGAGGTTTTCTGACATTCTTTGGGAATTTACGATTCGGTTAGTATGGAAACCATTGAAGTTTGTGGTGAAAATAGTTTTTAACGTTTTTTTTTTTTATCCAGTTCATTTATTTGTAAGGCTCAATCGCATAAGCTTTGCGGAGCCGCTAATTCAAGGTTTGTTTATACAAACCTTGATGTTATAAGTTTCAACTAATTTCTATGTTTAGTAGGATTCGACCGAATACTCGCGGTTTACTCGAGGTTAAAAGGGCAACATTTTTGTGGGACGGGTCAGGTTGGGGATATGGATATGAGGTATCGTTGTCTCAACCGAGGGTTGTCGCACGCACTGTAGCATTGTGCATAATGACCAGGGATAGCATCTGGTGTTCGACTAGCTGTCGAGGGTGGGCGACGGTGAGATGGGGGGACAAGACAAACAAACTAATAACGAAAAAGAAAAACACAAAAGCATTAAATACTTATACTAGACCGTTTCACAAACATATAGATCAACTGCATATAGCAGATGTCGCGAGTTCCCAACACGTCTCTAACAGGAACATAGGGTTGTCTTCCTTGGACCTCAAGGGCATTCAAAAGGTACTCTCTGGCTGCGTAATTATCCGTACATTGCCAAACTGCGTAATCGATGTCATTGTAACCGTTTCCACACCGACAGACATTGCTTTGAACAAGATTTATTCTGTGGAGATGCACATCTAGCGAGTAGTGGTTGGACATAAGTCTACTCATTACACGAATGAAGTCACGACTTAAGTCCAAACCTTTGAACCACGCTCTCGAAGAAACCTTTGGAATAATTGAATATAACCACCGCCCAAGAATTCCAGTGTCCCAATCGGTTTGCCAACTCA
This sequence comes from Toxorhynchites rutilus septentrionalis, assembly GCF_029784135.1. NCBI lineage: Eukaryota > Metazoa > Arthropoda > Insecta > Diptera > Culicidae > Toxorhynchites > Toxorhynchites rutilus. Next base: position 117,298,814 of record NC_073744.1, read on the forward strand.
AGAGGGAACTCTGACGCAGTAATTGGAAAAATTCATCGTATGAAATCTGTCTATCAAACAATTCGCCTTCCTGGGCACCCACCTTTGCGAGAGTGTCCGCCTTCTCATTGCCAGGAATTGAGCAATGAGAGGGGACCCAAACAAAGGTTAACTTATAAGATCTTTCGATCAGTGCACTCATCTGCTGTCTCACTTTTGTGAGGAAATAAGATGGGTGCCTACTAGTTTTCATCGACTGGAGAGCCTCAAGCGAACTGAGACTATCCGAGAAAATGAAGTAATGGTCTGCAGGCTTGTTGGAGATCATCCCCAATGCGAAGTCGATTGCTGCCAGCTCAGCAACATAAACGGAACAAGGTTCCTGCAGTTTACGGAAGGCGCTTGAATTTTCATTGAAAACACCGAAGCCAGTGGATCCATTGAGGCGAGACCCATCAGTGAAGTATCTTTTCATGCACTTGACTTTTTGGTACTTTCGGTTAAAAATACGGGGAATGAAAGTTGGTCGAAGCTGATCTGAAATCCCAAGTATTGCTTGTTTCATCGACAGATCGTATTCAATTGAGGAACTGCTGATGGTGAAGTGAGCACGGTCTGGAGTAAACGATGGAAGACAAATATCTGATGAAATATAGTGATGATAAATTCTCATAAACCGAGATTGTATATTTAGATGAAGCATTTTATCAAAGTTTTCAATCACAAGTGTGTTCGTGATACCGCATTTCACCAGTATTCTGAGAGAAAGTTCCCAGAATCGGTTCTGTAGAGGAGTTACTCCTGCCAGAACCTCGAGACTCATGTTATGCGTTGAGTGCATACAGCCGAGAGCTATACGCAGACAATGATATTGAATTCGTTCCAATTTTAGAAGGTGACTTTTAGCTGCTGAGAGAAAGCAGAAAGAGCCATACTCCAGAATAGATAGAATAGTTGTTTTATAAAGCGTTATGAGATCTCCCGGATGAGCTCCCCACCACGTGCCGCAAATCGAGCGGAGAAAGTTGACTCTTTTTTGACATTTTTGCTTCAAATACGTAATGTGGGTATTCCAAGTGCATTTTGAATCAAACCAGACACCAAGGTACTTGAAGGTCAATGATTGGGTAATGTTTCTCCCCAAAAGCTTAAGTTGCAATTGGGCTGGGGACCGCTTTCGAGTAAACACTACCAGTTCTGTTTTCTGCGGCGAGAATTCTATCCCTAAGTTCCTTGCCCAAGAAGACAAGTTATCTAGGGAATTTTGCAATGGTCTTTGCAAGTTTTCGGCATGGGGACCTCTGACGGAAACCACACCATCATCTGCAAGTTGTCTTAGCGTGCATTGTTCTGCCAAACAACTGTCAATATCTTTCACATAAAAATTATAAAGAAGGGGGCTGAGACATGAGCCTTGGGGTAGACCCATATAACTATTTCTGGAAGTTGTCAGCTGTCCAAGGGTGAAGTTCATTTGCTTTTCTGACCTTTGCTGAAGACCTTTTTAGCGAAATCGAATATCCATCGGTTGGAGTATTCTTCACTCTCGTTGGTAGATGAGCGGTTACGCATGTTGCGAGCTACCCTCCACAAGGTGCGTATTGAGGTTTCACGAGAAAGACCTTCGATGAAATTGCGCCAGTAACCGCGTTTTTTTGCTTTAACTAATTGTTTCAGCTGTATTTCAAGCTTTGAATATTCCTCGAAGTGTGTGGATGTTCCATGTCTGCGAAAAGCTTTGAAAGCATCAGATTTTTTCAAATACAATTTTGTGCATTCATCGTCCCAGCCAGGAGTGGCTGGTTTTGTTTTAAATGAAGCACTTGGAACTTTTCTTTTTTGTGCTTCCAGTGAGCTTTTATACAATAAATCGACGAAGAATCGATATTCTTCCAATGGTGGAAGTATATCTATTGATTCGACACCGATTGTTACCGCCGTTGCAAATTTTTGCCAGTCGATGTTCCTTGTTAGATCAAATGGAACTCGAGATGGTTCAGTGGATTGCGGGGTACACTTGATTGATATATTGATTGGCAAGTGATCGCTACCATGGGGATCATTGATGACCTTCCACTGACAATCTAATGATAGCGAGTTTGAGCACAAAGATAGATCGAGTCGGCTTTCCCGAGCCGGAGGTTTTGCAATTCGTGTCACTTCACCAGTGTTCAAGATAGTCAAGTTGAAATCGTCACATAAATCGTAAAAAATAGCCGCCCTAGCGTCATCATAAAGATCGCCCCACCCAGTACCATGGGAGTTCATGTCACCCAAAATTAGAACTGGGGTTGAGAGAATCGAAATTAGATTCCAAAGTTGACTACGGCTAATGGAAGTATTCGGGGGAACGTATACTGAAGCTATGCAGAGTTCTTTATTCTTTGCAGTTATTTGACAAGCGACGATTTCGACGTCTGATAGAGCTGGGAGAGGAATTTTATAGAAAGAGTAGCACGTTTTGATCCCTAAAAGTACTCCTCCATAGGAATCATCTCTATCCAGGCGAATAATATTAAAATCGTGGAAGTTGAGTTCTGTGTCAGAAGAAAGCCATGTTTCGGAAAGAGCGAATATATCACAATCATAATTTTGAAGTAAAAATTTGAACGAGTCTAGTTTAGGCACTAGACTACGGCAGTTCCATTGTAGCACATTGATCATATCTTCTACTACGTTAGATGAATTATCCATCGAAAGATATGATTGATGCAAGGAGGGGCCATGAAGCAGTCAATTGCTTAAGATAAGACTTTAAAGATGGAAGCAAGGCAGAAATAAGGCTTCTGAGGGGGTCTTGAATTTTGAACGTGTTTAGTATGAAATCCACAATGTCCGAAAAAGCTATCAATCCTCGATTAGACGCGAATTTTCTACGAGAAGATCGAGGAGCAGCGTTTTTATTTCTCTCTTCTCTGGGTAATGACGTAAAATCCTTGCTGCAACCAGGAACTGGCTGAGAAGGAGCCTTCGGATTCGTTTTTTTGCTACTATTACCCTTGGAATTAGACAATCTTCCGAGGGTCATTTTAGCTTTCTTACGGTGCACCATTGGTGAAGAGAGCTTTCATTTTGATGATTCATCCTTTATTGAAGATTCTGGTGCAGCCGAAGTATGACCCTCATCAGAATCAGAATCCGATTCTTGAGATGACAAAACCGAAAATTGGTTTTCTTATAAACTTTTTTATTTTCTTCCAAAGATGCTGAATGCAGATTTCTAACATCCAGGATCTTTACAAGATCTCCAATCATCGAGTTTTTGAAGGAACCCGACGCTTGTTTTAGTTCATCGACACTCAGACTCGCGTCGGTTACTACGCCTTCTATCTCCACTTCTCGACTTCTCGACTTCTACATCCCTTAGATGTGATACTCCCTGTTAAAAACTTCGTGGTCAACAATCTTGTTGGCCACATCAAAAGTCGGTGCTTCTACACGCAGTTTGTCCGGTCTCTCTTTATGTATCGAGACGCCCTTATAATTACGCAGCAAATCTCTTGAAATATCAAGAGTTCTCAAAGCTTTTTCCTTGGGCCGAAAGAAAACAACCCATGGTGCCTTCGAGGACTGTTGATAATAACGCGTCCGCGCAACATTGGCATCAGCAGATGTCATAACGGTTGCGCAGACGGTGCGCAACCGCCTATGAAAACGAAAAAAAAAACTCGCACGCACACACACAACTCACACGCACACACTCGCGTAAAAACTCAACTTAAAACTAACTTAGACTAAAAACTAACTTAAACTAAAAACTAGCTCAAATCAAAAATCTTCTTGAAAAAAAACAATAATTTCGTAAAAAAAAAAAATTTAATAAATAAAAACTCAATAAAAAAATTTAGTCTGATGAGTTCGAACAACTTGAACAACCCTATTCAGGGAGCTATACAACGCTGCACGCTACGGTATAAGCACAATAGCGAGACGGCAAAAACTATTCTATTGTACTTCTCTGTTTGATGTTTGGTGAAGATACAAATGTGACGCTCAATGGAACCAATTCACAGAACACCGGTCCAGCGTCGCTGGAGAGGTGCTGCTTCCTCGCTGTTCCGGATGCGTTGGCACTTAACTTGTCACCAATGGGCGAAAGAAAAAAAAAACAACAACCAAAAATCACTTTGGCGGAGGGGAAAAAAAACTTTCAAGCTTCGATATTGTAGCGGAGGACGGACAATGTGTGTCCGTCTCTTACAAATAATCGACGAGGAATGAGTTTTTAACGTTAACATTATTTAATAAAATCGTGACCTGTATTTCGACTTAGCACTCTTACTGAAGGACGTAGTCCTACGTCAAAAATATCGCACGAGAGAAAAGGTGGTGCATTGTAAAACAGCCTTCAAGGGTCAACATATTTGTCTGTCATTCCTTCGCTATTCTCCAAGCGTTTGTTCTGTTTTTCTTATTTCGTCGTCGGCCTCGCAGTACGAAATATAAGCGTGAAACAAAGTTGGAAGGAAATTGATTGTAATGGGAGCATCCTCCAGCACTCCGAGAACGGTGACGGTCGATAATAATTCATCGGTAGGTGTAATAGACATTTCGGACGATGTAGTTGAACGGCTAAAATCGGGAATGCCTTCAAAGGAAGGTGAGTTGGTTTGGGTGATGCCCTTTCTATTCTTGTATTGTTGATTTTGTTGCGACTATAAAATCAAATTTACCTAGACATTCATTTTGGTTATGCAACAGCTAAATAAAACGAAATTGTGTGAACAAACTGTTATTTTTTCTATTCGTTAAAGGAAGTCGTTCACACTCTCAAGATGCGTCTCGTTTTTCCGGGGAAGGCAACGTTCCGAGCTCATATCCGAACCCGGTACCACCTAGTTATTATGGCGAACCTTCGCTCACATCTATGCAGGTTCGAAAGGAAAAAGAACAAGAACTACGAGCCAACGATATTTATTGGATGAAAAGATTACAAACTCTAGAGGCAAACCTGCAAAAAACGAATCAAATTCTGGAAAAGGAATACAACGATGCGGTAAGTGTTGTCACGAAGCATTTAGTCGAATAGTCGAACAAAATCACAACAATAATTTCCTTTTCTCTTTTTGAAGATTGTCGATGTGAAGAAACGTTTCGAGAACACTGCCGTTAACCACCAGTTGCCTCCGTGCCAGGATTTGAAGGCAAAGGTTGTCCAATGTTATAAGCAAAATCCGCATGAGACACTGAATTGTTCAACTGATGTGAGAGCCTTCACCGATTGTGTCAATCTTCACCGCATACAGCTGCTACACGAAAAGACAACCCAACATTAAGGCATGAAATGGACAGTAATTAAATTATTTCGAAAAATGAACTTTTAAACTGTGTTTCGAAGGTAAATTATGTTCATTTATTTGTAAATAGTGCAATGTTCTGTAGCAGGAATAGGCTCATCTTAATGCCGGATATATAGAAGGAAGACAAAAGAATGCTAAGCAAGTAATTCAAACTCTGTGATACGGCACTCGTTACATCAAGCATCTTCGTATCAATTTTCTGTGGTGGTTCCTTCTTATCGTTTTCCTCTGATATATTGGTAACATCCTCATCCCTTGACAAAATTTCTTCCAAGCGTTCCTCGAGTTCTTGGAAAATGTCATACCCGACAACGCGTTTCCTCCCGTCCTGTCCACTGTAGCTTTCATATTCATTCTGGTAGGGGTTCCCATCCGAAAGCCTAAATTTCGTTATACCACTATCGTCAGTGACTTCCTCTTCCGGTGGACGCTGTGCGATAGTTTGGGCCGCTTCCTCTAGTATTTGTTCTGGACTCTTGGGTTGTTGTAATATTGGATTTCGGCGAATAATTGTGGTTTTCACAAGCGATTTGGGATCATCGACGGTTTCGTAGCTGTGTAATTTGTTGAGTTCGTCTTGTGGATTTCCTTTATCATCTTCATTACCAACACCTCTTTTGGCTGGAGATAGATATAAATTGGCTTTTGAAGTGAAGGCGTTTCTCCAAATTAGTCTGCTAATAGCGGGTTTTCCTAACAGGGAAATCATTCTACAGTGACGCTTTTCGAACAAATGAGACTTTTCAATGGAGGACTACTACGATTTAGCTAGAACAGAAAATTAATCACAAACCAACATGGAAGTGTAATTTTGGTTGGACATGAAAATTTCTGACCTCATATCACAATTCGTTGCAAACTGCTTTTTATTTTAAAAGATAAAAGATTTTAGAAACAGCTGAAACAGCGTATATATCCGAAAAAACTCGATTTATTAAATATTTGAAACTGGATTGTGCGACAATTAGTGTAATTCATTTAAATTGTACAACAATAATACTCGAGGAAAAAAAATTGTGTATCCATCAGGACAAACTTTCTACTCTGTTGATGGAGCTTTTTGGAATTTGTAGTCATTCCTCTTATCTATTCTATTCTTTTCTTTCTTTATGCTGGATAGACTTTGGTCTGAAACAGCCATATTCAAACTGTGACAAGCCGGGCTTTTCTGGTTAGCCCGCCTGGAGTGTTATCATAATCATATGCGTTAGGCTATCAAACAAATGAAGCATACATGTCTGCATAACTTCTTGAGTTATCAAGCAAATGAAGCCAAATTTGGGATGTGAGGGTTTTTAAGTACGAGAAATGTTTTACTATGATGGTATGACACCCCTCCCTTCTCTGGAATGTAGAGGGGGTCCCATAAAAACAATACACATATGTCAACCAAACAAGACAATTGAAAATTTTCGGAAAACTCTAAAGGAAAATGGGGGAATTTGAAGAATTTAATTCGCATGTGTTCTACAATTATATATTGACAAGCGTTGTTAGTCCATTTGATGTTTGTGCTAACGAAATTGATCTTTGTTCGGAAGTGGAAATGGATTTGAATGTTATAAAACGCACTCCTATATCTCGAGAAAGGAATTATCCGATTTAGAACTGTTCATTCTATCATATTCTCTGTATCAAACATTTATTCCATGAAACGAAGAAGCATATGATTTGCAAGTGGATGAAAAATCTTGCACGAGAATCGTGTCTGAAATAATATGATATTATAATGTCGAGTTTTGGCAGAAGTACTGAACAATGAACAGTTCTGCGATTGTACCCATGAACGTGCGCTTAGTAAGAAAACGTGGATGTGATAACGAAAAATAAATTTTGGGCGGGACTAGGTTTGTCGGGTCAGCTAGTTAAACATAATTACACATTACACATTTACACATCAGTTAGTTGTTTAGTTAAGTAGTATTAGTAGATTAAATATCTATTAAATATAATCAACCGTTTGAGTCCGGGGGATGGCGATAGTGCTCCTATTGTTATATGCCAAAAGAATGGGGAGCGCGATAACTGTTGCTGTTTTATGCTAATATGTTTGACTTGACACCTTTTAACGTAGTATTTCGTCTTCCGGGAACATATTGGTGGTACTAATTGAACAAATATAGATTCTATCGCTTATTTTTCTTATATTTATTTAAGAGATTTTCGAAAAGCGCTTCTAATACTATCAGGGCGAAATTTAAGGCGATGTGTAGAATGTAATAACAAAAAGGACGAACAAGTGAAAAGATTAAATCTTATTTGCTCAATTTGCAAAAGAGGATTTCAAGCGCTTTGTGCAGCAAAACATAATTTTTTAAAATATATTTATATTAACAAGTTAATGTTTATTGATTTCAGAAATACCACTTTTCATGTGTTTTTTTTTTACTTTAACACAACTTTTGTGTGTCATCTACGGTTATTAGAATTTTTTGAATAAACTGTAATAACAATGTAATGAATGTAATAACTAAAGGGACGAAAATATGAAAAGATTAAATCTTATTTGCTAAATTGCAAAAGGGGATTTCACGCGCTTTGTGCAGCAAAACATAATTTTTTACTTATAACTTTTTAATTTAAAAAATATATATATTTATATTAACAAGTTAATGTTTATAAATTTCATAAATACCACTTTTTATGTGTTTTTTTTTACTTTAACACAACTTTTTGTGTGTCATCTACGTTTATTAGTATTTTTTGAATAAACTCAAACTCATCTGGATTTTTGGTATATGCTCATAAAAATTTCCCCGCACTCAAACGGCTAATTGGATCATTACGGCTAATCATGTTGATGTTAGTGAATAAAAATGAAAATATGGATATAAAAATATGAATTGCCTATTTTTTGACATAAGACTACCTTTTTCAGTAATGATACCAAATTAGAAAATATTTTTTATGAAATAGGTTTAACTTTAATAATTATTTTAGCTCTGAAAGGAAAATGACCCTCATTACATTCCAATTGAATCTGAAATTCACTGAATGTTTCGGTACGTTATAATTACGGTCCCTTTACCATAAATGATTTAAATTAAGGAACGTTGGAAGAATACACATTTTCCTATTGTGTTCCCGTGGCCGAATTTGTATCAGCGTGGTACAATTTTTAAATATCGCTGGTAACGTAACGAGCGTAAATCGGTCGCAGCATTCGTTCTATACACGGTGTGGATAGAGAAAATATTGCAATCTTTGCTCCGCCGTATTGTATTTATTGAGTATAAACAAGCTACTCGCTACTGCTTTCACCTCCAACACCACAACACAATAGATTCAGTTTGGATTTTCTGTTGCAGTTCTGCGTCTTCTGAGATGTTTCGTTATGTGTTGAAGATGTAATTTTGCTAAGTGATACCGAAAAAAATCTTATAGATTCAAGATCAGCATTTTAATTTCAGTGCTCAAGACAGTAAGCATTCAACAGTACATGTGAATGAATAGAATTCATTTGACAATTTGCTTCAAATTGCTTCGCGAAACGTTAGCACTGATCACTCAGTGAAATCATCAATTTATCGGCCCTTATCATTGCTATCAAATATTTGTAGTAGAGTTTTATTATTAAATTTGTTTAATGATTGTTCTCGCCGGCAATAATCTAGTAGTTCTATGTTAACAATGCGGTCGTGCCTTGGACATCATCCTTCTTTATTTATTTACTAGCTGACCCGGCAAACATTTGTTTTTTTTATCAATACCTTCAAACATTCATGTTTTCTTACTATGAGCAAGTTCATGGGCCCAATCGCAGAACTGTTCATTGGTTTAGCTTCTAATCGACCCCGTTGAATTTACTTTTTACTATAAAATTCCTAGTATTTCGTATTTCTAACAAAACTCATCATTATAATATCAGATTATTTTCAGACACAATTCTCGTTCAAGATTTTCCAACCACTTGCAAATAACATATTTCTTCGTTACATGGAATAAATGTTTTATACAGAAAATATGATAGAATAAAGACAGCCCTATATCGGACAATTCCTTCCTCGAGTTCTGTTCTTATCAACACATTCGGCGATACTTTTTATTGGTGTAATTTTTATTGTGTAATATTTTTATAGGACCCCCTCTCTATTCCAGAGGAGGGAGGGGTGTCAAACAATCATAGAAACATTCCGCCCCCCCCCCCTCAGAAAGGTGGAAGAAGTGTTGAACCACTTTAGAAATATTTCTTGCCCCCTAAAACCTCCATATGCCAAATTTGGTTCAGTTTGCTTGATTAGTTCTTGAATTATGCAGAAATGTGTGTTTCACTTGTATAGCAGCCCTCCCCTAAGAGAGGAGGGAGTAGTGTCTATTCACCATGGAAACTTTTCGTGTCCCCTAAATCATTCGCATGACAAATTTGGCTCCATTTGCCTGATCAGTTTTCGTATTATGCAGAAATTTGTTTTTCATTTATATCGCAGCTCTCCCTTAGAGAGGGGGTGGAGTGTCTAACCACCGTAAAAACATTTATTGCACCCTAAAACCTGCCAAATTTGGTTTCATTTGCTTGATTAATTCTCGAGTTATGTAGAAATTTGTGTTTCATTTCTATAGCAGCCCCACCTAAGAGAGGGGGAAGAGTATTCTAAGTGTCGCTACTGATAAATCTAAATTCTCTTTGACACTTTCAATTACAAGGTAGTAAACGTCTAAGGTGAACACGTTTTCAGAAACCAAGGTGTATCGATATGACGTGTTCTCAATTGTTTCAATAGCTTAAAAATTGCTTTGAAAACGGGCTTATGAAATCACAGATCTGTATGCATACTGGTGCCCATTCGGAAATCCTTTTCAGGAACGTCGTTTGATGTTTGCTGAAACGAACACGGTTTGCTGAGGAGCGTCAAATGACAATGAAGTGTCTTTGTTAAGGCAGGTGGAGAAAATGTTTGGATTGGGTTGTATCCAAGGGCCTTTCTCAGGGCTAGAGACGAACGAATTGCAATCATTTGAAGTCTATAATTTAACAGAAGAAGAAGAGGAAGAAATCCATTCAGTTGTGATTGCAAAGTGACATGATAATGGTCTCGCTAGCTCGCCATACACTATGCTCTTCTCTCCTAATCCCATTTCGTTTCTGCCGCTGGACCAAACGAAACCATATTTTTTATAAAAGCAGAATAGCATGTTCACGAATGTCGGTATTGAGATCGGGGATTGGAGGGAGTATTTTTTGTGCTAGGTATTTCCGAGGAGGAATCGATTCCTCCTTTGAGCGCTAAATTACTTACCGGCTAAACGAAAAGTTATGACAATCACTTATTCGAAAGATGAAATGTCTAACGGTGGATTTAGACTAGTGATGGAACGGATAGTAGTTTGGCCGAATACCGGATATCCGGCAAGCTTCGAGGCCGGATAGCCGAATATTCGGCTCTTTATTTGCGAATACGAAACTGGGAGAAACTGCATGTGTGCATGAAGCTAATGAAAGATTACATGTTAGAGAGTAACAAATACCTCTTTACATAACAATAATGAACTATGATTAAATTTGCCGTATAGAATGAATATCCCTTAATAGAGTATCAAGTTTTCTGCAGGGAATATTGAATACATTTTTTCTGTGAAGAATTTTTCATTAAAATGATGAAATTGTCAATATTACTTCAATTTCAATTATTTCAAAATATAATTTTAACACTATTCGAGTTAGAGTGAGTTCAAATAAGCAAAGAACACGAATCAATTATTTTCATTCAAGATTTAAAAACTTGGAACTGTCTTCAGGTATGATAATCTGAGAGAGGGTACACTTACTTCGACACGAATCAAATTAAATGAAGCAAAAGCGACGAAACTGAATACGCGGTGTAATATTTGCGGGTGTTCGGATTATTAAACGGAAACGTTAGCTCTCCCGGCGTGCACCTAGCACGCATCACGCACAAACATGTCTTTTAAATACTAGTTTACATTCATTCACTTAAACTCTACACAAATATTTCTTATTGCTATTACTGGGCGGAGCATCTCGCCAGAAGAGAAAAATGGAAAGAGATAGACTGAGGACGGACAAAATGGTAAAAGATGTTGTGGGTTTTAGCCTTCTGTTTTGCTTGAGCAAGCGTGTCTTAAGTGGGTCGCAAACATAACATCGGACACTTGCGCTGTTTGGCTAAGCGTACACATGTTGCTACAAGTGTCGTGTTTATTTATGGTACTTGAATGTTATTCCGTCGGTCGTAAAGCGTATAGCGGGTGACTAATATTTTATGACTTGTGGTTTAACAAGGGTTTGGGAAATTGGATAATTGAATTTCACTAAGTGTGGAATGAAATGAAACATGCGTGTTAAAACGAAATTGACTGTTATGCGAATACCTTTCGAATGGATCGCAATCACGTTTCTTCATTTGGTAGGCATTAAACCTTTCAATACGGAAGTGTGCTCCGTCAAAGTGTTACCGCTGTACGGAGCACTTTGCCGAAAAGTATGCACATCGCGCTGGTATGATCGATGTGCAGTATGACTTTCATGTCGCTCGTACACACAGGTCGTCGCGCGGATGTCGTAACCTCTAAACAATTGCCTTCCCAATTGGCAAGGTTTGCTAGAGTTAATCTTTCAGCTCTTTGCAGTAATGTTTACAAAGAAAGACTGTCCTCTGAAACTGGCCGGTTAAAAAATTTATAATAAACGTGTCAATGAATTAATGTTATGAGTTAATATTAACTTATATATAAAAAAAAAAAATATTTATCTTATGTTAATAAGAAATTATTGATTTTTTCCTAATATCCGGTATCCGGCCAATATTTACATGATTGTTACTTATTGATTGCTAAGCCAACGGTAGCTCTACGTCCGCGTCTAGTTTTCTTTTCTGTATTATAGTGACTTTCAACACTTTTGGTTGGTTCGTCACTCGGACTACGGCTCTACTTCCATTCTGAAGGAAGGATGGAGTAGGAGTGAGAGTTGAACTCGTGATCTTTAACGTGAGTTAATGATGTTAATTACTACGCCAGATTGCCTCCAGATTCGATCCGTCGATCGAGCCATCGAATGATTACTTTCTTGAACGATTTTCTAATACATGAAAGTATATCAATCGAACATTATGAGTTATGGTCAGACATTGGTCGAGAATAAAGTAAGTCTAGCAAGCGTCATTTTGTAATATAAGGAAATTGATTAAAATATTTGAAAAAATATATAACTCAATATGTTTGATAGTATGTTTTTATTCTAAAATACAACTGAATTGATTGTTCACTTAAATTGATTTGGATACATTTAGTACGACCATCTGAAATTAGAAAAATGACTTGTATTATTTAATCCCAGTAGAACATCGGATACTCACAGTTTTAGCACTTTATCCTTTCCACCGGAACCAACTCTTGAACCATCTGGAGCCCAATCGACTCCGAAAACTTCATCCGCATGTCCCGGCAGCTCTTGTGCTAGTTTTTTCTCCTTAACACTCCACACTTTCAGCGTAGAATCCTTGCTACCACTGACTATTAGTCGTGAATCTGCTGACCATGCGACTGTATAAACAGCTTGGACGTGTCCACGGAATGCACAAATAAATGCTCCATCGCTAGCACGCCATAATCGTACGGATTTGTCAAATGAAGCTGAGGCCACATATTTTACATCAGGAGAATATTTAACGTCGTTTACAACATTCTGATGACCCGTCATTCGGGTGATGAATTGTTTTTGATTTGATTTCCACAGATAGAGCGTAAAATCGTCCGAACAGGATACAAATGATTCAATGGCATCAGGGCAAACTTTTTCATAGCGCTCGAGTGCCGAGTGCTGAAGCTCGTTCACTGGGGTGAGAAAATAATATGAGCCATATTGGTGACAGCCAGTAAATTGTTTCATACTTACTATCTGAAACGGAGTAAATTTTAGATTTTTCCATAACAGGATGGAAAGGTCCAGTACGCAACACGTAGTCGGTGTTGAGGGCCAAATTATTCACCCAATGAGCATGTCCGGTGAATGTTTTACATAAAACACCGTCTTCAGCTCGCCACATTTTTATGGTTCGATCTCTGGATGAAGTGTACAACAAACCTGCGCCACCCCAACGAACCGCAGTTACTGGAGCGGTATGTCCGGCAATAACCTTTATGCACGTGCCCAAAACCACATCCCAGATTCTAACATCATGATCATTTCCCGCGCTAGCTAAAAATCGACATTCTGGATTTTTGTGATACGGCTCCCAACTAAGACAGCTTATCCATTTTTTATGGCCAACCAGCGGTCGTCCTAGTAACTTTCCACTGTTGGGACACCAAACCCGAATTTCACCTGTTTTATCCGCCGATGCTACTTTCAATGAATCCGGTGACCATGCTACACACAATACCCAGTTTTTATGACCAGTGCAGGTAAACTGAGGAGTTTCCGTTGTTAAATCCCACAAGCGGAGAGTTGTATCGCCGGAACCACTGGCCAAATGCAAACTGTTTGGGCTAAATGCTAGAGAAACAACAGCTTCAGCATGACCTGGCATAGAGCTTGTACATCGAGTGACCGGCCGAACTCGGAAGACCGCCTGCGGTTGATATAAAATATCCAGCACATTCTCGATATCCAACTGTTTAGCGCCGATCGATTGCTGCACTGTATCACGAACTTCTTCGTCACTTATGAAGAATAAATAAGGTTTTTGTTCTTCCTGCAATAGAAACCATACTTATTATCAATCAATTACTAAAATTTATAAAAATAATTGTATCATACATTTTTAAGCAGAGCGTTCAAAATGAGTTCCAGTTGTTCCTTGGTGACATTGATCGGGAGATCTAGAGGCGGACCTGCTTCTTCACCAACATCTGACACAAATCGTGCTTGGATTGAATGAGTCTGCGGGGCAGTTTCTTCATCTACTTCCATTCTGCTGTATGTAATATAGAGTTTCCTTTCTTTTGGCGAATCTCCGTAACAGGAGCTTATGAATTCACATGTAAGCACTTCAATGATACATTCAAAACATTCGCTTTTGTATACGTCTAGTGAACACGTGCGTTTTCGGTAAATGGCAGAGGTGTAGCAGTTTTTCAGTCATGTTAGTATGTGAATGTATCAGACAGGTGTATGACACGATTATCGCTATCCCACTCTACCTACTGTCACTGCCTATCTCACTATCCCTCTGCCAGGGGATAGTAACTTCCTGAGAGAGAGGAGCCAGCTCGCGTTTGTTGTGATCGCCCTTATGTCAGCGCGAACCAGTCACGGTGAACCAAGGGGAAGTATTGGAATATGTAGAAAATTTTAACATGATATTTCTTCGCAAAACATTTTATAAGAAAACTAGCTAACCCGGCAAACTTCGTCCCGCCCATTTACTTGATTAATTCTCGAGTAATGCAGAAATTTGTGTTTTATTTGTATGGCAGCCACCCCAAGAAGAGGGGGGAGGGGTATCTAACCACCATAGAAACATTCATTGCACCCTAAAGTTTCCATATGCCTAATTTGGTTTAATTTGCTTGATTAATTCTCGGGTGTGTGTTACTTATTGATCCAAAAATTTGTTTCCAAAGCTCAAAAATTGCTTTGAAAGCAAGCTATTGAAATCACAAAAATCTGTATATAAGCAGGTAGCAGCTCCGAAATCCTGATGAATGGAGTCACCACCAAGAGCATGTTTGTGCAAATGAAGGGCACTGGAGCATCGTGTTCGTTCAAGCATGGCCAAAAAGGAGTCCACCGAAGAGAAGAATAGTATCGCTAAGAAGGCGACCAAGAAAGCGTCAGCATCGAGCTGGTGTGGCTGCCCGGAAGCAAAAGTCAAACAAATCCTCGAACATCGCTGCATACAAGCCGAAGCCATAGAAATCAGAAGCAGCTTCGTTAAAAACTACCGTCGCCACACATAACGCACAACACGAGAGTGTTTTCAGCAAATCAAATCCAGTTCTTTTCAGAAAGAGTATATCAAATACTGCGCTCAAATACATTCTTTTCGTAATTTCTTCGATCAAGTGCGATCAACGTAAAATTACATCTTTCGAGGAACTTATAAGGGGTACAATGAATCTTGAGAAAAACAAACGGGAAGTGGGTATTGTGAGGAAGGGCAGAGTGCTTATTAAGAATGCAGACACAGCATCATTTTGAGTCAACCTATTCTTATTTCCATCAAACACAAACAAAATTCCCTCAAAATGCACCTGGGAGAAATCAATGTTGACTCTTTTCATTGGGAGATTAGCGCTTATTTTGTATATTCCACATACGCTGCATATTCAAATTGTATCGGAGAATATACAATTATGGCTCACATTGCAAAAATCGATTCAATTTTTGATCGGAATGAACGATCGGAAAAAGTCACAAATGAGCGCAAAACACCCATTAATTCACACAAGAACTCCACCGGTAAGCAAATCATAAAAATCAGTTTACTTCTTATTTCGGATATTTTTTAGAAATCATCGAAATAGTTCTTTTAGACAACTATATCGGAATTATCAAAAGTAAAATGACCTGGTACATATTTTATTATTTCCTGATCATGTAAGTGCTCAAATTTTTATCCCCATATATTCCTGTTAGGCGTAGTCCTAAGTCAAAAATAAAATCGCGGATAAAAACGCACAAATGATCTCACAAACAAAAGTTCACGTCAAGTTTCAACACATTTCTTATAAATGAATGACAACAACTTGCTTGATTGAAATTGTCCGATTTGAATTTTCTTGATGAGAATTCGTAAAAAGAATAAGAAGAAAACAAACTATCTGTCATTCAGCTGGCTCCTCTCTCTCAGGTAACTTCAAGCAAAAAAGTGGGACCAATAGGGCGCTTGCAGCGTGCATATGTATTAGTGATCTGTTGGGCAGGCAAAAGTGATCGCTCCATAGGAATTATATGGAGCGACAAGATTGAGCTTTGTTTAAATAATTATTTTAGCGAAATAGTTATAAAGATTACGCGCTAATCTATATGAATAACATGCGAATATATGTTTCTTCACATAAAAATATTTACTTTTAGCGTCAAAGCCATACACACGGGGAAAAATAGAAATTTCTGTTTTGGCCATGATTCATATCAATGGAAGCAGATTGATTATTCAAAAATTTTCACAGAAATAGTGCAAACTGCACATTGCGATTGTATAGCCGGATTAGGTGAAGTGTGCTCCCATTTAGGTTTTAAGCTTTTTGCTGGTCTCGTGAAAGAATAAACTATAATGAATATTCGTGTGCAGATATCCTTAATCGGCGGCTAGTTCCGCCAAAAAAGCAGTTGATTATGTTGAAATTAAGGACATTTTCAGCCTGAAATATCAACCAACTCTCAGATATGATTTCCGAGTACCCGAATGCTCTGCGGAGAAGCTAAATACGTTTATAAGAAAATTTATCGGAAACGGAAAAAATCCATCGATTGACCAATTCATGGAAATACAAGGAAGCATTCAAACGTGAGCTCGAGACTCTGTGACTTTGATCTAGGTGCGAAAATGTTGATAATCCTTTTTCTGCCAATTTTTCGATTCCAATCTAATGGGAGAGTCGCTCAATGAACATCGCGAAATAGGTGCTAGTAAACTAAATAATATGCGTTACACAAAAACTCTTGTTCATAAAATAGCTTGCCTAACTGTTTCACAAAGTTCATGTTAGCTCTATGCACTATTAGAATGACCGTAACTCTATTTAAATCATCTACAAGAACGCCGATTGATAAAAATCCGCTTCTGCTGCATAGACACTACGAATGTAAACAAGCGAATGTGTGCCCAACACATGCTCTGCATGTATGTGTAGCAAGAGCCCTATTCGAGATTGCTTTTATGTAAACAGTGAACTTTTTCTACACTCTAAAACTTGCACCGACTTGCACTGACAACTGAATGATATTGTCAATTTGTGCGAGATGCCTCAAAACAGCTGGGAATAAATATTGTTTATATACAGTAAGTTACATCTAATACGACGTTTAGATAATTAGACAAACCTGTAATGTGACACGTTTAATTGGACATTTTTATTACTTATTGGACATTTTTGTAAACATTGAGTTCGGGGCCCAAATTATGGCACCACATTAAAGTTGCCACCAGACGTCCACTCACATCGCCATATTCAGGCCAAAATCGCTTCCAAAGCGACACTGAGTTGTGCTTCGGCATGTAGTATTAAATTTAAATTACTGTATTATATTGTCACTTATGTTCGCATCATAAGCAACGAACACACATTTATTTTCCACTTGCAACAGTATTCCCGATGATTGGATGGATGAATATACGACTTATACATGTATCTAGTACGACTATTGTCATGCGTATATAATGATGATGATGACCTACCTCATACCCCTACAAAGGTTTGAACTGGCCGATTTATCTAATAGATAATATTTATATTTAACCAAATTAAGATATCAGTATTATAAAACAAAACAGCGAACTGACTCTGTTGCAGGCATGAATTTCTATTAATCGAACATCATAAATAGGCAAAAACTTTAAAAGAAAAACAATGGTCCTATCCTTATCGACATTATCATAATGATAATCCCAACTTCAGACCCAAAGTTTTTTTTAAGGCATGTCAAGAAAATTTCCAACCCGGGAAGATCCTTGACAGATTGGGAATCGAACCCAATATCTAAAAGTGTCTACTTAGAACATGATAGAGATCTGCCACATTCACAAATACTCGATATAACCATCTTATGATAAGATAGTTTACGACAATTCTGAATGGGCTACCTACCTGGGACCTGTTTACAAAACAGATTTTACGTGTGAAATACACATTTTCTTGAACTCTGCCATTGTTGCCGCACGTTTAATTTCTCTGGGCATCGAATTGAAGAAATTTATACCTTTATATAACAACGAGTTCTGCGACCTACTAAACATAAAGTTGGGTGTTCTTGCATCATTCGCGTTTCTTGTATTGTATCTATGAACATCACTTCCTCTTTCAATTCGATCACACAAATATCGAGGCAGCATATCGTTCAAAATTTTGAAGATGAACACCATTGTCATGTAATAAATTCTCTGCTTCACAGATAGCCACTGTAGCGCGTCCAACATCAAACTGGAGGAAGTGTATCTACTACATCTTAAAATCAAACGCATTACTTTATTTTGTAAACGCTGCAATCTCGTTAATTGTGTATTATTTGCAAGGAAGAGGATCGACGAGCAAAAATCTATGTGCGGTGAAATCAATGATTTATACAATTTAATTTTACTGTTTATTGTCAACTCTTTCTTCAAACGACACAAAACGCCGTACTTATTGGCAATCTTTTTGATGACATTATTGATGTGAGACTTGAAAGTTAACGTGTCATCAATAATAACTCCTAAGTATTTGATTTCTTTCACGCGTTCTAATGTCTCACCATCTATTTCAAAATTTACGTCAATACTGGAGTTTGCTGCAGAAATGAGCATGTATTTTGTTTTGCCAACATTTAACTTTAATTGTTTAAATTTAAGCCACTGAGCCAGAGAATGCAAATCTTCGTCTATGTGTTCCGCGGTTTCTTTTATATCCTTAGCTGCGATGAACAGGACAGTATCATCCGCGAACAAATTAATGTCACAGTATCGTAAAACTCGTCGCAGATCATTTATGTATAAAATAAACAAAATGGGCCCTAAAACACTTCCCTGTGGCACCCCGAGTGAGTTGCCAATGGGATCGGAAACAGAATCGTTGAAACGAGTCTTTTGAGTTCTATCGCACAAATAGCTTTCAAACCATTTGTACGCCATCCCTACAATTCCAATGTGCTTCAGTGTTTGTAACAATAAGGGCCTAGAAATTGTTTCAAAAGCGCGTTTAAGATCCAGAAATACCGCAAATATAGTCTCTTTCGCCTCGATATTCTCTTTCCATTTTGCTAATACCAGATTCAGCGCGGTTTCACAAGAGTGTCCCTCTCGATATCCCGACTGTTCTGGTATTAGCAAACTGTTTTTTTTAATATAAATCGTTTATTTTTACAGGCTCAGTTACATTAGTTTACAGGAGCCGAATTCTTAAATATATGTTTTAAAACTATACATAAATAATTTTCCTAACACTATGGTTAGTAAGGTGGAAAACCGATTACTCGCGGTTTACTCGAGTTTAGAGGGTGACATCTTTCAGGAAAGGGATGGGATATAAGGGAACTGTTACAATGTTGATGATCACACTCGATTCTTAAATCTATTCGTATATCTATTGTATATTTACATTTCAACTTATTTTACTGTTTATACCAAGGGGGCCAATTGCTCGCAATGGATGAAAAGGAGGGTATAAGGAGATAGGTACAATCACACACGAAGATCGATAGCTTTAAGGAAAACATATATTTGGGTCATGTAATCAAGGTCTAACCGAGCCAACACATCTCTCACCGGCACATTGGGCTGTCTTCCTCGGGCCCGAAGGGAGTTTTCTAAATTCGATTTGGCGACAAGATACACCTCGCACGACCAAACAACATGCTCGATGTCGTGATAACCTTGACCACAGACGCAGAGATTGTTGCTGGCAAGATTGAAACGAAAGAGAAGCGCATCTAACGAACAGTGATTGGACATGAGTCGGGAGAAGGTGCGAATAAAGTCCCGACTCAAGTCCAGACTTTTGAACCACGGTTTGAGGCTAACCTTAGGGATAATCGAGTGAAACCACCGGCCCAATTCATCTTCGTTCCATTTGCGTTGCCAGTTAGCGATGGTATTTTTACGGACTAAAGAAAAAAATTCATTGAAGGCGATTTGACGCTGGTAAATGTCGCCTTCAATCGCACCTACCTTTGCTAATGAGTCAGCCCTCTCATTACCCGGAATTGAGCAATGTGAAGGGACCCAGACAAAGGTAATGACATAACAGCGTCTGGATAAAGCACTCAAAATTTCTCGTATTCTCTCAAGGAAGTACGGCGAGTGCTTTTCCGGCCTCACTGAACGGATAGCTTCGACAGAGCTAAGACTATCCGTTACAATGTAATAGTGTTCAACAGGTCGTGAGGCGACGCTGTCCAGCGCACAGTATATCGCTGCCAATTCAGCAATATACACTGAGCAAGGATTCTGAAGACTGTGGGAGGTGCTAAAAATTTCGTTGAACACTCCAAATCCTGTGGACTCATTCATAGAGGACCCATCAGTAAAGTACATATTATCACAATTGATACCCCCATACTTTGAATCGAAGATCGTTGGAGCGATCCTCGATCGTTGGTAATCTGAATATCCATGGATATCTTGGTTCATGGACAGATCAAAATGCACAGAGGAATTGATGTAGTCAGGAAAACAAACACGATTGGGAATATACGAAGAAGGATCAACCTGCATGGAGACGAATTCATGATATGAGCTCATGAATCCAGAATGAAAATTTAGCTCGATCAGCTGCTCAAAATTTCCGATCACCAATGTGTTCATAACCTTACACCGGATCAGGAACCGAAGAGATAATAAATTGAAGCGATCTTTTAGTGGGAGTACGCCTGCCAAAACCTCGAGGCTCATGGTATGCGTTGAGGGCATACATCCCAACGCAATACGGAGACAAAGATACTGAATTCGCTCGAGTTTAATTAAGTGTGTTTTGGCAGCTGATTGAAAACAGAAACTGCCATACTCCATCACTGAGAGAATAGTTGTTCGATACAACATTATAAGATCTTCGGGATGGGCTCCCCACCAGGTGCCGGTAATTGTACGGAGAAAGTTTATTCTTTGTTGACATTTTTTACTCAGATACCTAATATGGGCCCCCCAAGTACATTTGGAGTCGAACCAGACCCCAAGATACTTGAATGACATAGCATGAGTGATCGGTTTACCCAAAAGTTGAAGCTTTGGTTTTGCTGGCTTATGCTTCCTAGAAAAAATCACCATCTCTGTTTTCTCCGTGGAGAATTCGATCCCTAGCCCAATGGCCCAGGTTGAAAAATTGTTCAACGTATCTTGTAAGGGTTCTTGCAGGTCGGATTCGTTTGATCCTACGACCAGAGCTGCATTTTTTCATCAATGTCACTGACAACTGACGAGGCACGTTAGTCACTTCCTACTGACAAAATTATCGATCAAATTGTGACTGACAGAGTACGATGCAGCAATTTGCCTGTTACTGAGTTTTGTCAATACGCTTTGACCGATCAAGCAGGCGGTAAAATTGTCCATAATGAATTGATGATTGTCGCAGATTGCATTTTATTTTCATCGAGCAAAACTTCGGTTTTAATTCCGGTTGTTGTTTCTTGTATTTACTGAAGTAAATACTATGTCGAACACGCGAGAACGTGTGAGCGATTGCGCAACTGAATATATAATTGACCAAAGCTTGAACAATCTCCACACGCTGAAATAATGACGAAATTTCTCTTTTCGTTGAAATTTCTGCCCGATATCAAAATTCACGCATTTGTAAGTCCGTTTAGACTCATTTATATCATTTGTTCTCCTCGAAGTTTTAGCATTTTATATAAGAATGGTATTCAGGTAGCAACGTGAACAAATGCATCCTGGTAAACGTGTAAACTTTCATTAGGTGACATGGTCTTGTCTTGACGATCATAGTGCACTGACTTGCAACATGCTTTGATGGTCAAAACACTCTGACAAACTGTCTAGCATCAAAGAGTGAGGAAATTGTTTTGTCGGTTTATATTTTGTTGCACGTCGTTTGGTGGTAATGTTGCAATGGTCGTCATAGTAGCCCAAATTTATGCAGTGACTGTGACAAATTGCAGCTCTGCCTACGACAGACACCACTCCATCATCTGCAAGTTGTCTTAGGCTGCAATTTTGTGTAAGGCAATTGTCAATGTCGCTTACGTAGAAGTTGTACATAAGGGGGCTTAAACATGAGCCCTGGGGGAGGCCCATGTAAGAGACCCGACTTACTGCCGAATCTCCGTGAGAAAAGTTCAAATGTTTCTCACAAAGCAAGTTATATAACATATTATTCAATAGAGGCGGCAGACCCCGAGAGTGTAATTTGTCTGACAAAACCTCTATTGAAACAGAATCAAAGGCCCCCTTTATGTCCAAGAATACTGAAGCCATTTGTTTTTTTTCGGCATAAGCCATTTGAATTTCTGAAGAAAGCAACGCAAGACAATCATTCGTCCCCTTGCCCCTGCGGAACCCATATTGTGTATCTGAGAGTAGGCCATTCGTTTCAACCCATCGATCAAGGCGAAACAAGATCATTTTCTCCAACAATTTCCGTATACAAGACAGCATTGCTATTGGGCGGTACGAATTGAAGTCGGACGCGGGTTTTCCGGGTTTTTGAATAGCTGTAACTCGTACTTGTCTCCAATCATCCGGAACAACATTATGCTCCAGAAACTTATTGAATAAATTCAACAAGCGATGTTTGGCCACATCGGGGAGGTTTTTCAACAAGTTGAACTTAATTCTATCCGATCCTGGAGCCGAATTGTTACTTGAAAGGAGAGCAAGAGAGAATTCTACCATCGAAAACTCGGAATCAAGATCGCACCTATCTTGTGGTATATCTCGAACAATTCTTTGCACGGGAGCGAAATCGGGACAAACCTTTCGCGCAAAATTAAAAATCCATCGATGTGAATGTTCCTCGCTTTCATTCGATGAAGAGCGATTTCTCATGTTTCGAGCCACTTTCCATAATTTTTTCATTGACGTTTCTCGTGATAAACCTCCCACGAAATTTCGCCAATAAGCACGTTTTTTACCTTTGATCAAGTTTTTAAATTGATTTTCAAGGTCTAAATACGTTTGATAATTGTCAATGGTTCCTCGTTTCCGAAAAGCTTTGAATGCATTCGATTTTTCTACATAAAGCTTTGAAAATTGGCTATCCCACCATGGATTGGGAGGCCTTCGGTAAATGGTGGAACCTGGGATGGGTTTCGTTTGAGCGCGAACCGCGCTGTCATATATCAAACGAGAAAGGAAGTTATACTCCTCCAATGGAGGTAAACCATCTCTGGAATTGATGGCTAGAGTAATCGCGTCCGCATATTTTTTCCAGTCAATGTGTCTTGTGAGGTCATATGCCATGTTTATAGATTCAGAAGAATTCGACCCAATGGTGATGGAAATTTTGATTGGCAAGTGATCACTACCGTTGGGATCCTGTATTACATTCCACTTGCAATCTAACGATAGTGAATTCGAGCAAAGCGAGAGGTCAAGAGCGCTTGGGTTAGCAGGAGGTTTAGGCACACGTGTTGTTTCCCCAGTGTTCAAAACGGTCATATTGAAGCTGTTACAAAGGTCATATATCAACAATGAACGATTGTCATCGTACGGTTCCCCCCAGGCAGTTCCATGAGAGTTGAAGTCTCCCAAGATCAATCGTGGCTCAGGAAGGAGTGAGCACATGTCAATAAGTTGCTTGCGGCTAACTGTAACTCTCGGAGGCCAATACAAGCTGACAATACAGAGGTCTTTGCCTCTGATGTTTGCATGACAAGCAACAGCTTCGATCCCTCCAATAGGTGGAAGGTCAATTCTAAAAAATGAGTGGCACTTATTATTAGCAAACTGTTATTATCTATAAAATGCATCAGCTGACCTTTCACAACAAGTTCTAACAGTTTCTCTAATATGTGCAGCATGTTAATAGGGCGGTACTCTTCGGCTTTATCCGTCCCATTAACTTTGGGGATTGGAATCACAAGGGATTCCTTCCAAACCTTTGGCACGTGCCCAGTTCGTAAAGAGTCATTTATCAGGTCCAGCAGATCGTGTCCAATGTTGTGAAAGCAATCTTGAATCACTTTCGCGTTGACATTATCGGTACCAGCCGATTTTTGCAATGAAAAACAGATACCTTTCAATTCAACAAAAGTGATAGGTGAAAAACAATCTAGTCTGCTATTGATAGTAATCGGCTGTATTATTTCGTCAGGTTCTCTGACCAATGCAATACTTTGGTTGATCAGCAGAACACTATTAACGAAATAACTGTTAAATTTCTCTGCAATAATTTGGTCTGACTGTTCTTCTGACCCTCCGAAAACTATGGAACGCGGTATACTATTTTTCGAATTTAATAATGTTTTTAATATTCTCCATAGTCCTTTACTATTATTTTGATGTTCATCGATTTTCCTCTGTATATATTCACATCTAGTCTTTTTCAAGGCCCGTGAATATATGTTCCGCGCTAAGGTGTACATGTTCCAATGGTTTTCTGAATTAGTTCTCAAAAACTTTTTGTACTTTTTGTCTCTTTTGCGTTTGAGGCGCATCAGATCCAAAGAGTACCAGCTGTTCGAATTGCTCAAATCAATATGTTTTTCAACTACTAATTTATTCGTACACTCTCTCAAAATATTAGTTAGAATAGCTGCTTTATCATTCAGATGTCCAGTCATTGCCACAAAATCCAGGCTTGCCGACACAAGCTGAGACATGGATTCTTTAGAATATCGTTTCCAACATTTGATCTTTACTTTATTTCCATCACTGTCATGCTGTCCATTCTCAATGTAAACAAAAATTGTCTCATGGTCAGTTATTTTAAATTTGGCCTCGGTCGAAGAATGAACAGTAGCAAAATTTGAAAAGACGTGATCAATCAGAGTTCTACTATGTTTAGAAATTCTAGTAGCTTCGAGAACCGTTTGTTTCAAGTTGACATAATGCGATAATTGTTTCAATTGATTCGAATTTCGTACATTGAGCCAGTCAATATTAAAATCACCAGCAATTACATTTAATTTACTGCAATCAACGATATTTTCCCACCAGTTCTCCAAAATTTCAATAAATCGCTGGTCACTGGAACTAGGGGAATGGTATACAATTCCATAATTTCCTATCTGCATGCCCCTTTCAACTGAAATAGCCAAGAACCAATTATTTTCAACAGCTTCGTTTAACCAAATGTTGAAATTAACTGATTCTTTTGCATAAATTGCAACACCTCCTGTGTGTTTAGAGTGCGACAAACAAAAAACAACTTTGTAACCCGGTATGTTGTACTGGTCAAATGATTCTTCATTAACTATGTGAGTTTCAGAAAGAAAAACCATCTGAGGACGCACGTTTTCTACAAGTAATCGCATTTCTGCGTAATTTGTACAAAGCCCAGCTATATTCAAATAGATTATTGCCAACTTACTTTCACATGTAGTTTTCCGAAATTGCTATTTAGTTTGAAAAATGTTGCTTTTTTGCTTCTCCAGCAATCTCCGATACACAGGACACTGTGTACTATAAGTTGGATGATTTTCATCCAAATTCATTTTTTGTTCCTTTTTAACTTTCAAGCAATTTATACATTTCCATTCTGTTGATGAACACTCAGATGTTTTATGTTTTCCATTACATCTTGAACATGTTTGTTCTTTTTTGCAGTCGGTGCTCTTATGTCCAAATTCTCCACATTTGAAACATCGCAAAACATTAAAGGCTTCAATCACATTACATTTATCCCACCCAACACTTACTTTACCAGCAGTCATCAGGTGGCCATAAGTGTCATGATCAACTTCAATAATCGTGTTATATTTATTATATTTCAAGCGTGGATTTTCATACTTCGCAACAACTTTAACATCAGTGATAGAAATGTTATCATTCTGACTTTTTAAATAATCGATAAAAACCTCAGAGGAATATTGATCGCTCATCCCAATAATTTTCAATTTTGGTTTGATCGGTTTTGGTATAAACGTATTAAACCTCTCTCCAAGATTGCCTTCAATTCTTTGTTTTACATTTTCTACATTATCCCCTTCCGCACATTCAACAATAATCGAGCCATCTTTCCCGTTCTTGAAATTGGCTATTTTGTGTATTTTGGTATCTAATTTAGTTTTTAAAATTTTTCTTGTTTCTTCACTCTTTTTATTAGACTCAACTGGTTTCACCACAATCACCGGACGAGCCTTACGAGCAACGACATTCGCATAACTTACAATGTTCTTGCTATTATTATTCAGCATCACCTTTTCTTTCAAATTACCTTTTTGCATCAAATCATTATTGTTATTCATCAACATAATTTTTTTACTCGGTGTGTCCAAATTGGCACTAATTGTGCTTGGACTAACATGTCGCTTCCTGTTCATAATAGCTGTGTCCCTATCTACATAATTTTTTTTCAGAGAATAAACTTTTTATATTTTCAAACTTTTTGGCAACACTGGTTTCCAAGCTTGCAAGCTTCTCTTTGAAAAGCTCGTCGAAAGATTTAACAAGCTTATCCCTTTCCTTCTCAATCGCAATGTTTATTTGCTCGATGATGTTTTCTTGAATGCTAGTGAGAGAAAGCGAGACCTTTTCCATCTCTCTTTGCAATCCTACAACATCTAAACCATCATCTCGCACGCCACATTTCTGGTTCGACAAACATTCGTCACATACAAACTGAATATTCGCATTATCTGCAATCAGTTTCGCTGTTGCCTTTGTAAGTGAAGTACAGCGCCGATGGAATCGAACACCGCACTTACCTACACAAGCGACAGGATCATCGCTAATCATTATTTTGCCGTCACACGCCTTACACTCGCTTATCTCGAGTAGGCCCCGTGCGGCAGCAATGGCTAAAGCGGATGAAAAAAAAACAATACAACAATACACAAAACACAACACAAGCAGCTACGGTTGCTATCCTGAGCGATAGCGAGCCGTAGAGCCGTGACGCAAAATCACACAAATATACACAGAATAATTATCAACATGCAAGCAACTTGTACTTATCTGATAATTATTCAAATTCGCCGTCTGTTGCACAATTTTTCAGCAATTTCAGCCGTGAATTCCACACACAAAAAACACTTTAAATTCAGCACTATAGGCATACAAACTACCATATTCGCCGAAAGAAAAAGCTATGATTTACTACAGAGTACCAAAAAAACGAATAGCGGCCCAGCAAACATTAAATCGCATAACAAGCGTATATATAACATCATATGCCCTAAAATTTGGTTGGCATATAATGCGCCTAACTGGCATATGCATGCAAAAGTGGAGGCCATATACATACATGGCAAATGCTTACCGAATTTGTTTGGATGAATATGCAACTTTGACCGGCTATAATAGCGAATATGTTGAAATTGAATTGCGATCTAATATGAATATATTCATGGATTGTCAAAGCACCAAATACGATTTTTGCCATACTCATATACGATTTATTACAGACATAGAAAAAAAAGGCGCAAAATATTTTCGTGAAATGTTTATTATCCCAGCAAACATTAAATCGTATAACTTTGCACATGATAAGTCACATATAATTTTGTATCAAATCACAATCGCATAAAATATCAATCAAAATCTCGATCATATATATCTAAAATCGCATAAAATGCAAAAACACGATTTTCCATGTCATCGATGGATTGAGTGGTAACGTTGTCGTATCAAATCGCATATCAGTCCAAAAAGCATCGCATATCGTTATATACGGCTTTATATGCGTACAAAATATGGCATATACGTATATCGCCTCCACTTTTGTGTGTATATGCTAGTTATCTGCATCATATATCATACAAATGTGTCTTGGTTGTATGTATATCGCCTCCAAATATAGCTATTCATACGACTTAATGTTTGCTGGGATAGCCTCACGAATTGCCATTTTTATATATGAGTATTCATGTTTTTAAAAATAATAATTGTTTGATTGACTTGTGTACAGTAAGTTACATAGATAGTATATAAAAAGTACATAAAAAGTACAGTAAGTTACTTATCTTGCGATATGCTGAGGCACCATTCAGTGTCGCATCGGAGTCGATTTTGACCATTAATTGGACATTCGCGACTGGTGGCGACTTTCAATGTGGGGCCATAATTTGGGCTTCGAAATCAATGTTTACAAAAATGTCCAATAAGAGGTAAAAATTTTCAATTAAACGTATTGCATCACAGATCTGTTCAATTAGCTTAATGTCGAATTAGATAAAAATTACTGTATAACCAAATCAAAACAAAAGCCGAGGCGCAAAGCCCAGACAAAAACCAAACGAGCCGTCCGTCTCCGTCAATTATTCTTTTCTACAAATCCTGCCGGTCGTTTTCGTTGAACGTATGCTGACGGGTCGTTACGTTGCCTGTGTATGTGAATGTTTCCATAAGAAATACATGGTAGAATAACTGACGTAACGTGACGTGACGGAACGTGGACGTGACGTGGATGTTGTATGTGAATCGCACTTAAAGGAGTAGACAAACCATTGCGTGTTGAAGGAGTATTTTGTTAGTGCCTATTAAAACTATTATCACAGTTGGAATCACAGGATCGTTTCT
The DNA here is from genome assembly GCF_029784135.1 of Toxorhynchites rutilus septentrionalis. NCBI lineage: Eukaryota > Metazoa > Arthropoda > Insecta > Diptera > Culicidae > Toxorhynchites > Toxorhynchites rutilus. The sequence continues at coordinate 117,327,330 of NC_073744.1, forward strand.
TATATAGTTAAAAATTATATTATTCTACTTAGTATATATAGTATATAATTAAAATTTCTATTATTCTACTTAATACTAGTGGTGAGTCCAATTCTAAAACCTACAGCAAAATAAAATAAAATAATAAAAAGCTGAATCTTAATGATATAGGTTACGGACTACACGCTAGTTGGTCAGTTAGTTGAAGCAGAAATCAAAGGACTAGAAGAATTGAAAAGGAAACTAAACGTAAGCGATTGAATTAATATATAAACGAAATCACTATAATATGAATTAACTTAAATTATATCTCCATATAAAATCGGATCGTGTAAATTTTATTTCCGTCCCGGAGGATATTATTTCGGAAATCTTCAGTCCTGTTGATCGAAGTTCAACATCATATAATTTACGTTTAACCAACTGACTGATCGACTGCCGTCACAATGCCGGGTCGTACCAAACCAACAGCGCGATCGAAAAATGTCCCGTTAAAAAACCCAGTGGTAGTAATGAAGGATTCGACGCCGAAACAAGATGAAACCATCCCCGGTCGGTCTTGCAAAACGTGTGGAGGAGCCGATACGGACGATATGGTTCAATGCGACCAGTGTGACAAATGGCATCACTTCGCGTGCGTGGACGTAACTGCGGATATAGAACACCAAAGCTGGGTCTGTCCCAACTGTGTTGCCACAAAAGGGCTCCAGCAACAAAGTTCGAATCCCGCCAAAAACTCTACGCTAGCCAAAAGTGAAGCAGGTTGCAGCAAGCAGAAACCTGCGATCGCCCCGAATCAATTGTTTACAGCAATTCCATCGCTCAAGCAAACGGATGTGATCTTGCCGTTCAAGACGATGTTACTCAAAGAGGCCGAAGCCAGCAAGCAGTATAGCAGAAAGGCAGTTTCGGAGCAACCACGGAGGGTATCACCGGCTGCTGCTCATGCTTCGACGAATAATGATCTAGTAAAGTTGGAGCTTCTGAAGCTAGAAGAGGAACGTGCTCTTGATCAAATGGAAACTTCAAAGAGGCGTTCGTACGTGGACAAAAAAATATAATTTATTACGACAGATGACTCAGCCGTTTGAAGGAAGCCACCACGGAGGCATGAGTTGTGTGGGAAGTTGGGTCTGCGACGTAAACCGTGTACAGCAGGAGGGAGCGATGAGCAACGTATTCAATCCTCAGCAGCGTTCGACGTGCAACCAAAGGCAAGTAGTCAATGAAAACAACGAGAACCGATCCATACGACTGACACGAGAGATGCTGCGATCCAGGGAATGTTTATCACAAAATGAGGAGAGAATTGATTCGAGACCTATGGATCAATATAGGCCCAGTTCCGTAATTCAAACTGATCATCCCAGTCATCTAGATCCGATCGCGGATATTCCCCCTCACCATAGCCATGTTATCAATCCCTCCGAAGATAGACACGCTCCCGTGAACATCGACGGCATGCCATCGCATCCTACCGTTGTCAACCATCTCGAAGGTGGGCGCGTTCCAGTAAATCTCGGTCCCTCCGCATCGCTTACTCCCATAGTACAAACACGTGAGGTGCTTTCGAAGGAACATCTAGCTGCTCGCCAAGCCATCCCGAGAGATTTGCCTCTATTCTCTGGCTGTCCCAATGACTGGCCAATTTTTCTATCAACTTTCAATAGTACTACGGAGATGTGCGGTTTCACTCATGCTGAAAACGTAGTCAGACTGCAAAAGTGCTAAAAAGGCAGAGGCGGTCGACTGATGCATCCATTAAACGTCCCGGGCATAATTGCCACCCTCAAAATGCTGTTTGGCCAACCGGAGGCCATTATACATTCGTTAATGGCCAAGATCAATGCTGTACCATTCCTGAGGGAGGACAAATTGGAAACCATTGTCGACTTCGCAGTAAGTGTCCAAAACTTCTGTGCCACCTTGGATGCTTGTGGGCTAGAAGACCACCTTTACAACGTTGCACTCCTACAACAATTGGTAGGTAAACTTCCTCCATCAATTAAGTTGGATTGGGCCTACTATAGTCAATCGATATCCAGAGTCAACTTGGCGACTTTCGGAAACTGGTTGTATTCTCTAGCCGAAGCGGCTAGTACCGTGACAACTCCAATATCCTTTGAACCAAATAAAATTAGAAACGAAAGCCATGGTTTCAGAAAAGGAAACGTCTTTTTCAACGCACATACTGAATCTCCAGACGGATCCTCTAGTTATCACTCCTCTGTGAAGATGCCACACGTGCCGATAAACGAATGTCCTGTATGTAAAGGGAGCTTTATGTAAAGGAGCTTTCCCGAGACGCAAGGTGGGCCGCTGTAAGGGAGTTTCATTTATGCCGCAAGTGCCTCCGCCAGCATTATGGAAAATGCAAATCAAAACCCTGCGGTAGAAATGGATGTACTCTATTACATCACGAGATGTTGCACAATGAGCTAAAAACGTGGCAGCCAGTACAGCAAGCCACACCGTCACAGAGTGCTACTGCAATTCAGCAACCAGGTACAAGTCAATCATACGGATGTAATACTCATCGTTCAATGTCAGGCGATGCACTATTCCGCTATATTCCCGTGATTCTTCGCGGTCCCAGTAGAACATTAAAGACATTTGCCTTCTTTGATGACGGTTCTGAATTGACACTTCTCGACCAAGAACTAGCCGATGCACTTCAACTTGGAAGAGAGGTTAGTCCCCTGAGTCTACTTTGGACAGGCGGTAATAAGCGCTTCGAGGGTACCTCTCAAATCGTAAGCCTGGGAATAACCGGGATTCAGAAAGGCAACGAAGAACTCCGTCTCCACAACGTGAGAACGGTGAAGGAGCTGCTGCTTCCTTGTCAGTCACTCAACATGAAGGAATTAGCTGACCTCTACCCGCATCTTCGACGCTTGCCAGCCGATTCCTATCAAAACGCTCAACCGCGTCTTCTTATCGGCGTGAAGCATGCCCATCTCGGTTTGATTTTAAAATACAAAGAAGGTTTGATGAACGAACCGGTAGCAGCAAAAACACGCTTAGGATGGACTGTTTTGGTGGAAGCTCAAATGAATCACAGAATGTTGTGCAATGCGCTTTTCACTCCCCGGGTCCGGATGAAGACTTACATGTAGCAATGAAAAAATTTTTCGCTTTGGAGAGTCTTGGAATCGTAAAGCCAGACAACATCCCACTATCTTCAGAGGAACGTCGAACACAAACACTTCTAAAAACCCTTACCAAGCTCAAAAACGGTCGTTACGAATCGGGCTTACTCTGGCGCTACGACGATATTCGTTTGCCTGATAGTCGAGAGATGGCTCTCCGTCGGTTTTACTCCATGGAAAAACGTATGCAGAAAGACTCGGTCTTAGCGGAAACTCTTAACTGCAAAATCAACGAATATCTTCAGAAAGGATACATCCGAAAGATTTTACCACAGGAACTATCTCGAACATTTTCCAGGGTCTGGTACCTGCCAGTCTTTCCGGTTACAAACCCAAACAAACCCGAGAAGATCAGGATCGTTTGGGACGCCGCGGCCTCAGCCTACGGAAAGTCGTTAAATTCCGCGCTCTTGAAAGGTCCGGATCAATTGTGCTCGCTGTACTCTATCTTGCTTCAGTTCCGTGAAAACCGTATCGGTCTAACAGGAGATATTAGGGAGATGTTCCACCAAGTGGAAATTGTGGAAGCCGACAAGCAATGCCAGCGATTTTTTTGGCGCAATCCAGGTGGAGATATCGACACGTACGTAATGAAGGTTATGACCTTCGGAGCATGCTGTTCACCGAGCTGTGCGCAGTACGTTAAAAACGTCAATGCAGAACGATTTCTCAAGCAGTTTCCAGCCGCTGCGGACGTAATCATTAAGCGACACTACGTCGACGATATGCTGGTAAGCGTTGAGTCAGAGAAAGAGGCTATTCAACTGGCACAGGAAGTAAAGCACATCCACCCGCAAGGCGGGTTTGAGATCCGCAACTGGATCAGCAATTCAAACCAGGTATTAAAAGCACTTCTAGAAGGGGCTGTCCAGGAAAAGAATCTGGATCTTTCGTCTGATGTCGCTGCTGAGAAGGTATTAGGGATGTGGTGGTGCACCACATCGGATTCGTTTGCGTATAAAATCGGGTGGAACCGATACGATCAAGCGCTGTTGAAGGGCAAACGATGTCCTACGAAAAGAGAGGTGTTCCGAGTACTAATGACTATATTCGACCCTCTCGGGCTTATCGCACATTTCCTCATGTTTCTTAAGGTGCTTCTACAGGAAATCTGGCGCTCCGGAGTGACGTGGGATGAACGAATTGACGACGTGTCCTACGAAAAATGGCGGTTGTGGCTGAATGTTCTGCCAGAGGTGGAAAAAGTCCGAGTTCCACACTCGGCGATGGACATGTCGTACAGCTCCACACTTTCGTGGACGCCAGCGAAAATGGATACGCCGCAGCTTCATATCTTCGCTTCGTTCGAGACGGCGTCATAGAATGTGCTTTAGTATCAGCTAAAACCCGAGTGGCCCCGTTAAAGTTCTTGTCCATCCCCAAGCTCGAACTACTTGCGGCTGTCATCGGTTCGAAACTGGCTCAAATGATAATCGAGACGCTTTCCGTACACATCCCCGAACGTTTTTTCTGGTCCGACTCGTGGGACGTAATTTGCTGGATTAATTCCGACCATCGAAGATACACGCAGTTCGTTGCGGCCCGCGTGAGTGACATCCTGGACATCACTGAAACCAACGAGTGGCATTGGGTGCCCAGCAAGCAGAATGTAGCTGTCCCGATTTATCCCCCGAAGGTAGATGGTTCCAGGCTCCTGACTTTCTATGGGGACACGATTCAGAATGGCCGCAATTTGTGTCGAGAGGTAAATCGACCAACACAGAGCTTCGTCCTAATTTGTTTATCCATTATACTGCACCAATTCAACTGATCTCCGCGTCTAACTTTTCAAAATGGAAGCGGCTCATCAATGGAGTCACACTTGTTCATCGTTTCCCCGAGAACTGTCGACGTAAAAACCAGAAACATCCGATTTACACCCAACCACTGACTATGCTGGAACTCCGATATTCCGATATATATATATATATATATATATATATATATATATATATATATATATATCTTCTTCGTTGTGCACAGCAGGAATCATACCCAGCCGAATACGCAATCCTCCGAGCGGCCAAAAAAGATATGAAAGCCTCATTTGGCACGGTTCCTAAGGACAGTAAATTGTACCAATTGACACCGTTTTTGGACGACAACGGACTGATCAGAATGCGCGGGAGAACAGGGTTTTGCAGTTACATTTCCGAAGATGCCAAAAATCCTATCGTCCTCCCTCGTGGTCATCACGTTACCGATTTGATCATTAAGCACTACCACGGAAAACTCCACCACCAAAATCACGAGGCTGTTATGAACGAGATACGTCAGAAGTACAGGATCCCGCGACTTCGTTCTTGCTACGCAAGTGTCCGCAGGGGTTGTCAACGTTGCAAAAACGAGAAGAAGGTTCCACAGCCACCAGTAATGGCCGACCTATCACCGGTTCGACTTGCCGCATTTTCGCGACCATTTACTTACGTAGGAGTCGACTACTTCGGACCAATCGAAGTCTCTGTCGGCAGAAGAGTGGAGAAAAGATGGGGTATGTTGATTACCTGTCTTACAGTTCGAGCGATACACATCGAAGTGGTGCACTCCCTTACTGCAAGTTCTTGCGTAATGGGATTGCGTAATTTTATTTCTCGACGTGGGGTGCCCAGAACCATCTACAGTGACCGTGGGACCAACTTCGTCGGAGCAATCCGAGAACTGGAGACAGCGTATGCAGCACTGAATCAGAACGAGTTGATGAAAGAGTTCGTGACCAGCAACACCTCGTGGGTATTTATACCGCCAGCGTCCCCGCATATGTGTGGCTGCTGGGAAAGACTCATCAGAACAGTGAAGAAGAACTTGATGGCTATCCAAGTATCCCGAAAGCCGTCTGATGAGGTTTTGCGCAACATGTTGACAGAGATCGAAAAATACTGTCAACTCCCGTCCTCTGACGCACGTTCCCATCGACGATATTTCTGCTCCAGCTCTCACTCCGAACGATTTGCTGCTTGATTCATCCAACGGTTCTAAGCCCTTGACGATTCCCGACGACAGTGGCGCTGCCCTGAAGCAGGACTGGCGAATGTCACAGATCCTTGCTAACCAAATTTGGCGGCGATGGTTATCGGAATACCCGAAATCACTAAACGAACCAAGTGGTTCTCCGATGCCAGACCAATAGCTATTGATGATGTCGTCGTCATAGTCGACCCGAAGCTTCCGCGTGATTGTTGGCCGAAAGGAAGGGTCATAGGAACTTGCGCGGGTAGAGACGGCCGTATCCGATCAGCAGTTGTACGCACCATCAATGGCGTGTATGAGCGGCCAGTAACTAAATTGGCTATTCTGGACGTTCGGCGCGACGAGTAGTGAGTTACTAAGCTCACCTGGGGGGAGGATGTTGTATACGCACCTACCGTCAAAGGTATTGCACCTAGCGTCAACAATGAAACAATTGACAGCAAAGCGGAAGCAACGATGACAGCCGAATAAAGGAGTAGACAAACCATTGCGTGTTGAAGGAGTCTTTTGTTAGTGCCTATTAATACTATTATCACAGTTGGAATCACAGGATCGTTTCTTATATAGTTAAAAATTATATTATTCTACTTAGTATATATAGTATATAATTAAAATTTCTATTATTCTACTTAATACTAGTGGTGAGTCCAATTCTAAAACCTACAGCAAAATAAAAAAAAATAATAAAAAGCTGAATCTTAATGATATAGGTTACGGACTACACGCTAGTTGGTCAGTTAGTTGAAGCAGAAATCAAAGGACTAGAAGAATTGAAAAGGAAACTAAACGTAAGCGATTGAATTAATATATAAACGAAATCACTATAATATGAATTAACTTATAGGTAAATTATATCTCCATATAAAATCGGATCGTGTAAATTTTATTTCCGTCCCGGAGGATATTATTTCGGAAATCTTCAGTCCTGTTGATCGAAGTTCAACACGTAAGATCGTCCGAAGTATAAATGAATAAAAAGGATAGTATATAAAATTATGTGTTTTAGGTTTTCATTTCATTATTTCTCTATACTTCACAAACTTATATAATTTTAAAATCGTTTTGTCTCTTCCGTAAATATTTTTCAAATCATTTTGTTTCTTTCGTATACAGTTCGTATTGAATGCTAGTAATTACAACATATTCTGTAACTATTCCAAATCTACTTTGCCTACTTCACCTCAATATGTACTCATTAATCAATGATGAGCCCAGCCGTATGGCACCCGCCATGTTTTTGATGCCAACATCTAACACGTCAGAAGTATTTGTTTTTTTCAAAACAGCGATCCGCGTTGACAGCAGTGAGCTTCGTTTACTAGTTTAGGGGAGCGTCAAAGAACAGCTGATTTTCAGTCGGAGTGAACGTTTTCAAAATTAAAATTATGAATGAAAATTAGCTTTCCCATATCAAATTAGTATTCTGTTTAAATTAAAAACATTTTCGTTTGCAGATGGGGAAAAAGTCTCATACGAAAATTGTTTATGAAGACAACTTCATATTATAAAGAAAAAAATCAGCAACAATGTTGGAATTGTATGACCATATGGTTGAATGAAAGTCAGAAATACGTGTTTCTAATAATTGAATAACATAATGTGAAAATTTTCATTCAAATTTTAAAATTTGAAAACCGGCTTCGTGTCTTCTAATCTGGTAGATATTACACTAACGATTTTGGGACCCAAATTATGACTCAAACTTGAAGTCGCCACCAGACGTCGACGTTATCGCGAATTACCAATTTACCCAGGGGTACGACTAAAACGTCAAATTCCTCATATTGCCAGTGTACCCAATATTGCTGCGGTTTACTGACATTTTGGTTCAATCAATTGCTGTTGTTTACAACTCCATGTTAAATGTGAACACCTCCATGTGAAACCGAAATATGAAAATCGCTCATGCAGTTAGAATAAAGCAGCGCATTTTTCGATTTCAATCCTCGTAAATGATATGTTGATAAACAAATGACGCCATATTGATTTTGATTTTGGGTAGCCTATATTCAATTGATGTCTAACCCCTGAATTTACCACCATCTGACATATCGTGATGTCGATGATGAACTTTTACAGCAGAGGGATAGTGAGATAGGCGGTGACGGTAGGTAGAGTGAGATAGCGATAATCGTGTCATACACCTGGATGAGCCACTTATCAATTCGCGTTGACGGCGGAATGGTGTCGACATCTGGATACGATATAAGTTTGTATGGGGCCAACTATTCTCTATCAGATTAGTCGACCCTAAAGCAGTTTTAAATTGCCAAAATTTGTATGATTTTTTTTCTTGGCGTTATTTACCTACTAGAAGTACGTTGTTCTAACCAAATTCGAACTATTTTCTATAAATTTTCAGATATTCTCACCAAAACTTACCATTATAATATAAACTTATCTTTAGACACAATTTTTGTATGATATTTTTTCACTACTTGCAAGCAAAAGTGATTTTATTTTACATAGAATTCTAATTTGGTTTGGTAAAAACAAATTTCATTCATAATTTTTATTTTAAAAGTACGTTCGTTTCTTCTGCAAACCCATATTGTCATGCCTATTCCCCCAATTTGTAATACGAAGCTCATTGCCATCAAGGCGGATTGATATTTTGTTTACAATACAGATGAGTGAATGTTTAGATGAATTTGGCAACGCTACATATTTGTCAAAATCAGCTGTCGTAAAATGAACTACGTCGTACGAGGAGGAAAAGTTGTGAAATTCTCATCAGTTTGTGAAACGAAAAACAACAGCCATGACTACACTTCAGAAAAGTTTCAATTCATTGCTAAAATTACGACGTGCTCAAAGCGTCCCAATTGCTTTGTATCATGCTAATGTTTTGGATCACTATGAAAATCCACGAAATGTTGGTTCTATGGATAAAAAGGACAAAACGGTCGGAACTGGTCTAGTTGGAGCACCGGCTTGCGGTGATGTTATGAAGTTGCAGATCAAGGTCGATGAAAACGGAAAAATCATCGATGCCAAATTCAAAACTTTTGGATGTGGTTCAGCTATAGCATCCAGCTCGTTGGCAACTGAATGGGTAAAAGGAAAAACTTTGGATGAAGCGAAAAAGCTCAAGAATACGGATATTGCTAAAGAACTCTCTTTGCCTCCTGTTAAGTTGCATTGCTCGATGCTCGCAGAGGATGCCATCAAAGCCGCACTTGAGGACTACAAAAAGAAGCAGAACTAATAGGAAGGATCTCAACGCTACTGTTAGTCGTTAGTCATTAGGATGGGTATATAAACTACTTGTACAATAACCATGCCTGTTAGCAAATGCACATAATTTGTTGAAGGCATAGCAATATGTTTAGATTCAGATTGCTTCGTTAATGTGACACATCGCATGAAATAAATTCATAATTTGAAAAGCAATTATTTCTTTCAAATTTGCTAAAATATCGAAATGAGTTGAATTCAAAATAGTGATTCGTATCGTGTGGAGCTTAGATATAACATGTGATAAATGAATAAAATTGCAGTTGCAAGCTTCGCAAAGTAGTTTTATTTACCACATAGCCCTCTGAACACCCGATAATTTATTATAATCGGCTAGATGTCTCCAAACAATACGGCTAACGCGCCACCGATGAACAATACCACGAGGTCTGGATGTAACGGCGCAACGTTCTCTAACCCTTACCAAGGACGTGTCACGGGGAAAAGCATGAATCTCAGCACTAGCAACTTCCAGAAGTTCCAAAGGTAATATAGTATTTTTACGAAGTGAATTCACACGAAGACGATCCTTTGCGTGTTCCATTACACATTTTCGGCGCTTAGCGTCTTTTATCATTCGCCAATCGGTCCATTTGTTACGTACTTGCTGAAACTTAGATTTAATTATAAGTGAAATTTAATCAAGTTTTGTTCAATATCATATAGTTACTGAAAATCCAGTCGTGGTGCAAACGGAACCGGCACAACGTTGAAGAATATGGATCATAGACATCCTACTTTTTGAGTTGATTATAATTTGATTGGATTTTGTTATGTAAATCCAAATCAAGATGTTTATATTTTAGAAGGTGTAACCATTTGATCACTATGTTAGTGGGGAGAGCACCCCATTGCTTTGATATTAACGTAGGACTACGTCTAACGGGAATAAAAAGGGGGTAAAATGAAAATCTAGACACTGAACATGTAGGAATAAAATAAAGATTTCGAACGCTTATAACTCGACAGGGATGAATGACCTTTGGGTTAAAGTCCCTTCAAAAACAAGAACAGAACAGCTTATAACTCGAGTATTTCTTAATAGATCGCAAAGATGTTTTCATCAATTGCTAAGGAATATTTCTACGCATCTATCACAATAAATAACATTTTATTTTTCTTGACAAAAATTGGCATCGTGAGAACAAAAATCAATTGACGCTTTTCAGGGCCACCAATCCTTTCACAGAAAAGTTGTTGGGGCGAAAAACGAAGATTTTCAACTTGGACACCGGGTTCTTAGCAGCAATAAACACTTTATTTCCAGGTTTAGCGCAGCTTTAAACTGCAAAAAATATATTTATTCAAATATGGCTTCCACGGTGAAATTTTTCAATTACACATTCGGTGTTGTTACGTGATGAATTGAGAAGAAATTCAATTGCTCCTAACAAATTTGACGATCATTCCTCGTCGATTATTTGCAAGAGACGGACACACATTGTCCGTCCTCCGCTACAATATCGAAGCTGGAAAGTTTTTTTTCCCCCTCCGCCAAAGTGATTTTTGGTTGTTGTTTTTTTTTCTTTCGTCCATTGGTGACAAGTTAAGTGCCAACGCATCCAGAACAGCGAGGAAGCAGCACCTCTCCAGCGACGCTGTACCGGTGTTCTGTGAATTGGTTCCATTGAGCGTCACATTTGTATCTTCACCAAACATCAAACAGAGAAGTACAATAGAATAGTTTTTGCCGTCTCGCTATTGTGCTTATACCGTAGCGTGCAGCGTTGCAGAAAGCTCCCTGAATAGGGTTGTTCAAGTTGTTCGAACTCATCAGACTAAATTTTTTTATTGAGTTTTTATTTATTAATTTATTTTTTTTACGAAATTATTGTTTTTTTTTCAAGAAGATTTTTGATTTGAGCTAGTTTTTAGTTTAAGTTAGTTTTTAGTCTAAGTTAGTTTTAAGTTGAGTTTTTGCGCGAGTGTGTGCGTGTGAGTTGTGTGTGTGCGTGCGAGTTTTTTTTTCGTTTTCATAGGCGGTTGCGCACCGTCTGCGCAACCGTTATGACATCTGCTGATGCCAATGTTGCGCGGACGCGTTATTATCAACAGTCCTCGAAGGCACCATGGGTTGTTTTCTTTCGGCCCAAGGAAAAAGCTTTGAGAACTCTTGATATTTCAAGAGATTTGCTGCGTAATTATAAGGGCGTCTCGATACATAAAGAGATACCGGACAAACTGCGTGTAGAAGCACCGACTTTTGATGTGGCCAACAAGATTGTTGACCACGAAGTTTTCAACAGGGAGTATCACATCTACATCCCTTCTCGAGAAGTGGAGATAGAAGGCGTAGTAACCTACGCGAGTCTGAGTGTCGATGAACTAAAACAAGCGTCGGGTTCCTTCAAAAACTCGATGATTGGAGATCTTGTAAAGATCCTGGATGTTAGAAATCTGCATTCAGCATCTTTGGAAGAAAATAAAAAAGTTTATAAGCCCTCGCACTCTTTTCGAGTTACTTTCGCAGGTTCTGTTCTCCCAAACTATGTGAAAGTAGAAAATGTTTTTTTCCCAGTGCGCCTGTTTGTACCGCGGGTTTATAATTGTACCAAATGTAAAAAGTTGGGACACTCGGTTAGCCACTGCGGCAACAAATTTCGTTGCGGCAAATGTGGCGATAAACATAGTGAGGATTCTTGCACTCAAACAGTGGAAAAATGTATTCACTGTGGCGAGAATCCTCACCCTCTACAAAAGTGCCCAAGGTACAAACAGCACTCCGATAAAGTGAAGCGTTCTATGGCTGGACGCTCCAAGCGGACTTATGCTGAAATGCTAAAGACCGCATCAGCCGCTCAAAATGAAAACCAATTTTCGGTTTTGTCATCTCAAGAATCGGATTCTGATTCTGATGAGGGTCATACTTCGGCTGCACCAGAATCTTCAATAAAGGATGAATCATCAAAAAGAAAGCTCTCTTCACCAATGGTGCACCGTAAGAAAGCTAAAATGACCCTCGGAAGATTGTCTAATTCCAAGGGTAATAGTAGCAAAAAAACGAATCCGAAGGCTCCTTCTCAGCCAGTTCCTGGTTGCAGCAAGGATTTTACGTCATTACCCAGAGAAGAGAGAAATAAAAAAGCTGCTCCTCGATCTTCTCGTAGAAAATTCGCGTCTAATCGAGGATTGATAGCTTTTTCGGACATTGTGGACTTCATACTAAACACGTTCAAAATTCAAGACCCCCTCAGAAGCCTTATTTCTGCCTTGCTTCCATCTTTAAAGTCTTATCTTAAGCAATTGACTGCTTCATGGCCCCTCCTTGCATCAATCATATCTTTCAATGGATAATTCATCTAACGTAGTAGAAGATATGATCAATGTGCTACAATGGAACTGCCGTAGTCTAGTGCCTAAACTAGACTCGTTCAAATTTTTACTTCAAAATTATGATTGTGATATATGCGCTCTTTCCGAAACATGGCTTTCTTCTGACACAGAACTCAACTTCCACGATTTTAATATTATTCGCCTGGATAGAGATGATTCCTATGGAGGAGTACTTTTAGGGATCAAAAAGTGCTACTCTTTCTATAAAATTCCTCTCCCAGCTCTATCAGACGTCGAAATCGTCGCTTGTCAAATAACTGCAAAGAATAAAGAACTCTGCATAGCTTCAGTATACGTTCCCCCGAATACTTCCATTAGCCGCAGTCAACTTTGGAATCTAATTTCGATTCTCTCAACCCCAGTTCTAATTTTGGGTGACATGAACTCCCATGGTACTGGGTGGGGCGATCTTTATGATGACGCTAGGGCGGCTATTTTTTACGATTTATGTGACGATTTCAACTTGACTATCTTGAACACTGGTGAAGTGACACGAATTGCAAAACCTCCGGCTCGGGAAAGCCGACTCGATCTATCTTTGTGCTCAAACTCGCTATCATTAGATTGTCAGTGGAAGGTCATCAATGATCCCCATGGTAGCGATCACTTGCCAATCAATATATCAATCAAGTGTAGCCCGCAATCCACTGAACCATCTCGAGTTCCATTTGATCTAACAAGGAACATCGACTGGCAAAAATTTGCAACGGCGGTAACAATCGGTGTCGAATCAATAGATATACTTCCACCATTGGAAGAATATCGATTCTTCGTCGATTTATTGTATAAAAGCTCACTGGAAGCACAAAAAAGAAAAGTTCCAAGTGCTTCATTTAAAAGAAAACCAGCCACTCCTGGCTGGGACGATGAATGCACAAAATTGTATTTGAAAAAATCTGATGCTTTCAAAGCTTTTCGCAGACATGGAACATCCACACACTTCGAGGAATATTCAAAGCTTGAAATACAGCTGAAACAACTAGTTAAAGTAAAAAAACGCGGTTACTGGCGCAATTTCATCGAAGGTCTTTCTCGTGAAACCTCAATACGCACCTTGTGGAGGGTAGCTCGCAACATGCGTAACCGCTCATCTACCAACGAGAGTGAAGAATACTCCAACCGATGGATATTCGATTTCGCTAAAAAGGTCTGTCCAGACTCAGTTCCAGCCCAACATATTCTTCGAGAAACGTCTCCGAGCGGTGGACCTCTGGACAGACCATTCTCAATGCTGGAATTTTCTATGGCTCTTCTTTCATCGAACAACTCTTCACCCGGAAGCGATATGATTAAATTCGTTCTTCTAAAAAATCTTCCCGATATCGCGAAAAGACGCTTGCTAGACTTATTCAATACTCTACTAGAAAACAATATTGTGCCACCCGAATGGAGACAGGTCAAAGTGATAGCAATTCAAAAGCCTGGCAAACCAGCGTCTGACCATAACTCATACCGTCCGATTGCTATGCTCTCGTGCATTAGAAAATTGCTGGAGAAAATGATCCTTCGAAGACTCGATCAATGGATCGAGACAAATAATTTGCTATCAAGTACACAATTTGGGTTTCGCAAGAGCAAAGGAACAAACGATTGTCTAGCGTTGCTTTCTACAGATATTCAACTGGCCTTTGCGCACAAGGAGCAACTGGCTTCAGTATTCTTGGATATTAAGGGAGCTTTTGATTCAGTTTCCATAGAAATTCTGTCAGACAATCTGAACAGATGTGGACTTCCTGGAATTTTGAATAACTTCTTGTACAATTTGTTGTCAGAAAAGCAAATGAACTTCACCCTTGGACAGCTGACAACTTCCAGAAATAGTTATATGGGTCTACCCCAAGGCTCATGTCTCAGCCCCCTTCTTTATAATTTTTATGTGAAAGATATTGACAGTTGTTTGGCAGAACAATGCACGCTAAGACAACTTGCAGATGATGGTATGGTTTCCGTCACAGGTCCCCATGCCGAAAACTTGCAAAGACCATTGCAAAATTCCCTAGATAACTTGTCTTCTTGGGCAAGGAACTTAGGGATAGAATTCTCGCCGCAGAAAACAGAACTGGTAGTGTTTACTCGAAAGCGGTCCCCAGCCCAATTGCAACTTAAGCTTTTGGGGAGAAACATTACCCAATCATTGACCTTCAAGTACCTTGGTGTCTGGTTTGATTCAAAATGCACTTGGAATACCCACATTACGTATTTGAAGCAAAAATGTCAAAAAAGAGTCAACTTTCTCCGCTCGATTTGCGGCACGTGGTGGGGAGCTCATCCGGGAGATCTCATAACGCTTTATAAAACAACTATTCTATCTATTCTGGAGTATGGCTCTTTCTGCTTTCTCTCAGCAGCTAAAAGTCACCTTCTAAAATTGGAACGAATTCAATATCATTGTCTGCGTATAGCTCTCGGCTGTATGCACTCAACGCATAACATGAGTCTCGAGGTTCTGGCAGAAGTAACTCCTCTACAGAACCGATTCTGGGAACTTTCTCTCAGAATACTGGTGAAATGCGGTATCACGAACACACTTGTGATTGAAAACTTTGATAAAATGCTTCATCTAAATATACAATCTCGGTTTATGAGAATTTATCATCACTATATTTCATCAGATATTTGTCTTCCATCGTTTACTCCAGACCGTGCTCACTTCACCATCAGCAGTTCCTCAATTGAATACGATCTGTCGATGAAACAAGCAATACTTGGGATTTCAGATCAGCTTCGACCAACTTTCATTCCCCGTATTTTTAACCGAAAGTACCAAAAAGTTGCATGAAAAGATACTTCACTGATGGGTCTCGCCTCAATGGATCCACTGGCTTCGGTGTTTTCAATGAAAATTCAAGCGCCTTCCGTAAACTGCAGGAACCTTGTTCCGTTTATGTTGCTGAGCTGGCAGCAATCGACTTCGCATTGGGGATGATCTCCAACAAGCCTGCAGACCATTACTTCATTTTCTCGGATAGTCTCAGTTCGCTTGAGGCTCTCCAGTCGATGAAAACTAGTAGGCACCCATCTTATTTCCTCACAAAAGTGAGACAGCAGATGAGTGCACTGATCGAAAGATCTTATAAGTTAACCTTTGTTTGGGTCCCCTCTCATTGCTCAATTCCTGGCAATGAGAAGGCGGACACTCTCGCAAAGGTTGGTGCCCAGGAAGGCGAATTGTTTGATAGACAGATTTCATACGATGAATTTTTCCAATTACTGCGTCAGAGTTCCCTCTTGAGTTGGCAAACCGATTGGGACACTGGAAGTCTTGGGCGCTGGTTATATTCAATTATTTCAAAGGTTTCTTCGAGAGCGTGGTTCAAAGGTTTGGACTTAAGTCGTGACTTCATTCGTGTAATGAGTAGACTTATGTCCAACCACTACTCGCTAGATGTGCATCTCCACAGAATAAATCTTGTTCAAAGCAACGTCTGTCGGTGTGGAAACGGTTACGATGACATCGATCACGCAGTTTGGCAATGTACGGATAATTACGCAGCCAGAGAGTACCTTTTGAATGCCCTTGAGGTCCAAGGAAGACAACCCTATGTTCCTGTTAGAGACGTGTTGGGAACTCGCGACATCTGCTATATGCAGTTGATCTATATGTTTGTGAAACGGTCTAGTATAAGTATTTAATGCTTTTGTGTTTTTCTTTTTCGTTATTAGTTTGTTTGTCTTGTCCCCCCATCTCACCGTCGCCCACCCTCGACAGCTAGTCGAACACCAGATGCTATCCCTGGTCATTATGCACAATGCTACAGTGCGTGCGGCAACCCTCGGTTGAGACAACGATACCTCATATCCATATCCCCAACCTGACCCGTCCCACAAAAATGTTGCCCTTTTAACCTCGAGTAAACCGCGAGTATTCGCTCGAATCCTACTAAACATAGAAATTAGTTGAAACTTTGTATAAACAAACCTTGAATTAGCGGCTCCGCAAAGCTTATGCGATTGAGCCTTAAGCCGGGTTCAGACGGTGCGAGTAAGCATACGAGTCGGTCTAGTCAGTTACTGCAGTACAGCTACTCACACCGTGTGAACACATCATGCCAGTTAGTGTCATGTGTGATTCGGCGTGCGAGCTACTTCAAATTTTTTTGAATTTACTCGCACTCGCATCCCTCAAAACGTCAAAAACAGAATTTAGCGCTCGAATCAGGGAGGCCAAATCTTTACATTGTCTTTACATGTCCCTATTTTTAAGATATTTGAAAATATGCGAAGATTATTATAGACTTGAAAATTATTGAAAAAACAAATAAAACCCTCATAGTTTCTAAGCGGAATCGTTGTTATTAAACGGTTTTATTTAGCTTGCCCTGTAATCTGTTTGTATGTTTGTAACATGTCCCACATTAGTAGAAATTTGACCCCCTTCTTGTTGACCGATTGATCTGAAATTTGGAACACACCTTTATCTCTGTAGTCATTACAAAACTGCGTATTTCATTATCTTGTAAATCCAAGATAGAGGCCGCTACAAAATGGCGGATCCCTTTCTTCCTCAAAACCTCATCAATGTGGGTTTTCCAAAACCCCATCAATATGGGTATCAAATGAAAGGGCTTGACTAGCAGAATACAGTTATTTAAGAAAAATGCAAATCCAAGATGGCTGCCACTACTAAATGGCGGACTACATAGTTTCCCAAAACTTCATTAATATGGGTGTTGGGGGGAAGCAAACTACGCCACTGATGACTTGATCTGAACCTGCGCATCCGGACGGTGCCACTCCATGACGCACCCAGACAATCATTGACAGCTAGCTGTCATCACTGTCATTCTGAAAACTTCTCTCGTACCACACATTCTTTGCTAATCACAAAAAAGGAGTAGAGATAGAACCCAAAATAAAGTTGAATTCCCAAATTGTTAAATAATTGAATCATCCTGTCGTGCTTTGAATTTAAAACGAGGAGATCAAATGTAGGTAAAACCTAATAATGTAAAGTTCTTGTTTAATTATTGTTTCTCTTAATAAATACAGCTTTGAGCTCGCTATACATTGATAAAAACGCGTGCTGAATAGAACCTCCGAAACCCCCGTAACAATGGGTATCAAATGAAAGGGATTGACTAGCAGAACACGGTTATTTGTGAAAAATGCAAATCCATCAAAATTCTACCAAATGGCGGACTACATATTATGTCAAAACACCATTAATATGGGTATCAAATGAAAGGGCTTGAATAGTAGATCACAGTAGATCATGAAAAATTAAAATCCAAGATGGCCGCAATCACAAAATAGCAATATACTTTATTAAACGGTTTTATTTAGCTTGAACTGTTCGTATGTATGTATGTATGTCTGTAGAATTGTCCCACAGTAATAGAAATTTGACCAATAGGAACTGACCGGATAGGAACTGCTGTCATTTTAAAACTGCTTATCTTGAAAAATCCAATTTGGCCTCCGCTCAAAATCGCTGATTCCATATCATCTCAAAAAAAAGGTTGATTGAGATATGTGTATCAAACCAACGAACTTGACTTGGAGAACACACTATGTATTTTCTGCAATCTACTCAATATCGGTATCAAATGAAATTTTTTGACTGATAGAATACAGTACAATGCCTTTATTGTAGAGAAATATTCTAATGAAACAGATAATGTACTAAAAACTAGAAAATAAAATGAGTAAACAAAAACTTTTTAAATTATAAAATCCATTCATTTTCATTATCCACAATTAGTGATTTCATCATATGTCCCACTATTTTATTTTAGTCTTATCAATGCCCTAGACTAATGAAGGAGAGGTGTGATAACTACTAACTGCAACTTGCCTAATTATTTTCTCTAGCTTTTAGTACATTATTATGTTTAATCACAAATAAACCGTTTAACTTAAAAAGTTTTTTTACTCATTTTATTTTGTTTTGCACGCTGGTGGGGCACGTTTTCTTTTTGAGATAGTTTTCTTGGGATTCTAAATATAAAATCATTATCGGGCACAATTTTCATTCGAAATTCACTCACAACTTCCAAAAAAAGTATTGTTCTAAAAAACAGAATACATATTCCATTTAAAAAAGTAGATTTTTATTCATTATTTTAGTTTTTGAGGCGTATTTATTCCTCCTGCAAATCTACTATCATTTTCATTTCACAAATTGGTACACGAAGCTGCTGTCAAGGCGAAATAATTCAAAATTTGAAAAATCTTTTAGACTGCCATTTGTAGCACTACATACTTTCGGAATTATTTTAGCTATGGATGCTTTCGAGATTCTAAAAAAATATCGACAATAATCTGAACGATATTCCAGAAGAAAGGTACAACATTTCTAGTTTCACTTATGTAGGTATAGCATCCCTCATGAGTGTATCTTGCGTTGTATTTGTGGAGCAATTAAATCCAACAGTTTTTTCACTTTTTCAGGTGTTATTCTCAACACTGCTCTGTACTCTCGGGGATCATCATCGTAGAGTTACTTCAATATTGTATTTGTTGCTCCTTTTTTTTGCATCCAATTCCTGGACCGAATCCTTTTTTCTTTCTGCTTTTTCCGGATAGTACCTTCAGTTCAAAGAAATTCAGCACAAAGTATTTTTAAACACGGCCAGTGTGTGTTTAGCGATAAAATTGTGTAATGATAAATTCAACTGAAAATCTAAGACGAAAACTGCCAATAAAGAAGTCGATTTCGGATCAATCATCTGACAAATTCGGATCTGATTGCTGTTTCTGACGATTTGATGGACATTTGAAAAACCGCCTGGCATCTCTGGAAAACCTGTGCCGTAGTATCTAGTTTCTTGCCAGCAGCTCACATTGTGTGAACGGACAAGGCGAGTCAACCATTTGTCAAGCGAGTTCACCGGGTCAGTAGCTGCTCATTGTGAAGCCAGCTACTAGCAACGTATAAATGGGCCTTTAAGCCGGGTTCAGACGGTGCGAGCAAGCATACGAGTCGGTCTAGTCAGTTACTGCAGTGCAGCTACTCACACCGTGTGAACACATCATGCCAGTTATTGTCATGTGTGATCCGGCGTGCGAGCTACTTCAAAGTTTTTTGAATTTACTCGCACTCGCATGCTTCAAAACGTCAAAAACAGAATTTAGCGTTCGAATCAGGGATGCCAAATGTAAAGAAATGTCTCTATTTTTAAGATATTTGAAAATATGCGAAGATATTTATAGACTTGAAAATTATTGGAAAAACAAATAAAACCCTCATAGTTTCTTAACGAAATCATTGTTATTCTGTTTTGCACGCTGGCGGGGCACGCTTTCTTTTTGAGATAGTTTTCTGGAGAATGTCTAATATAGAATCATTATCAGGCACAATTTTCATTCAAAATTCACTCACAACTTGCGAAAAAAAGTAAGGTTCTAAGAAACAGAATACATATTCGATTTAAAAAAGTACATTTTCATTCATTATTTTAATTTTTGACGCGTGTGAATAAAATTTTAAAAAGTCTTCTAGACTATCATTTAAAGCATCACATACTTCCGGAATTATCTTAGCTATGGATGCTTTCGAGATTCTAAAAAATATCGACAACAATCTGAACAATATTCCAGAAGAAAGGCATATCAATGTCATTTATATTATCACTCTTGCAGGTACAGCATCCTTCATGAGTGTATCTTGGCGTTGTATTTGTGGAGCAATTAAATTCAACAGTTTTTCCACTTGTTCAGGTGTTATTCTCAACACTGCTCTGTAATCTCTATAAAATTGTGTAATGATACATTCAACTGAAAACCTAAGATGAAAACTACCAATAAAGAAGTCGATTTCGGACCAATCATTTGACAAATTCGGACCTGATTGCTGTTTCTGACTATTTGATGGACATTTGAAAAATCGCCTGGCATCCCAGGTAAACCCGTGCCGTAGTATCTAGTTTCTCGCCAGCAGCTCACACTATGTGAACGGACAAGGCGAGTCAACCAATTGTCAAGCGAGTCCACCGGGTCAGTAGCTGCTCATTGTCAAGTCAGCTACTAGCAACGTATAAATGGGCCTTTACAAATAAATGAACTGGATAAAAAAAAAGACGGGTGGGTAATGTCGGGGACATAACCGGAGTGACGTAGGACTATACAAAGGGGACAGCTTTTGTTAAATATATATTTTGAAATATATTGTTTTATTTTCTTCTCCTACGTGAATACCTACATATCTACCTGAAAAATGGATTAGTTTACTGTTTACTCTTTATGAATATGTTGATGGTTCTGAAAAGAACCTTTGGTGTTGTGTTTTTGTTATCACTCGATATTCCCATCTTGTTCGGTTAAACCTTCCTGTTTAGCTATTGCGTTTGCCACTCGCCACAGCTTTCACAGTTGGAAAATTTCTTCCCATCCAGCTTGTGACATGTTGTTCAGTAAATTACATTTGATGCAACGTGCCGGAGAAACACTTTGCCACTCACTAAAACTAATTGTTGCCTTGATGAGCGCCGAACCGAAGCTGCTCTGTTCTTGATGCGGGTTTTCTGATTGTCGTGAGCAGCTTTGCAAGCCAACTCGAGCACTCCGACGGCCGAAACTCTATAATCGCTGTTAGGTATACTGGTGCTCCGGCACCAATCCGTTCGGCATAGTTACCCTTGCGGAACAATCAGTGAATGCGACCAACAGGGAACTGGAGATCTGCAAGGTTCGAGTGAGACTTTGCCTTTCCCTTAACTTGTCCTCCTTTGTTACGTCCACGATGTCGATGCCGTACAACCACACGGGTTTACGGTTTGAAAGAAAATAAGATATTTTTTTGGGGTCCGCGTGTTTTATACTCTAGCGGTACACACTCACAGGATAGAGACAAATCGGCAGACTCAGCCAGAGGGGCGAGTCCAACGAGACGAAGAATGAGCGTTAAATTTACGATTTGTTCGCTCGTTGGATTCACATGCAGGCTAAAAAGGGTCCTTTTCAGGATCACAAAATTATCTTCAATCTAAAGAGTTTATTGTTTTGTTATCACTCGATATCCCCATCTTGTTCGGCTAAACCTTCCTGTTTAGCGATTTGTTGCCACTCGCCACAGCTTTCACAGTTGCAAAATTTCTTCCCATCCAGCTTTGTGACATGTTGTACAGTAAATTATATTTAATGCGACGTGCCGAAGCACCACTCAGTGTCGCATTGGAGGTGATTTTAACCTGTAATTGAACATTTGCGATGACAGTGGTACAGTGTCGACTTTCAATGTGGGGTCATAATTTGGATCTCTATGTTTACAAAAATGTCCAACTAAATAAGTCGCATTACATGTCCGTCCAATTAGCTAAATGTCGAACTAATTGTAAATTACTGTACTTTCAATCTGGAAACAATTTAAGAATTGGTGAAAATTGAATAATCAGGAAAGTCCCCAACTATCAATAAGCTCAGAACAACTTTCAAATTCACATACTCATCAGATCCTGGCAAACAAATTATGAAAAAATCAATTTGTGTTTTATTATTATTTTGGATAATGTTTTAGAAAGCATTGAACTGTATTTCCTAAACTCTTTTTTGGAAGGTTTAATGGCCCTGAAAAGCGCCTTGTTTTATGGAATGGTTCCAATTTAGAAAACTTAGTACTCGTGGTTTTGAAAAAAACCATTTCGAACGCCCTCGATGCCGCCTTGTTCTGGATTTGCCTCCAAAGCAGTTTGTATAAAGAACAAACTTTTTTCTTCTGCTACCTGATGCCGTTTTGCGATTGCGTTTGCCACTCGCCACTCGCTGCAACTGCCTGTTGTCTTGATGTCCACCGAACCGAATGTGTTCTGTTCCGAATGCGGGTTTTCTTATCGTCGCGAGCAGCTTTGCCAGCTAACTCAATCACTTCGGCGGCCGAAACTATATAACGCCGGCTAGGTGGACTGGTGCACTGGTACTAACGCGCTCGGCCTAGCTACCCTTGCGGGGAACTCCAGATCAACACGGTTCGAGCGGGATTTTGCCTTTCCCTTCACTTTTCCTCCTTTTTTGGTTTGTTGATGTGTTGTGATGCGAACCGATGTGGTGTACGGTTTGAATGAGAATGATCGTTACGGAAGGAAGGAAGGTATTGTATTATAGAGACTTTAAACTTTTGCAGTTCATTCGTCTCTAGCCTTGAGAAAGGCCCTTTGAAAACTCTACTCTACTCTATTACTCTACTCCAGCGCTACCACTCGATCCCTCGCCGTCCAGCTCGTCCAGCAACGATGTTGTCCAGTCGGTGTCCACACAAAGAATGATCGTTACGTCAGCGAAGCGGGGATTTTTAAGCTGACTGGCTGGCTCGAGAATTACGCATGTGTGAGACTGCGACCAATGTTTCGTTCATTTTTTTCTTTTTCCTTTCCAATCGTGCTTCATTCTATTTCGCTGCTGCTCTGGTTGCCCGTTTTGGTCGGTACGATTTGAGGAGCACAAAATGGACCAATCAAAAATGGGCACATAGGGCATTTTAACAATGCTTGATATTTCACAATTATTCAATTATTTATCCCATGAAAAATGAAATGATATTCGTTATGATAGATGCGTAGATATATTTCCTATCAATTGATGCAAAAACCTTTGCGATCTATTGAGAAATGCTCGAGTTATAAGCGTTCCATATCTTGCATTTTTTCCTACTTGTTCAGTGCCTAGATTTCCATTTCACACCCTATATCTTCCGGTTAGACGTAGTCCTACGTCAAAAAACAAATTTGACGATATACCGACTAAGCGAACAAATTTGAGTTTTGAAATCTATTCTTTAAATATAATAAAAATTCTTTAGCAGCCTCTGTTTCACATTTGAGCTTGTCTTTTCCTCTAGCATGTTCGTTGGCGGAAGCTAGGCGTTGTACTATATGTGGATCGCAATGTCAAAATTGCTGTTCGGCCATTGCTCGTGAAAAAATGAATTTGTTTACAAAACAAATCGTATCTTTTGGTGACAAATGCATTCGTTGGCAAAATAGCTGCTCGCGTTTTACTGTAGCTAGGTATTTACTGAATGTCTATTATAACGATTTCCCATAATTGCTACTATTTTTTCAGATATCTACAATAAGCGAGCGGTCGAATCATAACAGTGCAGAAGGATGTTTTTAGTATATCTTTTCGCTTCTAGCCGCGTATCAATGCCTTCCTTTCCAAGCAAGTTGTACTTCTGTTTGGCTCCCAGCGGCGGGGAAAAGAGTACTATCTGTAGAAAGTACGATATCTTTCCACATATCTGTGGTACGGCAAGTGAAAGAAAACTGTGCATATCTTTTTATTCAATAACCTTGTATCATATACTTTGTATCAGTTCATATTCATTGCTCGCAAATACAAGACGTGAAAAGTCGTTCGCGCTTAATACGCGCTTTTCTCACCAATTTTCAGATATGACAATATCCAAGCTTACTAATGTTATCGAGTAAAATATACTAATCTCTGGTAGGGATGCGGGTTTGTTGACAATATGTACAAAAAATTTGTACATTCTACTAATTTTGCATTACCAAATGTATTTAGTAGTTTTCGACCGAGGATTTTTCTAAGGGTAGAGCAAAAGGAGGTTGACAATGATTGTGTTGCGTACGCCCTTACGCGACGCCGCACCTACTGCGGTGACACATTAATGGGAAACCTATGATTAAAGAACTATCACTAACGGAGTGAAGTTACAGTAGGCAGGGAAATATCAAGGCTGAGGAAGAGAAAAATCTATTTGAAATCAGTCTAGAAACATCCCAGCAAACATTAAATCGTATAATCTTGCACGTGCCAAGTCTTACAAGAAATCCGAATAAATCATAATCGCATATAATATCAATCAAAGTATGTATCGTGTATATTTTAAATCGCATAAAATGTAAAAACTCGATTTTATATACCATTATCAAATTAAGTCGCAATTTGGTATAATAAACATCAATTTTCTAATGTACATTATCGTAAAATATATTTAATCCGCATCATATGCGTAAATTACGCTGATGCAAATTATGAAACAGTGAATCATATTAGATCCTAATAAAGAACATATTACATCATATTGAAATGTCAATGAAATGCTGATGCACTCGAAAGTTTTATCCGCTGTTGAATTAAATTTCAGATAGCCGCGCGAGATAGCTGGATGATAATCCAGACGACCGGAGTTCGAACCCACATCGGAGCAGTTTTCACCAAACATCAATCTGTGCCATTTCAAACATTCATATTCCACTCCCAACACAAGTCAATCAAACAATTATTATTTCTACAAACATAAATACTCATATATAAAAATGGCGATTCGTGAGGCTATAATAAACATTTCACGAAAATATTTTGCGCCATTTGTTTTTTTCTATGTCTGTAATAAATCGTATATGAGTATGGCAAAAGTCGTATTTGGTGCTTTGACAATTCATGATTATATTCATATTAGATCGCAATTCAGTTTCAACATAATCGCTATTATAGCCAGTCAAAGTTGCATATTCATCCAAACAAATTCGGTAAGCATTTGCCATGTATGTATATGGCCTCCACTTTTGCATGCATATGCCAGTTAGGCGCATTATATGCCAACCAAATTTTAGGACATATGATGTAATATATACGCTCGTTATGCGATTTAATGTTTGCTGGGATCGATCGAAAGAGTTGGTTCGAAACTAGTTAATTTTCATAGTTTTAATTTGATTATCAAAAATCAGAATTAGAACAAAAAAGACTTTGTGAATTGATCGATCAGATACGAATTATTTTATTTGAAGCTAAACAAGATTATTGGATAACGCTTGTTCTAGGAAGTTGAGTTCGATTAACCAGGTTCCGAATATCCAGCCTCAGGATCGCGAATCTGAAATGAAAAAAAAAAAAATAATGGAATTCGATATAAAAGAAAGGTAAAATAATTGAAAATAATCTAAAAGAAATATTCAATTGATCATGAATTAAATTCAAACAGGCTCGGTAGAATTTAGAGCATAATTACAAATTTACGATTCGAATAGAACATTCGAGAAACCACGAAATGTAAGCAAATCTACTATGCATTTTATTAATATACTATGCAACAGGTTCGTGTTTACGTTTCAAATTAGCTGTCTTTTGTGTTGTTAATTTGCCATATATTACAGGAAGTAACCAGTTGCGTTGGATTTTAGAGGGGAATGAATTGAAAAGTTTAAAGCCTCTTAAATTAAATATCATCATCATTGCGTTGGATGCTTTAATCAAGGGAAATCCTAAGCCTTGAAGTTTGTGTTTTTTGTACACCGTAGCAATACGGCTGATATTTGAGATATAAATTACATTAAGAGAGTGCACTATTTTTCACGAATATATATGGTCGGGGTTCTGCCAAAACGAATCAAGCGTAATTTTTTTCAAAATTGAGTTACTTACACCATTGAATGCAGAAAATAATAATCCTAAAATGACTATGTCATTCGGACAATTGACAACAGCTTTAAGCGAAAAATTCTATGTAGCAGACTTTAAAAAAACGAAATTGCATTCAACCAAAGCGAACCATAAACCCTCAATATGGCATCGGATGATAGTGATCGTTTTCTCCAAGAAGGCAGATACGAATCTTTAACAGATTTTTCTGTTTCGAACTCTTGGAATCAGATGTCGTCTGGTTCTGGTAAGTAAGACAGCCTAAGGGCTGCCATGAAGTGTAAACGCACTGATCTGCATTTACAACATTGTGTTCAACTACAACGAATATATATATATATATATAAGTTATCAACACAGTCAACCAATCTTCAGTATCGACCAACGCCAACATTACTTATCAGCAGGAGACAGAGCAAACATCACGCATCAATGTTCTAGCGCTTAAGTAAACACTTAAGCATAAATAACGCCATGTGGTAAATGCGACCGACGAACAATTATGCAGCCACAGATAAGGACTCGAGTCGACACCATAAAACGGTTAAACATTCTTTCTGAGAAGAAGGAAGAAGGGAAACATAGAGATAGGCAGATAGGGTAGATTATAAGCTAGCTTTGTACATGAAATAGAAAATAAAGAGCAGTCTTGTCGTAACCTTAACAGGAGCAACATAGCTCACTAGTTTTAGTTTTCATTATCCGAAATTCTTTCACCATTTAACTGGCGCAGTCGGTAGGATAGTGTTTTAAGTGTTCGCGAAACGTTAGTTTAATTTCAGCAATTGCGCCTGCGCGAACGAATATCGTGTAGTGGTGATTAATCTGACGAAACCGGACGCAACACTAGTTCCAGCTCTAAAAATCGTAAGTAACAAAATTTTTCTTTTTTCTAACTCATAAATCGGATCGGCGCTTTACTGAAACAAATTAAAGCCCGTCCCCGAAAACAAAAATTAAAGCAAGTACTAATTCAGAGTGGCGAGGCCCTACCCGAGGTAACCGGACCACTGTATATCACAAGAAACACACAAAGCTAACATAAAACAAAAATAAATTAAATTATCGAATTACAATTAAAATTCTAACCCTGAAAAAAGGTGATAGTGATTAGATAGTGATTTAATAGTGAAAAATGAACCCTGAATTGGCAGGTTTCACAATTCCTGTAAATACTCAGGATAGTGACTGCATTGCTCAAACGAACGAAATGTTCTGCAATGCAGAAAAAGTGCTGAAGGCGATGCAAACGCCTCAAGCCATAAATAATTTGCCATCCTTCGACGGGAATCCCGTCAAATTACATTCATTTATAAGGTCAGTAGAAAATCTACTACCTTTCTTAAATATTATGAAAGACACACCTTTCGAAGAGATCTGGCTGCAATCTATTCGTGCAAAGATCACAGGAGACGCAGACCAAGCTCTAGAAATATATGGCACTCCGCTTAAATGGAGTGAAATTAAGGCAAACTTGATTGCCTATTACAGTGACAAGCGCGATGCTGTCACACTCACAAGGGAGCTATTCCAACTCCAACAAACGGGCACCCTAGAAGAATTCTATGGGTCAGTCCAACAAATTTTATCGCTCTTAATTAACAACACGAGCATCTCAACAGCAGACACGAGCTTGCGAGAAGACCGTATAAAAACACATCAGGAAAATGCGTTGCAAGTTTTTCTAGCAGGGCTTAAAGAACCAATAGGGGGCAATGTTAGAGCCCGACAACTGTCAAAATTGAAAGAAGCATTTGACGCCTGCGTGGAAGAAAGAAATTTCCAAAACAGACATGGATTAAACAAAACTGAACATTATCGACCCGCTAAAATATTTCCACTGGCACCGCAACTTCCCCCGAAAACAAGATACACAAATAATCAAATTAGGAATCCACAATTTTTCACTACACGTTCCCACCAATCACGATCAATTCCACGTTTCCCACAACAACAATACCACCAACAACATTTTCAACAAATTTCCCCAAAATATTTCCACCACAATAGCAATAACATCCCTCCGCAAAATGTTTTTGCCCCTAGACCGATACAAGTGTCAAAACCCATTCCCATGGAAGTTGATCCTTCCATAAGATCAAGGCACGTTAATTACATGAATAGGCCAAAACAACCGTTCAATTATTCACACAGATCAATAAATTGCCATGAGGGAACAGAACTGTACGACCCTCATTATGCAAATGATTCATTTAATTTTCACCAATACTATCAATTACACCTAACACATCTAGAGAACCACTAGCACTATTGAAAAATGACAATGAAGAAAATGACGAACTAAATTTTCACCTAGTAGAGGAATCGAAAACAAAGGATTAAACAATTTTCTTCCATATATAAAACTCTCTACGAATAAAGGATCCTTGAAGTTTCTGATAGATACAGGGGCTAATAAAAACTACATTAGCCCAAAACACGTCAACTTAGACAAATGTCACTTCACACAAACAGTGAATATTAAGAACATTTATGGCTCACATTCCGTGGATAGATTTGTCAACTTTAACCCGTTTCCAAGCATAAAAAATGCAAGCAACCAAATATTCTACATTTTCGATTTCCATAATTATTTTGATGGTCTAATAGGATATGAAACATTACGCTCATTGAAAGCTGACATTTTAACGGCGGAGAATGAACTCAAATTTCCTTCAAATATAATAAAAATGTACCGAAAATATCCTGAGTCTGTAACAATACACATGAATTCGAATGAAACAAAAATTGTACATCTCCCAACCAATGAATCCAGCGGCGAATTCTATCTAGAGCATGATGTTTTAATCTCACCAGACATAATGATACCTTCTGGAATATACAAATGCTCAGAAAATCGCGTCTTCGTAACAGTAACTAACCTATCAGATAAACCAGTAAAAATTAACACAGCGCAACCTCTAATAGTAGAAGTGAATAACTTTTCACTAACCACGCCCGAAGAAACGTTGGATGTTCCAAAATCAAACATTTTCAACCAAATCAGACTAGACCATTTAAACCAAGAAGAGAAAATTAAAATAATTAAATTAGTCGCGGATTACACAAACATATTTTATACGGAAGGACAGAAGTTAACCTTCACTAGTGCTATCAAACATAGGATCACAACAACAGACGATGTTCCTATTCACACAAAATCATACCGTTACCCTTTTTGCCATAAAGAAGAAGTTCAACGGCAGGTTTCGAAAATGCTCGAACAAGGAATAATTCGACCTTCGATCAGCCCATGGACTTCTCCCGTTTGGATAGTCCCAAAAAAATTGGATGCATCCGGACAGAAGAAATGGCGGATTGTAATAGATTATCGAAAATTGAATGATAAAACGATTGATGATCGTTACCCCATCCCTAACATCACTGATATTCTAGATAAATTAGGTCGCTGTATGTACTTTACTACTTTGGACCTCGCATCTGGATTCCATCAGATCGAACTAGACAAAAATGATATCGAAAAAACCGCGTTTAGTGTCGAAAACGGGCATTACGAGTTCTTAAGGATGCCTTTCGGTTTAAAAAACGCCCCATCTACGTTCCAGCGTGTAATGGATAATATTTTAAGGGAGCATATTGGTTCCAGATGTTTAGTATATATGGATGACATAATCGTGTTCTCTACAAGCCTACAAGAGCATCTGGATAATCTGAGGAAAATTTTTGAAACACTACAAAAATACAATATGAAAATCCAACTTGATAAAAGTGAATTTCTTCATAAAGAAGTTGCATTCCTTGGCCACATCGTAACACGTGATGGAGTTAAGCCTAATCCAGAAAAACTCGGAGTTATCAGAGAGTGGCCACTACCAAAGAACGAAAAAGAGTTGCGTGGTTTTCTCGGAATATTAGGATATTATCGCAAGTTTATTCGGGACTTCGCAAAAATATCAAAACCGCTTACTCAATCGTTGAGAAAAGGAGAAAAAATTGATCACAATAAAGATTTCGTAGATGCTTTTGAGCGATGTAAAAACATCCTCACATCAAGCGATATCCTGCAATACCCTGACTTTGAAAAACCTTTTGTTTTGACAACAGATGCCTCTAACTATGCCGTAGGCGCTGTTTTGTCTCAAGGACAAATTGGTAGCGACAAACCAATCGCGTTTGCCTCCAGAACACTTAATAAAACGGAAGAAAACTACTCCGCCATTGAGAAAGAATTGTTGGCTATTGTGTGGGCTTGTAAATATTTCAGACCATACCTCTACGGACGAAAATTCACACTCTATACAGACCATAAACCTCTGACATATAGTCTGAACTTAAAAGACTCCAACAGCAGGCTTATACATTGGCGCCTCTATTTAGAAGAATTTGACTTTGAGATAAAATATAGACCTGGAAAACAGAATATAGTAGCGGATAGTCTCTCCAGGATGCGTCAGGAAATAAACCATAATGACGCTGAAGTTAGTACCTGTGAAACTTCAGTGAAGTTAGTAAGCGATGAAACCTCTTCTTCAGACGATGCTACAATGCACTCCGCCGACACCGACGATTCAGCATTTATCCCATGCACCGAATCGCCGTTAAATAGTTTTAGTAACCAAATAATTCTGAAATTGGGAACGGAAGAAGAGGAAACACTCGAAGAAATATTTCCGCGTGTGTACAGACGAACCATAATGAAATCAAATTTCAACGTCCCTTATCTCACCAAACTCTTCAAAGAGTTCATAGATCCTAAACGATCAAACTTTAGTAGAGGGAAACCATTTAAAATATTTATTACTCAAAAATGTTTAACTGATTTGAAGACCGCTGAAGAACAAAACCTAATAATAGAACAAACACACGAAAGTGGACATCGAGGTATATGGGAAAACAACAGGCAGATTTCCAATCGATATTACTTTCCGAAAATGAAACGTAAGATACAACAGTTCATTAGGCTTTGTCGCACATGCAACAAAAACAAATACGAGAGACATCCGTATAAAATTAAACTGGGATCTACGCCAAATCCTGCAAAGCCTCTAGAAATAGTACACTTAGATTTATTTATCCATAAACCTAATATATTTCTATCCTTTTTAGATAAATTTTCGCGATACGCATCGATAATCCCAATTAAATCCAGAAACATCCACGACGTGAGAAAGGGGTTAACAAAATACTTTTCACTGTATGGTACTCCAAAATTGATAATCTCAGACAATGAACCTGCACTCAGGTCCATCGAAATCAGAGCCCTCTTGGAAAATTTAAATATCGAGATTCATTTCACTCCACCCAACCATAGCATAAGTAACGGTACGGTAGAAAGATTTCACTCAACTCTAGGGGAAATTTTTCGTTGTACGAAACCAAGTTACATCGACCTAAGTGATAAAGAAATATATCGAATCGCATGCACTACCTATAACAATACAGTACACTCAACAACTAAATTCAAACCTCGCGAAATATTCTATGGACTCAGAGAAGGAGAAGAAAGGCATCTCGATATGAACAAAATTCTAGAGAACAGAAACAAGCTCTATGAAGACGTTATGCTTCAGTCAAATAAAACAAAAGAATACAATTTGGAATACCATAATAAGAAAAGAGAAGACCCACCAACGTTACAGGAAGAAAGCATCGTATACAACAAAATACAAGGCATCCGAAACAAAGCAAAAGAAAAATATCTTCCAGTCAGAGTTATCCGGGATAAAAACAAAACCTTCCTAGATCACTCCGGCCGAGAAATTCACAAAGAAAACATCCGACGAAACTAATAATCAAATGAAATTATTTTCCTAATCATTTCAGTATGGCGTGGATACCATTCCTGTATTCGGCCTTTGCCATCGCATTCCTGTCAATGTATCTACCAAAATCGATTG
Source organism: Toxorhynchites rutilus septentrionalis (assembly GCF_029784135.1). NCBI lineage: Eukaryota > Metazoa > Arthropoda > Insecta > Diptera > Culicidae > Toxorhynchites > Toxorhynchites rutilus. The sequence continues at coordinate 117,359,173 of NC_073744.1, forward strand.
CATTTCCGCAACAAACATCCATACAACTCTACGACCTCAGCAACAATCCCGGCCTCGTGACATTGAGCCTGAACGAAGGAAGAATAAAGACAGGATCACACAAAATATTCCATGTAATCGAATTAAAAAGTTTCGAGCCAACCTTTCACAAACTAGAGAAAATTATTGAAGGCCTTACCATATTTAATCTAAAAGAAACTACAGACCTTGTTAATCTAAAATATAACTCAATCAAGAACACATATAACAACCTTATCCCAAAACAAAGAAACAAAAGAGGTTTAATCAACATCCTAGGAAGCACCATAAAATTAATAACAGGCAATCTAGACAACAATGATCTAATCGAAATCAACAATCAGTTGGAAACATTATTCAAAAACGAAGAAACAATTGTTACACAAAACAACGAACAAATAAAAATCAATAAACAAATTGAAACCAAAATGAATAGAATAATCAAAAAGGTTAACGAGCAACAAGATATTTTAGTGAAAAACCTAATAAAATCAAGAGACGCTTATGTAAACAATAAAGGCTATGCAGAACAGGCTACAATCATTAAAGAAGTCATGAACCTGAACATGGCACTAGATTTATTACGAGAACAAATACAAAATATTTTTGAAAGCATTCAACTAGCAAAAGCAAAGGTTATCCATTTGAACGTACTGACACCAGAGGAACTAAATGAAGCGACCACAATTTTAAGAAACAGCAACATTACAATCAACACATTCGACCAAACCTACGAGTACCTTGATCTAGCAGTAATACACAAAGATACGAAAATAATATTTGTGATTTCAGTCCCAAATCTCAAACCATCCACATTTAAGCCGGGTTCAGACGGTGCGAGCAAGCATACGAGTCGGTCTAGTCAGTTACTGCAGTGCAGCTACTCACACCGTGTGAACACATCATGCCAGTTATTGTCATGTGTGATCCGGCGTGCGAGCTACTTCAAAGTTTTTTGAATTTACTCGCACTCGCATGCTTCAAAACGTCAAAAACAGAATTTAGCGTTCGAATCAGGGATGCCAAATGTAAAGAAATGTCTCTATTTTTAAGATATTTGAAAATATGCGAAGATATTTATAGACTTGAAAATTATTGGAAAAACAAATAAAACCCTCATAGTTTCTTAACGAAATCATTGTTATTCTGTTTTGCACGCTGGCGGGGCACGCTTTCTTTTTGAGATAGTTTTCTGGAGAATGTCTAATATAGAATCATTATCAGGCACAATTTTCATTCAAAATTCACTCACAACTTGCGAAAAAAAGTAAGGTTCTAAGAAACAGAATACATATTCGATTTAAAAAAGTACATTTTCATTCATTATTTTAATTTTTGACGCGTGTGAATAAAATTTTAAAAAGTCTTCTAGACTATCATTTAAAGCATCACATACTTCCGGAATTATCTTAGCTATGGATGCTTTCGAGATTCTAAAAAATATCGACAACAATCTGAACAATATTCCAGAAGAAAGGCATATCAATGTCATTTATATTATCACTCTTGCAGGTACAGCATCCTTCATGAGTGTATCTTGGCGTTGTATTTGTGGAGCAATTAAATTCAACAGTTTTTCCACTTGTTCAGGTGTTATTCTCAACACTGCTCTGTAATCTCTATAAAATTGTGTAATGATACATTCAACTGAAAACCTAAGATGAAAACTACCAATAAAGAAGTCGATTTCGGACCAATCATTTGACAAATTCGGACCTGATTGCTGTTTCTGACTATTTGATGGACATTTGAAAAATCGCCTGGCATCCCAGGTAAACCCGTGCCGTAGTATCTAGTTTCTCGCCAGCAGCTCACACTATGTGAACGGACAAGGCGAGTCAACCAATTGTCAAGCGAGTCCACCGGGTCAGTAGCTGCTCATTGTCAAGTCAGCTACTAGCAACGTATAAATGGGCCTTTACACATATCATCATGGAACCGATACCCAAGGAAGGAAAAATCCTGAAACTGCCAACGAACAGAGCACTCTTCAATGAATTAGAAACATACCTCATTAAAAACGATTGCCAGGAAATTGGAGAGGAAACCCTATGTAACAAAAACCAACTAGAAGACGTTTCCCAAGACAACTGTTACTCCAAAATTCTCAGAGGAGTCTCGGGCAGCTGCGATTATACAGAAGACAGGTACACCCAAGAAACGAAGAAAATAAGCAGTAACCATCTGCTAATCAGAGGAAACGCCACACTAATGCAAACAAACTGTGGGCTACCTTCCAGATACATTTCTGGAACAATGATCATCTACTTTCGCAACTGTACAGTCACAATTAACGGCACGCAGTTTAGTAATGTAGAATATTATCATGAAGATCCACCACTACTCATCCCACTCTACGGAATCCAAATATTCTCAAATAACACCGAAGCAACTCTGACATTGAAAAAACTAGACGAAATTCATCTACAAACCAGAGAACATCTGGTGTTATTAAACAGAAGACACCTCTCACTCACCCTCGGGACAGGAGTTCCAGCAATAATTATTTCATCATTTCTTGCAATCTATCTGTTGAGGAATCGTTTGAAAACTCTCCACAACCAAGGAGAGTGCAGAGCCCAGTGTACCGAGACGGTCCACTCTTGAAGAGGGAGCAGTTATCAACACAGTCAACCAATCTTCAGTATCGACCAACGCCAACATTACTTATCAGCAGGAGACAGAGCAAACATCACGCATCAATGTTCTAGCGCTTAAGTAAACACTTAAGCATAAATAACGCCATGTGGTAAATGCGACCGACGAACAATTATGCAGCCACAGATAAGGACTCGAGTCGACACCATAAAACGGTTAAACATTCTTTCTGAGAAGAAGGAAGAAGGGAAACATAGAGATAGGCAGATAGGGTAGATTATAAGCTAGCTTTGTACATGAAATAGAAAATAAAGAGCAGTCTTGTCGTAACCTTAACAGGAGCAACATAGCTCACTAGTTTTAGTTTTCATTATCCGAAATTCTTTCACCATTTAACTTATATATATATATATATATATATATATATATATATATATATATATATATATATATATATATATATATATATATATATATATATATATATATATTCTTATGACATCTTGTTTGTAGCACGTCAAATGATAGATTTGATCCGACACAGTCAATTAGTGGGAGCCCAAACTTCAAATCAAATCAAACTTCAAACTGAAATATCTCAAAATAATGTTTTTGGCGCTAGGTTCGTTTTGGCAGAACCATTTTTGCTTATTTTTGACGAACTACGTCTTTCGTTAAGGGTGCCAAATCAGAAAGCAGGTCACGTTTTTATGAAATAAAGTTAACGTTAATAACTATTTTTGCCGCGAACGGATTTTGGCGATTCACATACCAAACAAATCGGAAATTCCCTAAGATTGGTTTGATATGCTATACATTACAATACCCTGGCATGGAAATGGTTAAAATTCATGAAAAATATAAGCGTTTTTATTTTCCCATACATTTGTTCTGTCCATTTGTGTGCTTTCCCGAGCAGAGCTGTCAATAACGAGCAATTTATCAACGAGCAACGAAGGGGAAATCGCAAGATATAAAGTCTTCGTGAACAAAGGAAAGAAAGAAGAACGAAGGGGAATATTTTCTTAGAGTATAAACTGTGGATCTCGCTGAGGCAAGCCTTCAGTGTCTTTCTCGATACGAAGCAATAAACATCACTTGTTCTTCCTTGTTTTGCGCCATCACATGTCTTCGTTTCGGATTGAGCTGTGAACGCGACCAAATTACTCACTCGCTAATGTCTCTGGTATTGCAATCATTGCATTAAACTGACGCCATTGCATTAACACAATTGTGTGGGGAATCATCAACCTAAGCTATCATCGGCCTATCAAGAAAAAACATGTTCTGAAATTTTGCCTGTGATTTGGCTAAGCTAATCTAGACCGGCAATATTAACAGAAAGGGTTTTCGTTGAGAAGAGCGCAAAACGGAGATGTTTGTATATTTAGTTGCTTCAAGCCGTCGATATATGGATATTTGTGTGAATATGTGCGTGCTTCATAACCCGTACGTTAAAATAGTGACTCTTTGCTACGCTGACACAGAGATTACTGATCGTTGAGATTAACAGAAAGAGTTTATTTCGTTTATTTAGTCAACAAGAAAGTAAATGTCGTTCTGGAATTTTTTTTTACGTAAATTGGTTTCGCTTGCCAGTAGCAAAACTTTCTCCACTAAGGATAACAGTTAGACTTATCCCGAGCATGAGAAAGCAGTGCAATTTTTTCGAGGTCAGTAATATCAACAGAAGCGTTTCTTTTGAGAATAGCGCAAAATTATGAGAAGTGTTTATATTTCTAGTAGCTGGTTTACGTTTTACGAACGATGCCTAAAGGTGCGATTCCACTGAGAAAATACTAAATAAAATGTAGCATGTTATTTTATACTTGCAAGTATTGTCGTTGTTGTTGTTTCCATGCTGTGTCAAAGATATATTGACGCAGTTATGAGATGTGGAATAATGGTGCTGGTGCACCATTCTTCCACATCTCATAACTGCATCACAAGTATGTAATCGCTTGTAGCCGAGTGTATGTCAATTGCGAAAAAGACCACCAGAATAGCGTTCGAGGTAATCTAGGTAATCCATAATATCCGAAGTTATAAACAAGCGACTTATATAAAATAACAACGTAGTTCTACGTCAACAATGCGGTTGTATCTTGGACACAGCCTCCTATAATTTTTCCTTCAGTTATTTTCCTCAGCGAGTTGATATGAAACCATAACCATACCCCCAAACAACAAGTAAATAATTTTGAAAGCTACGTCTCGCTGCTCGTCTCACATCTAGTATGAAAGTGTGAATGCTACACTGAGAGGAATAGTTATTAAATACAACGAATTTTTTGGTAAATATTACCAATTCGCTAGTCATTTTCGACCCTACTAATTATTAGTACATTCTACCGAAACAAATTGGTAGACACAAATTTCAAACAAAACCACGGTTTGTAAATCCAATGTTGGCTCAATTTCTGGGCAATATCAATGAAGATGTTGGCCCACATTTATAAAGGGATAATAACAGTAATAACGATATTTGTCAAGTAATAAATTTTCAATTCGAAAGCTGTGTTCCAATAATTTTATTCTTATTTATATTCTAATATTAATATTCACACAAACCTTTGCAGTTTTTCGTTTTCGTAAAAGTTTGTTGTGAGCGGCAGTTGGGCCATCAGCGCTTTTCATATACCCACTTATTCATCTACGTAGTCAGACGGGACATCAAAACATCAATCCTCGATAATGCATGTCGTACGCTCTCCGCTCTCCTTGATGTGGCTTACGTTGGTCTATTGCGAATACGTTGCAAAATGTAACAACCGCGAGCAACATGTGGAATAGTGGTATTTCTACAAAATAAAAAAAATTAAGTACAATGAATCAACAAAACACAAAATGTTTACTTCCGAATCGCTCCACTTCCACTGAAGAAATGATGAACGCACACACACATTTGCTAAGCATGAAAATACTCAAGATTGCTAATGCTATGAAGTAAAATGTACGAAACGTTGGTTGGGATGTACATTGAATTTGACATCAGTTTTACAAGACTTCGGTAATATGTACAAAAAATGTGTACATTTTACCAATGTTTCGATTACAAAAGATTTGGTAGCTGCATTTACTAATGATTTCTTCCAGTGTACCATACGATTTCCATACCCTTAAGGCCCATTTATACGTTGCTAGTAGCTGACTTGACAATGAGCAGCTACTGACCCGGTGGACTCGCTTGACAATTGGTTGACTCGCCTTGTCCGTTCACACAGTGTGAGCTGCTGGCGAGAAACTAGATACTACGGCACGGGTTTACCAGGGATGCCAGGCGACTTTTCAAATGTCCATCAAATAGTCAGAAACAGCAATCAGGTCCGAATTTGTCAAATGATTGGTCCAAAATCGACTTCTTTATTGGCAGTTTTCATCTTAGGTTTTCAGTTGAATGTATCATCACACAATTTTATAGCAAAACAAACGCTGATCGTGTTTAAAAATACATACTTTGTGCTGAATTTCTTTGAACTGAAGGTACTATCCGAAAAAGCAGAAAGAGAAAAGGATTCGGGCCAGGAATTAGATGCAAAGAAAAGGAGCAACAAATACAATATTGAAGGAACTCTACGATGAGGATCCCCGAGATTACAGAGCAGTGTTGATAATAACACCTGAACAAGTGAAAAAACTGTTGGATTTAATTGCTCCACGAATACAACGCCAAGATACAGTCATGAGGGATGCTGTACCTGCAAGAGTTAAATTAGAAATGACATTGATGTGCCTTTGTTTTGGAATATCGTTGGGATTGTTGTCGATATTTTTTAGAATCTCGAAAACATCCATAGCTCAGATAATTCCGAAAGGATGTGATGTTATAAATGGTAGTCTAAAAGATTTTTTTTTTTAATTTTATTTATTTTGTGAAATGAAAATGATAGTCGATTTGCAGGTGCAATAAATACGCTTCAAAAATTTTAATAATGAATGAAAATGTACTTTTTTAAATCGAATATGTATTCTGTTTCTTAGAACAATACTTTTTTTTGTAAGTTGTGATCTGATAATGATTCTATATTAGAGATTCTCAAGAAAACTATCTCAAAAAGAAAGCGTGCCCCGCCAGCGTGCAAAACGAAATAACAATTATTTCGTTTAGAAACTATGAGGGTTTTATTTGTTTTTCCAATAATTTTCAAGTCTATAAATATCTTCACATATTTTCAAATATCTTAAAAATAGAGACATTTCATTACATTTGGCATCACTGATTCGAACGCTAAATTCTGTTTTTGACGTTGTGAAGCATGCAAGTGCGAGTAAATTCAAAAAACTTTGAAGTAGCTCGCACGCCGGATCACACATGACAATAACTGGCATGATGTGTTCACACGGTGTGAGTAGCTGCACTGCAGTAACTGACTAGACCGACTCGTATGCTTACTCGCACCGTCTGAACCCGGCTTTAGAAAAATCCTCGGTTGAAAACTACTAAATACATTTGGTAATGCAAAATTAGTAGAATGTACAAATTTTTTGTACATATTGTCAACAAACCCGCATCCCTACCAGAGTTTAGTATATTTTACTCGATAACATTAGTAAGCTTGGATATTGTCATATCTGAAAATTGGTGAGAAAAGCGCGTATTAACCATTTTCATTGTTCCCATAAGGCAATACGGAGGTATAATAAGGATATAATTCTGATACGTGCATTTTCGGCGACAAAATGTAGCCGATATTGGGCTTCCGAATCATGGTTCTGCTTGACATATGTGTTTATTAGTACGGTCGAAAATGACTATAGATTGGTAGTATTTACCAAAAAAATCGATTTGTATGTATCGTGTATATTTGAAATCGCATTAAATGTAAAAACTCGATTTTAAATATTATTATCAAATTAGGTCGCAGTTCGGTATAATAAACATCAATTTTATGATGTACAATGTCGTAAAATATATTTAATCCGCATCATATGCGTATATTACGCTGATGCAGTTTGTGTGTCGTATAAGCGTATAATTTAAATCGATTCAGTACTGTAGTAAATCGTGTTGCATGCTGATGAAAATCATGAAACAGTAAATCATATTAGATCCTAATATAGAACATATTACATCATATAGAAATGTCAATGAAATGCTGATGCACTTTTAACCGCTGTTGAATTAAATTCAGATAGCTTCAGATAGCCGCGCGAGATAGCTGGTGGATGATAATCCAGACGACCGGAGTTCGAACCCACATCGGAGCAGTTTTCACCAAACGTCAATCTGTGCCATTTTAAACATTCATATTCCACTCCCAACACAAGTCAATCAAACAATTATTATGGCAATTCGTGAGGCTATAATAAACATTTCACGAAAATATTTTGCGCCTTTTTTTTCTATGTCTGTAATAAATCGTATATGAGTATGGCAAAAGTCGTATTTGGTGCTTTGACAATCCATGAATATATTCATATTAGATCGCAATTCAATTTCAACATACCCAGCAAACATTAAGTCTTATGAATAGCTATAATTGGAGGCGATATACATACAACCAAGACACATTTGTATGATATATGATGCATATACACGCAAAAGTGGAGGCGATATACGTATATGCCATATTTTGTACGCATATAAAGCCGTATATAACGATATGCGATGTTTTCTGGACTGATATGCGATTCGATCCGACAATATTACCACTCAATCCATCGATGACATGGAAAATCGTGTTTTTGCATTTTATGCGAGTTTAGATATACATGATCGATATTTTGATTGATATTTCATGCGATTGTGATTTGATACGAATTTATATGTAACTTATCATGTGCAAAGTTATACCCAGCAAACATTAAGTCGTATGAATAGCTATAATTGGAGGCGATATACATACAACCAAGACACATTTGTATGATATATGATGCAGATAACTAGCATATACACACAAAAGTGGAGGCGATATACGTATATGCCATATTTTGTACGCATATAAAGCCGTATATAACGATATGCGATGCTTTTTGGACTGATATGCGATTTGATACAACAACGTTACCACTCAATCCATCGATGACATGGAAAATCGTGTTTTTGCATTTTATGCGATTTTAGATATATATGATCGATATTTTGATTGATATTTTATGCGATTGTGATTTGATACGAAATTATATGTGACTTATCATGTGCAAAGTTATACGATTTAATGTTTGCTGGGTACGATTTAATGTTTGCTGGGTAATCGCTATTATAGCCGGTCAAAGTTGCATATTCATCCAAACAAATTCGGTAAGCATTTGCCATGTATGTATATGGCCTCCACTTTTGCATGCATATGCCAGTTAGGCGCATTATATGCCAACCAAATTTTAGGGCATATGATGTTATATATACGCTTGTTATGCGATTTAATGTTTGCTGGGACGTTTCTTGTCTTCTGAAACCTCCACATGCCAAATTTGGTTTTGTTTGCTTGATAAGTTCTTGAGTTATGCACACATGTATGCTTCCTTTGTATGGTAGCTCCCCATAGAGAGGGAAAGGAGTACAAACCCCTCAGAGAGAGGGAAGGAGTGTCTATTTACCATATAAACGTTTCGTGTCCCCTAAAACGTTAGCATGCCAAAGTTGGCTCCATTTTCTTGATTAGTTTTCGAGTTATGCAGAAGTTTGTGTTTCATTTGTATGGCAGAAACAACCCCCCCCCCCTAAGAGAGGGGGGTGGAGTGTCTAACCATCATCGAAACATTTATTGCACCCTTAAACCTCCATATGCCTAAGTTGGTTTCATTTGCTTTATTCTTGAGTAATGCAGAAATTTGTGTTTCATATGTATAGCAGGACCGCCCTCTCCTTAAGAGAGGGAGAGGAGTATCTAACCACCATAGAATCATTTACTGCACCCCAAAACCTCCACATGCCAAATTGCGTTTTATTTGCTTGATTAATTTTCGAGCAATGCAGAAATTTATGTTTCACTTGTATGGTAGCCCCCCTTAGAGAGGAGGGTGGAGTGTCTAACCACCTTAGAAACATTTATTGCTCCCTAAAACCTTCCCTAAAGCCAAATTTCGTTTCATTTACTTGATTAATTTTCAAGTAATGCAGAAATTTGTGTTTCATTTGTATGGCAGCACCAACGCCAAAACCCCGCTCACGACACGTCAGTCTGGTGGGAACACATCGGTAAGAACACAAACGATTAAGGCAAGGCGCAAATTGAGAAGCGTATAGCGCTCGTAAACGAACACGAGACTACCAACACGACTCATACGTGCCACAAACATAGCGTGGTGGAGCGCATATTCAGTCGCAGTTTGGTGTAAATAACGTACCACTCGCATACAATGTCTGATTCACACAGATTTGCGCAAGTCGAGTCTCACGAGCGCTCCACAATCTCGCGTCATCTGGCCAATTTATGCCGTTCTATCTGTTTTCATTAGCCACAAAAACAGGCGCTATATCGCGACAAGTTACTCGCGCTATACGCGTCTCAATTTGCGCATGGCCTAATCGTAAGCATCACACGCCCCGCCCAAGCCACGCTGTCGCCCCGTTGCAGTGAGAACAAGGCCCTAACATCAAGTTCGAGTCCCAAATTCTGGCCTCACATTGAAAGTCGCCACCAGACGTCGACACTGTATCACTCTCATCGCCAATGTCCAATTACGGGTCAAAATCGCCTCCAATGCGACACTGAGTGGTGCCTCGGCATGTCGCATTAAATGTAAATTACTGTATTATCTTTGATGCTTCACAAACTTGTAAAACGAAGCTCAAAGTCGTCAACGCGAATTGACGAATTTACGTTGGATTCACAACCAGATGGCGCAGCATTACACAAAACATCGAAAATAACATGTTATATATAAAAATGCGCAGAATTAAATTTCTTAAAAATTCATCGTAATCCAATAATCTTTTATGATTATAACATTGTAATTTATGGAAAGAACTACAAACCTTCCATAAGCTCACATGGCAAAATTTAAAACCATCATCACTTTCACCGCAGCGCCGCCTAGGTGTAGATTTGTACGTTAGATCGCCAATTTCTTCGTTGTCTCTTGTAGCAAGCAACAGAGCATGTGTTTACGGAGGAAAAACTCCATCACTGATGATTGATGCCTGGGCGTAACTATTTCACAATAACACACAAAGATGATCGAAATGTGGGTTCTGAGATTTGAACTCAGAATTGTTCGCTTAGTAAGCGAACATGAGGCCTTTCGGTGTTATATTCCTGAAAAAAGCAAGAAGTGCTCTCAACTATACACCATTCATTATCAAAAATCCATCGTATTGAAATGGTAACAACTTTTGCATAATACTTATCTTTATAACAATACAAAGTTAGATGTGTGTTATAAATTTTATTTTTATTCTTTCGTTTAATGCATGTTCTAACAGTAATAACCTTTTCCCTGACATTATTTTAAAATATATCATAAAGCAAATACAAAGTTGCGACTGAGCGCACTTTGCACAGTATTGTAGCACCTTACATAGTCAATAATTCTGTCATTTTTTTCGTCAATGCTTTTTAATTTTAACATTTAGCAAAAGCTTAAGCATTCACGTGTAATGTGTGTAAAGTTTGTGAAGTATATACTATCTATTTGATGTTGTATGTATTCAATGACAATATTGATCGTGTAAGATCTACTTTGGTTACACCCTCTTCTCTGGATTACACGATCGCTAGAATTGATCGGTTCAAAATAAATGACAAATGGTTTATGGAGTCTCCATAAGTTACTTTTGTTTGTCCTCCTTAATTTCTTCAATCGTCGCTGTTTGCTTAGGATTAAGTTTGTATATCTCATAATTCAACAAAGTTGCAAACGAACACCAGGCGAAGTACGGAATAAACAGATAACCGGCAATTCTGTTAATGTTGAAAAATGCAAATCCCGTAGCAGCAACAGTTGTAGTTAATGCAGCAATTTCTACTAAGCTCTGAAAGTATGATGAAAATATAGTATCGATATCGAAAAAAACATAGTTTCATTGTACCCATTTCAAGTCGTGTTGTGTGAAGAAAATTGGTGTCCAGGCCCAGTTGAGAGCCAATTGTGTACCGTAAAGAATAAGGGGACCTTTTGCGATGCCTCCAAATCCACCACCGTCTCTCCACACCAAGTAAGAGGCGTAACCCATGCCAGCATACAACGATGTCCAGACTGGACCGAACACCCAATTCGGAGGGCGAAAGGATGGGAAGTTCAAGGACTGATACCATCCCTTTATTTCTCTTCGAGTTAAATACCCATTGATCCATCCACCGATTTGGGGCAAAACTATTGCCCCGGCAATTTTCGGCATATCACAATTTTGAATCATAATTTCACTTTGATATTACTCTGTGTTCGGAGCCCCACTGAACAGGTGACGATTGTAGCAATACTGCCAACTCACTGTAATTACACAATATCTTATGATTGTTACTGCATAAAATGATAAATGATAACTTTTCTAAATGTGCGTATATAATTGAAGCCGAACACAAAGTTACATGTTTTTGTTTTCCAATTTGGCATAGCGCAAAGTGGCGACTGTCAGATAGACGTTAATTTTTAAAGCGCGATTCACATACAAAATCCACGTCATGTTCACGTTCCGTCACGTCACGTTGCGTCAATTATTCTTCCATGCAATTCCTATTGAAGAATTCACATACACCAGCAACGGTAAGTCGAAGTTGCCGTTGCCGGTGTATGTGAATGTTTGCACAAGAACTGCTTGGAAGAATAATTGACGCAACGTAACGTGATATTCGTAGTTAGATTCATACGTTCAAAAGCAAAATATAAATGTTTGACTTTCGCATAGTTAAGTGCGATTCACATACAACATCCACGTCACGTCCACGTTCCGTCACGTCACGTTACCTCAGTTATTCTATTATGCATTTGTTATGGAAACATTCACATGCACCGGCAACGTAACGACCCGTCAGCATACGTTCAACGAAAACGACCGGCAGGATTTGTAGAAAAGAATAATTGACGGAGACGGACGGCTCGTTTGGTTTTTGTCTGGGCTTTGTGTCTCGGCTTTTGTTTTGATTTGGTTGTACAGTAATTTATATCTAATTGGAAATTAAGCTAATTGAACAGATCTGTGATGCAATACGTTTAATTGGAAATTTTTACCTCTTATTGGACATTTTTGTAAACATTGAGTTCGGAGCCCAAATTATGGCCCCACATTGAAAGTCGTCACCAGTCGCGAATGTCCAATTACTGGTCAAAATCGACTCCAATGCGACACTGAATAGTGCCTCAGCATATCGCTTGATAAGTAACTTACTGTACTTTTTATGCCAACATATCTCTTAGCTCCAAATTTCGGAGTGAAAATCATTCGCGACTAGCTGAGAGAAATATTCTATTTATTATTATTGTTGGATAAGGGTCGGACTACGGGGTTTAAGCAGTTAAATAATTGAATTCAATGATTTTCATTGAATTTTTCAAAATTTAGAACTGATTCTAGGCATGCTGATTTGAAAGAGGGCATTGCAATTTAAAATTGTTGTAGGTGGCGACACCATGAATAACATTACATAAATCATTCGTTTGACATTTGACGCGACGGTGCTGATGGAAGCATTGACTGCATGTGTGAATTGGTGGAGACGTTGACGGAACGTAGACGTTCTTCTCCGTAACGTTCTATGTGAATCGCACATTATTCGCTAAATATCATGGTCATACATATACACACTTGTGAAGGAATTTCACTTGTGGAAGAATTTTAAACAGTGAACTATAAACTGATCGGTAGCTTAGGGTAATTTTTAACAGTTACAGTTTCGGGGAATTTTTTTTTAATAATGGACAATATCGACAAGAAAACAAGAAAAAGAAAAGCAAGTTCCTAGAAATCCTTTTATATAAACTTTTCATGCCTCAATAAAACCACAATCGATTGATACGTTTTTATGTTATTTTATAGCTCTTTCTACTTCCATGAATTATATTCAGTTGCTTACTTTTAATTAATAACAGTGAATAACAGTTGAAATTCGAAAATCGTTATTTGTGTTGGAGTATCAAAAATTACTCTATCTTGAGGAGGCTGAATAAGATAACTATTAAAACATAATATAAATAAAGAAAACATATTTTTGGAGTTTTCATTCAATCATACCCTCTTCTTGAAATAAATGCCAATAAAGCCTGAAAAATACACAATGGCAACATTACAGAGAAGTTCAATTTTCGGTCTGTGACACCGTGCGCGAGTATACGTGTTATGATTTTGCACGCGAGTACAGGAGGGTTAAGCAAGGCCGATGGCTCCCATTGATCCCGTATAAATTTCGTAGGTTCTCATACTTCGGGCAAATACAGACGTCTTGTGTTCGTCCGAATTGCGAACCTCGCACAGGTCGCAAAGGGGATGAAAGGGTCATTTGTTGAAGTTGGGAAACATGTTGCAGCAGTCGGTTCCCAATCTGGATAGGATTCGTTGCTCTCTCATTGCTTTGACGTCTCCGAATCTGGTTATGGAGCCTTCGATTCGCCGGAGAACAGCGTAGCTTCAACGGACCATTTTTCCGTCCGCCCACTTTTATATTTCAAATTCTTCATCAAAACTGTCTACATACAACTTCTAGAGATTATCAGGATCAATATTTTACGATGTCAATATCTTAATCCTACTCAAAGTTATTGATAGTTTTGACGTAGGACTACGTCTATGATTTCTATATAGGGGGGTCACTACGAAAAATGTAACGTTTATTAAGAGTTTTCAAATGCATGTTACGCAGAATCGTTCTTACGATATATGTTATAATATATACCATTAGACGGCAAATTTATTCAGCATTTTTTTCGCCTGAGGTATAAACATTGGAAATAATGAAACAAGTGAGCAATTTAACAAATAAAAGAGGTATGTTTTGCGAGCGGATGCGAAGGTAAATAATGTATTATGCATTATTTCTTTCAACTTCGTTACCCATGAATGTTGTAAGCAACACAAAATTGTGTGCAATAATTCGTTTTATCAAACAAATTAGCAAGACCTGATGTAATTAGATGCAAGATTTCATGCATCACTTAAATATCATGTAAGATTTCATCAAAGCTACGAGGAAAGTGTCACACATACGGTGATCGTTCGTTTATTGGGCCGAAAAATTAAAACAATTACAGAATTTTACTCGTTAACTGGACTGCAAAACAGCAAAAGCAATACTTCAATTTGAAGATGACATCTATTATTGATAAAAAAACTGCTTTTTGTAGATTTTTTTTGTAGATAGGTTCAGTTAAACAGAGTCCAGTTTGCGAATGACTTCTCTATATGCGGGGGTGACGAACATCTTAAGCGAGTGTCTTTCGGGCTGCGGCAACATGGGCAATGGTACTGCGAAAAATGATATCAATACTAGAAGGGATTGGCAGCGATTATCATGCGACGACTTATTGAGATCGGCATTATATCGCATCACAAAAATGAAACGAAATGAAATATTAATAATTTTCATGACTCATATTCATAATTCCCAATGACTCAATTCCTTCTATGATAGAGCCAATACTACTTGATTGTGATAGCCTGCAAACATTATTTCACCGAAAAAGCCAATGCTCCCGATGCCTTAGAATAAGTCTAATAATAAGAATAATACAATGGAAAGAAATCACAATACCATAGCTATCCATTAAAAATTAAGCAACTTCATGATTTCATGTGTATTTTACCTCAAAATATAACGAAATCGTAAGTATTTTCAACTTGTTTTTTGTTTCTTTCTCATAAACTTCATATTCAATATAATCAATGACAATATATTTTTTTTGTTTGCCTATCCACATATACTTCATCTACCATTCCACCCTGTTATATGTCACATTGATATTCATTACTCATTTTCAGTTAGACAGTTGAATTTCCTGCCAGGAGATTATTTCCTTTTTTGTTAGTTACAAACCATGAGTACATATACAAACGGCCCTTTCAGGACTACTATTTGGAGTTTCAAAATAGTTAAATTAACAGATTTCTGAACAATAAAAAGAATTACATTTAAAAAACAACTGTTCTGACCCTTCTACTTTTTTACCCAAAAACTCATTATTTCAATTTTAATTTACTCAAACACAAAAAATTACACAGTTTAAAAAATCACACATCATGTAGAATGAAATATGCTCTTTCAAATGCCACTAGTAAACATAATAAATTTAATTTCCACTTAAATGCACATCCAGGACCATTGTGCATTAGAAATATCCGTCGAAAGGGCTTTATGATGTTTTACTACAACAGGTCAGGTAAATTTTCTACCTGCTGCCAGGTGAACTTCCAATCCCCTCTCTGTTCGATTTATGGATTTCTTTGTTGTATTCTGTTAGACATTTCTTGTAATCTTTCAGGTCAGAAGTTTTGTTTGCCTTGTTGAAAATTTTTCTATCTTTTTTTGAAGTTTTCCGCTTCAGTGGACAGTTTTCTTCAAAGGAAGATTTAATACTGGTTTCTAATTCTGATAAAACTATTTCAAGCTGTCTAGTGGAAAAAATACTTTCCACTGATATTAAACTATGTAACTCTGCTTTCATGAATTCAGGAGTTTTGGAACTTATGTATCATTTCTTCCTGATAAAAAGAATGTGTTACGTACTTCATTGTTTTATTATTTTATTATTAGAGAAATCATAAAAAATAGCGAACAGAGTTAACACACCATTTGAGCTAGAATTCCGAATATTTAACATCATCAGATATTTTTTGCAATTCGGTGTATTCGATAAATTGCTCCTGCTGAAGTTGCTCGATCGCTTTCAGCGAGATTATTTTTTCCCCAGTGGATGACCACGTTACTGGCTCGCTGGAGTGTAGTTTATAGTGTTTCTTGAGCGATTCTTTTTTGGCGAATGACTTTTCGCACTGATCGCAGTTGAAAACCTTAGGGAGACGAAAGATGTGTCAATTAGTTACGCATTCAATTGTGTTCAGTGAGCGACCTCCTACCTTGACACCGGTGTGAATATGTGAATGTTGCACTAGAAGCAGCTTAGTCCTGAAGGATTTGTCACACATATCACACGAGAAGGGGCGGATGTTGAGGTGACTCATGTTGTGGGAACGGAGTGCCTTATGCGAAGTGAATGACTTTCCACATGTATCACATAGGAGATTAAGTTTTTTACTGTGCGTGGCAATATGATCATTCAACTCCCGTCGAGTGGGGAAAGTTTGATCACAGCATTTATAAACATATCCAAACTCTTCGATTTCTTCCCCATGTACTTGACTTTTATGGTTCTCCAGGTTGAACGAGTTCGTATAAACCTTGCCGCACTGATCACATATCAATTGTGGTTTCGGATTGTGCGTTTGTTTATGCTGATAGAGTGCTCGTCTATTATCACAAACCTTGCCGCAGTGTTCACAGGTGCAGTTCACTTTTTTACAGGACACGTTTTGATCAATATGATTTTGTAACTCTTCGAAGCTACTAAACTTTCCTTTACAAGTCACACACACATAGTGACAAGGATCCGTAAGATTAATTACAACACCTTTGGAGTTCGATGAGCGGTGTTTAATTTTAGGTTTCCCAGAATAATTCTCATCAGCCTGCAATACATGAAAAATGAATTAATTCGTTTGCAATAGTTTAATTCTCATCCTTCTCTTTTACCATTATTTTTAGCGAATCAGGATTATCGAGTTCCACCAGCAAAGACATTTGCTCGTCATTGCTATGGTCAAGCTCGTTTTCTGAATATAATTCTTCAACTTCTAATGACTGAATGTTTTGGTAGTCTTTTTCCGTCGAAAAATTGGCAGGTTCTTCATCGTCTGTTTCATTGTACTGAACAAAATCTTCTGCGGGCAGGTTTTCGATTTCTTCGTCTAAAATTTCCATCTTCATTTTCATTACCGGAGTTCCATTTTTTATCAGCTCTTCTTCTTCTAATACTTCTGCTTTAGGTGAAATTTTATTTCCAATTCTTTTTATTATAAGGGACGTTGTGTTAAGTTTTCGCAAGATATCGTTCACACTTTCTGGTTTTGGTTTTGTTACCTTTGTCATGGCTGAGTTTACCAATGACCGTATTTCTTCCGTGCCTATTACATTGCCTAATTCTAAGGAAATGTTCCTCTTTCTTTCAAGCATATCCTTTTCTATTTGTTGCGCATTTAAAACGAATTTTTCCGTTTGATGTATGAAATTTGCGCATTCGGTACAAGCCAATTTGGATAAACAATCTTTCATCTCGAACTAAAATGAATGAAGCGGTTTAAAATTGCAAATCGACCCAATTGAATTGTTACCTTCAGAGGAAGATATTGAAGCAATTTCTCGTATAGTCCGGTTTTGACAAGATCTACTTTCACATCTTCATTCTGGTTACCGCAGAAGCGACAAGTATCGGCTAAGCTCCAGAATGCCATCGAGAACGTGAAAATCTTTATCTCCGCGTTTAGCTTACAGTGGATGTGAATTTTTTCTCTGAACCGACCATATTTACGTGACAAAGTTTGTTTTTGACTCTCTGTTTTGATCGTTCTTTCTTTTTCCGAACGAGGGACCCACCGCGATAAAGTTGTTGCTAGTATTACACGAAGGAAATACGGCGCATTTCATTGCCAACTCTAGGCCAAACATAGCAAATATCGAAATAGTGTCGATAAAGCGCAACATTGCTTAAGGTGGCCGTACACTGTTTGCCCGGAGGTCAAATATTTGATATTTTTTGACAGATAAGGTTTGATTTGATATTTGTACAAACACTATTTTGTTTGCCACTCTTCAATTTTAAACAGTAGTAAACAATATCAAACACTGAACATGGAAAAAAAATCAACTGAAATATCCAAGGTAACCTAACCATGTACCGACAGGTTCGAAGAACAGACTGAAAAAATATTTTAGGCATCCAATAATTGAATATTTGCTTGTCGTGTTTTGTGTAGAATATATTTGATCAGTACACGTTGACCAAATTTTATCTGTCAAAAAGAGTCAAATATATGGCTTCGGTCAAACAGTGTATGAGCACCCTTAGGCCTAAGGCCATCTACACACTACCCAGCAAACATTAAATCGTATAATTTTGCACGTGCCAAGTCTTACAAGAAATCCGAATAAATCATAATCGCATATAATATCAATAAAAGTATGTGTCGTGTATATTTGAAATCGCATAAAATGCAAAAACTCGATTTTATATACCATTATCAAATTAAGTCGCAATTCGGTATAAAAAACATCAATTTTATGATGTACATTGTCGTAAAATATATTTAATCAGCATCATATGAGTATATTACGCTGATGCAGTTTGTGTGTCGTATAAGCGTATAATTTAAATCGATTCAGTACTGTAGTAAATCGTGTTGCATGCTGAAGAAAATCATGAAACAGTAAATCATATTAGATCCTAATAAAGAACATATTACATCATATTGAAATTTCAATGAAATTCTGATGCACTCGAAAGTTTCAACCGCTGTTGAATTAAATTTCAGATAGCCGCGCGAGATAGCTGGTGGATGATAATCCAGACGACCGAAGTTCGAATCCACATCGGAGCAGTTTTCACTAAACATTAATCTATGCCATTTTAAACATTCATATTCCACGCCCAACACAAGTCAATCAAACAATTATTATTTCCACAAACATAAATACTCATATATAAAAATGGCGATTCGTGAGGCTATAATAAACATTTCACGAAAATATTTTGCGCCATTTGTTTTTTTTTCTATGTCTGTAATAAATCGTATATGAGTATGGCAAATTTGGGCGTATTTGGTGCTTTGACAATTCATGAATATATTCATATTAGATCGCAATTCAGTTTCAACATAATCGCTATTATAGCCGGTCAAAGTTGCATATTCATCCAAACAAATTCGGTAAGCATTTGCCATGTATGTATATGGCCTTCACTTTTGCATGCATATGCCAGTTAGGCGCATTATATGCCAACCAAATTTTAGGGCATTAGATGTTATATATACGCTTGTTATGCGATTTAATGTTTGCTGGGTGGTCAACTGGAAATGAACCTCAACCTTTTTTTATCGCAGCTGTCAAACTTGAACTCAACTTGCATCCGCACATGAAGCAATCTAAGGTACGCAACTCCGGATTGACAAGTTTTTTCTGTGATGAAATCGTTAAGTTTTCATCCGTCATAATAAATTGGCAGTGATGCCGTTCCTTTAACTACTGAAAGAAATCATATAAGAAGCAATTTATGAAAAATGTTTTTCAAAAAAATACAACTTTACATGAGATTTTTGTTAACATGAGCGAAATTAGGAAACAAAAGTACAGGTCGAACTCGATTGTCCGGAGTATTGAATTTATTCCACTCCGGATAATCGAATCCTCTGGATAAACCAATAATAAAAAACGAATTTTCGCTCGGTAAACGTTTAATATAATTATGATTTGCACTTATTTATTAAACGGTTTTATCTAGCTTACCCGTTCGTATGTTCATAACTTTGTCTGTAGCGCTGCACCACAATAATAAAAATTTAACCCCCTTCCTGTTGACCGATTGATCTGAAGTTTGGAACACATCTTTATCTCTGCTGTCGTTATAAAACTGCGTATTCTATGATCTTGAAAGTCCAAGATGACGGCCGCTACAAAATGGCAGATTATGTTCATATTTCTTCAAAATCTCATCAATATGGGTTTTCCCAAAACCCCATCAATACGGGTATCGAATGAAAGGGCTTGAACAGTAAAACACATTTATGTATGTAAAATGTAAATCAAAGATGGCGGCCGATACAAAATGGCGGATTACATATTTTCTCAGAACCGCTTCAATGTGGGTATCAAATGAACGGGATTGACTAGTAGAACACAGTTAGCTATGAAAAATACAAATCCAAAATTGCCGCCATCATAAAATGGCGCCATATATATATTTTTACAAAACCTCATCAATAGGGTATCAATTGAAGATGCTCGACTAGTAGAGCATATCAGATCATGAAAAATCCAAATCCAAGATGGCCGCAGTCCCCATATAACTAATTACTTTTCAAATGGTCCCACATTAATAGAAAATTGACCCCGTTTCTATTGACTGATTGATCTGAAATTTGGAAGACACTTTTAATTCTACTGTCATTATAACAGATGAAATGATTTGACTAATAGAATACAGTACATCATGAAAATATTCCGAAGAAAATTAGGTAAGAAATAAACGTTGGATTTCCATTCTCCACAGTTAGTTGTTTCATCATATACCCCACGATTCCATTTTAGTCTCATCATTGCGCTAGATTAATGAATTAACGGATGTGATAACTACTAGCTGCTACTTACTGCCTAATTATTTTCTAGCATTAAACCGATTAACTTAAAAAGCTTTTTAACTTATTTTATTTTCTAGTTTTTAGTAAATTATCTGTATCATTAGTATACTTCTCTACAATATAACCATTCAACTTTTTTTTTATTTTTATTTATTACCCAGCTTTCTTCGGAATATTTTGATGATGTACAGTGTTCTATTAGTCAAATCCATTCATTTGATACCAATATTGAGGAGATTGCAAAAGATACATAATCGACCATTTTGTGGCAGTGACCTTTTTCGAATTTATGTTATTCATAATGTAGTGTATTCTCCAAGTCAATCAAGTATAGAATATTCAGCAATTTTTTAGGGGCCAAATTGAATTTTTCAAAATCATGGGATACGCAGTTTTATAATGACAGTAGAATTAAAGGTATGTTCCAAATTTCAGATCAATCAGTGATCAGGAACGGGTTCAAATTTCAATTAATGTGGGATAACCCTACAAACACTCAAACATACATACAAACAGGTAAAGCTGAATGAAACCATTTAAAAGTAATTGTTTATTTGGCAACTGCGGCCATCTTAGATTTGGACCAGTCGAGCACTTTCATTTGATACCCATATGGATGGGGCTTTGAAAAAAAGGCGCCATTTTGTGGTGGCGGACATTTTGGATTTACATTTTTTATAAACAACTGTATTCTACTAGTCAAACCCTTTCATTTGATACCCATATTGATGGGGTTCTGATAAAATATATAATCTGCCATTTTGTAGTGGCCGCCGTCTTGGATTTGCATTTTTCATGGATAACTGAGTTCTACTAGTCAAGCCCTTTCATTTGATATTCAAATTGATGGGCTTCTGAGAAAATATGTAATCCCCCATTTTGGAATTGCATTTTTCTTAAATAACTGTGTTCTACTAGTCAATCCCTTTCATTTGAATAACCATATTGATGGGGTGGTAAAATATATATATATATCTGACGCCATCTTTATATTTGTTCAATAATATAACTTTAAACTTTAAACTAGACTTTCCGATATCTCGAACAGCACGCAAAAGAGACAGTGTGCTTTGCGTTATCCAGACTCGTATCTCACAAAGTCATTGGTAGCTGTCTGTAACAAATGAACGAGGTAGAAGGCAGCCAAGCGAGCAGACTTCCTGTGCGCGCTGAAATTCCGAGAGACGAGTATCGATTTTCTCTTCATCACAGCCCTTCCATGTGCAAGCGATGAGACCGGGCTTTAGCACGCGAGCTTGGGATTGGCTCTTTCTCTTCTCTTACGTAAAATTTATTTGGTTAGGCCTTCTGAGATCTCGCACAGCACGTAGAAGAGACAATGTGCCTTTATGTGAAACAGTTCTCCATCACTAATTGTTCTACGTGCCATATTACGAAGATTAAAATTTTTACACCAGAAGCACAACTTCCCCCGACAGCACCAAATGTCACTTTGAGGCAGGCACACGAGAAAAACTCGCGAGCACCAACACATGTGCATCACTCATGTTGAGGTGCAACGAGGTATTCTTGAGCACATCTCAATATTTTACGAAAGAGAAGAGAAGGAGCCGAACCCAGGCTCGTGTGCTATAGCCCGGTCTCATCGCTTGCACATGAAGGGGTTGTGAGTAGGAGAAAATCAATACTCGTCTCTCGAAATTTAGCCGCGCGCGCACAGGAAGTCTGAAAACCTCTCAATATTTTACGAAAGAAAAGAGAAAGAGCCAATCCCAAGCTCGCGTGCTAAAGCCCGATCTCATCGCTTGCACATGGAAGGGTTGTGAGGAAGAGTAAATCGATACTCGTCTCTCGAAAATAAAGCGCGCGCACAGGAAGTCTGCTTTAAACTTATATAATAATTATTATAAACCTTGAATAACCTATCAAGCATTGTTCAAAATTAAGTAATGCATTTTAGTTTCCTTCAATATGATTGTGAAGACATTCGGATACATTTTTTCGTACCATGTGAAAACATCTGAAAAATCCACCTGGCCATCCATAATTGAAACTCAACGAACGCAGAAATCGTAATGTCAACAGCAATTGAACGAAAAGGTTGCCGACACAAATCTCGCGCGACTCGACATGCTAGGTTGCTTCCAACAGGTTGAGTCAACCTTGTCAACTGGATGCCCAGTGTGCGGCCTACCATTTGATTACACATACTCTCAACTTTTTTGCGACATTCGTTAAGGTTGCATAGTGTGTAGATGGCCTAAGATGGAAAGCAACTTAACGAATATGTCAAAAAAGCTGAGAGCATATGTAATCAGGGAGCATACACACTAGGCAACTGGCAACTTAGGTCGGACCAACTTTTTCGATTCAACCTAGCATATAGAGTCGCGCGTGATTTGTGTCGGCAACCTTTTCGTTCAACTGCTGTTGACATTTTGATTTCTGCGTTCGTTGAGTTTCAGTATTTGTCAGTTGTAATACCAAACAATGTTTTCAATATTGGGCTAGTTTACAGCACCACGAATGGAATGTAAGGATTTTACTTATTTGATAGTAAAATTCCATATATTGTTTTTATTGTTTTCAGGCGAAGATATTCCTGAACAAGACGGTAGCGGTCGCTCTTTATACATTCGTGTATATGTATGGATTCGAGGGTGTCGAGATTGCGCTTCAATCGACAAATTACCAGGGAAGTTCTTCCGTATCACAAAAACTCCAGAGCTACAATAACTACGCTAAGCTCTTTATTTGGGAGAATTAATAATTTCTTATATGTATATATATATATGTAAATAGTAACAATGAGTTTGTATTAGGTTATTTTAAGTTCACGTTTCGAATTCAATCTCACTTACGTTTAGTTACCCTAGTTTGGATTCAACGGGTAATATAATTTTCGTATTATGGTAAGAGCTGTAAGAATGTTAGGCTATCAGCTATATTTGATAAAAAAATATTTTGTTTTTTCTGGCTTACCAATTCAATTTAGCATTAGAAATAGGTTAAGGTCATTTAGGTTAAATACGTGTCTAAGCTTTGAGAATAATTATAGGATCTAGGAAGTAGTTTTCAATTAGTTTTAAGTTATTATATATTTCATATAACTTTACCTCGCTTTATGGAATTCTATTAATTAAGTAGCAAGTAAGAATATATAATTAATTAAGTAGCAAATATTTGTATGAACTCACAATCGGATTATGTTTTCTTGAATTCCTTTTCTCCTTTTTTCTTTGTTTTGTTTTTGTTTACTCACAACTAGTGACAGCCGACAGCTCTGTCATTCCGGGCCATTGTCCTCAGAACAGCAGGGTATGGCTGCATCTGATGACATTCTAAGAGGGCGCGTGCTGTCCAATGGGACAGTCAACAGAGGGAGTCGGGTACTTTATAAACAATGAATGTTCAGACCGTGAATTACGAGAGAGCACTTCGGTAAAAACATTGTTTCTTCAAATGACACGTAACATTCCTGACTTCAAGACCCGTATGAAACGATTCAAAATGAATTAGAACGATACATCTTCAAGTAACACCGTGTCTACGAATAATATAGGCGGCGAGAGAACGGAACGCTCGCTGAGCACATTCCCGGTGTTGCTTCAACGGATGCTGCTTTGACCACTGCCGAGATCATGTCGGAAGTGATAGATGATGAACAGTACGGCGGAATTTAACAAAAATTCAAACTCGCCAGCGATAGAATGTTCAACATTAATGTTTATTATTACACTAGAATTATTTGTATTCAATTTTCCAGTTGTTCTAGTTTGATGTGGAATCTTATTGAAGTCGCCTGCCCAAGGGCAGCACGTCGTATTTTCTTGTCTTTTTTATGCAATCACAAAATTTGTAGTGATGATTGTCGTACTTCTTGTTTTTGATGCCAATATTTTTCACGCGATAACATGTTACTGCACCAAAGATCGTACACTGAATGACACGAGAAATCAACCTCAATTTCTACAATTAGTAGAATTTAAACCGATTCATCTTATTTCTCACAATGATAACTATCTGTTTGTATCTGCAGTTGATTTTGATATTGGATTGAATTGGCAGCACAGGTTATGTTGTAATATAAAACTACTCGTTTTGACACCAATTAAGAGTGCTGAAAAGTTACGCATATATTGAATTCAATGTCATTTGGAAAATTAAGTGCTTTTGATTTTTTTCTTTTCGTTTAAATTAAGGAAAAATCTAAGCAAAGATTTTTTACAAACTGTTTTTTTTAATAACTTGCTCTCTATATGATTTCCCGTGGTAATTGAAAAAATTACATCTCAGCCAGAATGGTAACGTATGATGCATGATGACGGATGAAAACTTGACGATTTCATTACGGTTGAGTTGTCTCAATGTGCAGAGCTGAGTTGAAGATCCAATTGACATCGCCAACATAAATCGGGTTGCAGTTGCCAAGTGTGAAAATGGCTTTATTGTATTTTTTACTGAAAATCGATCGAATTTCCATCTGCGAAGCCTTTGACAAACGAAGTGAAATCGCTCATTTCTTAAACGAATTGTGACTGTGGATAAGAAATGGGTCACATACGACAATATTGTACGCAAATTATTGCGGTCAAAGCGTGATGAAGCAGCTCAAAAGATGGCCAATCCTGGGCTAACGGCCGGAATGGTTCTGTTGTGTATTTGGAGGGACATGGAAGGATTTATTTATTAGGAGTTGTTTTCATATGGCCAAACACTAAATTCAGATCTCTGCTGTCAACAACTGGACCGTTTAAAGCTAGCGATTGACCAGAAATTACCAGAATTGGCCAACAGAAGAGGTAATTCTATATATTCTATCTTTCTAAGAACAAGCAAATTCCTAAAATAAATATTTTTTGTAGCCTCTAGCACTACGCTAACGAGAACCGTGTGTTATTTCATCCGTTCCCGAATGTTGAGTAGCCCCCCACCGATTATACCACAACGGCTCGTCAACTGACAGTAGTCAGGTTTGACAGATGCTACGACGGATGGGTCGGCGGCAAGACAACTGTCATTATTGTTAGACACGAGTTTGCTATAGCACGAGTTAGACGCACTTTGTATTATTCTAAAAGTTATCAATGTTTTAATTAAGTTATTTTAATTTGTTGTTTGTGAATTACGCGTTTCACTCCAACGCCGAAACACAACAGTTGGCGACGAGGAGGTGGAAGTTTTCGCGGAAAAATTGTGCGTGATAGTCCGGAAAAAGTACTCGCGAAAAACGTGGTCAGGAGAAAATCGCGATGGCGGAGAACAATGCCCATCATCTACAGCAGCAGCAGCCGCAGCAGCAGCAACCACCAAACATCCAGGAACAGGTGCTGCGAATTCTCTCCAACCAGCAGCTGCTAATGACGCAAATTCTCCAGCAACAAAGCGCCACGCAGCTTGCCATCCGCAATCTTTCCTACGACGAAAGAGTGCTGGACCGGACCGAACCCGGTTTTCAAGCCGAAGTGTCCGGTAGCATACTGCATGGAAGGTGTGGTAGAGGACGAGATTTGTCACTTGGAAAATCTAGGCATTCTGAAGAAGGTGGATTTCGCTGAATGGGCAGCACCAATCCTTAGTGGTCCGGAAACCCAATGGCACCATCCGGATTTGTGCTGATTTTTCGATCGGCTTGAACAGCGTACTCGAGCCGAATCAGTACCCTCTACCGCTATCCGAAGATATAAAATGTCCGGATGTCGGGTGTTTAGTCACATCGACCTTTCTGATGCCTACTTACAGGTCGAGGTCGATCCGGAAAGTCAACCGCTGTTCACCATAAACACCCACAAAGGCCTCTTTCAATTCACCCGCTTGTCGCCCGGCATCAAATCTGCCCCGGGCGCATTCCAACAGCACAATGCTCGCTGGTTTACCGTGTACCGTTGGTTATTTGGATGACATCGTAGTGGGAGGTCGAACGGAAGAGGAACATCGGCGCAACATTTTCCTTGTGTTGCAACGACTGCAAGCATTCGGCTTCACTGTCCGCATAGAGAAATGCAGCTTTCACATGCGGCAAGTGAAATATCTCGGACAGATCCTCGATGGCGATGGAATTCGTCCAGATCCGGACAAGATTGCCCCGATTGTCAGCATGCCAGCTCCGCACGACGTCACCACGTTACACGCATACCTTGGCGCAGTAAACTACTATGGCAAGTACGTTCCAGAGATGCGCTCCCTTCGACACCCTATGGATCAGTTGCTGAAGGCAGGAGAAAAGTTCGAATGGTCACCAGCTTGCCAGAAGTCGTTCGACCGTTTTCGAGAAATTCTTCAGTCCCCGCTTCTATTGACGCACTACAACCCGAAACTTGAATTAGCTGTGTCGGCAGATGCTTCCTCCGTTGGTCTGGGTGCCCGGATCGCACACAAATTTCCGGATGGCACCGTGAGAGCCATTTGCCACGCTTCGCGCAGCTTGACAGCAGCGGAGAGTAACTACAGTCAAATCGAGAAGGAGGGCTTGGCTTTGATATTCACCGTGACCAAATTCCACCGGATGATATTCGGACGGCGTTTCGTGCTCGAGAGTACGTTGCTCGACAGTACGTCTACTGGCCCTACTGGCTTTCGATGGATAAGGACATCGAAAGGCTGGTGCAGACGTGCAACGAATGTTCGAATGTGGCGAAAACGGATCGTAAAACCAACCTCGAGTCGTGGCCAGTCCCGGTGAAACCCTGGCAACGACTTCATCTCGACTACGCCGGTGAATGGGTGGTACTTTCTGATCCTAGGGGATGCCTACACCAAATGGCCGGAGGTGGTCAGAACAAAAGACATCACTTCTGCAGCGACAATTCGCATTCTCCGTGACATTTTCAGCGAAATGTTCGACAGTTGACAGTTGATGTTGACAGTTTGTTACCAGCGAAATGTTCGAGGCCTACTGCGAGTTCGACGCCATTCTTCACCTGAAGACCGCTCCTTTCCATCTGCAGTCGAATGGCCTCGCGGAAAGATTCGTCGACACATTTAAGAGGACGTTGAAAAAAATAACCGCCGGATGGGAAACGCTGCAAGATGCCATCAACACTTTTCTACAGTGCTACTGGTCCACACCATGTCGCACCGCTCCGGAACGAAAGTCTCCTGCCGAACTTCTGCTTGGCAAACGAATTCGCACGTCGTTAGAGCTGCTTCGACCACCGACTCCGGCGCACAAACTCGAAAACTCCAAGCAAGATCAGCAGTTTGATCGGCGACGAAACCAAGAAACTACATCCGTCTTGACCTCGTTTGGGCCAAAGTGTTCTGTAACAACAAGTGGCACTGGGAAGCAGGAGAAGTGCTCGAACGCATTGGCAAGGTCATGTACAACGTCTGGTTGCCTGGGAAGCAAACTATGATAAGGTCCCACTGCAATCAGCTGCGAACACGTCATCATTCCGAAAATAAACTGCCTGCGACCGAACCAGCAAAAGCTCCGTTGAGTATCCTGTTGGACTCCTGGAACCTACAGAGTCCGACACCCGTGCAGGAGGAGCGGCCTTCTCTTCTCTCTAGAGATGGATGAATTCCCGCCGCAGGGCAGTGTTCATTGACAACGCAATTCCCCTAGACAACTGCAACAACCAACAGCAGCTCGCAGATCTTCGAGGACTCGAAGACTTCCTGCGAGATATGATCTCTACCACCATTTCTAAAAGGGGGGAGGTGTTGGGTAGCCCCTCACCGATTATACTACAACGGTTCGTCAACTGACAGTGACAGTTTCTCACCAGTGAGAAATTCACAAGCGTTTACATATGCTGAATTTATTCAAGTTATATATAACTCGAATAAATGTATCATATTTATTCTCACCTGTTTACACCTATTTTCACGTGAATAAATCCATCTATAGCTATAGATCTCCCTAATGTAAACCCGCCATTAGACACGAGTTTGCTATAGCACGAGTTAGACGCACTTTGTATTATTCTAAAAGTTATCAATGTTTTAATAAAGTTATTTTAATTTGTTGTTTGTGAATTACGCGTTTCACTCCAACGCCGAAACACAACACCGAACAAGCAAGGATGACTGATGAACTATTCTAGCTATCCATTTAATCTAAATGACGTGACTAATGAATACAATGGAAGGCCGTTCCAGAAATACCACGGATGGCACCGCTTCCAGTGGCTCGACTGAGCGTCCTTTCTCGTACGTCGGCCTTGATTATTCGGGCTAACTCTCATACGCGTGAACCGGAGCGAGACGAAAAGGTGGATAGCACTATTTACGTGTCTCAAAATCCGAGCAGTGCACCTCGAAGTTGTCCACTCACTTTCCACGGAGTCGTGTGAAATGGCCCTCAGACGTTTTATAGACCGTCGTGGAGCACCGATGGAAATCCATAGCGATAGAGGGACCAATTTCATGGGGACCAACAACGAGCTGCGCAGAGAGATGTCGAGGATTGATGACCAATTGGCAGAAGTTTTCACTAACGCTAATACCAAGTGGGTATTCAATCCGCCCGGAACTCCACACATGGGCGGATCGTGGGAGAGAATAGTGAGATCAGTGAAAACAGCGCTGGCTGCCATGTACACAACTAGAACTCCAAACAAGGAAACACTCATTACGCTGGTGGTCGAGGCCGAACGCGTGGTGAATTCACGGCCATTAACATTCATTCCGTTGGAGGTAGAGCAAAAGGAAGCTCTAACTCCCAATCACTTTTTGCTCTTGAGCTCTAGCGGGGTGGTTCAACCATCGCAGACATTGGCAGAGTCCAAATCCGCCTGTAGAAGTAACTGGAGTCTCGGACGGGTGATGCTGGACCAAGTTTGGCGTAGATGGGTCCGGGAGTACCTCCCCACCCTTACACGTCGATCCAAGTGCTTCGATGACGTGGAGCCAATCGGAATTTGTGATCTAGTGATCGTTGTAGAAGAAGGCATCCGGAATGGTTGGACACGAGGACGGGTATTGGAGGTCATCACTGGACCAGATGGCCGGATTCGACAAGCCATGGTGCAGACAGCCTCGGGACTAGTACGGCGACCAGTAGCTAAACTGGCACGATTGGATTTGAAGGAGAGTAAAACTGGCCTTGAGGACTTTGACCAGTCTTACGGGTCGGGGAAATGTAACAGCGTTTCGCTCTAGAACTGTATGCCCCTTGGTCGTAGCGGAACGCAATACGATGCGTTTAATGTGTTAAAGCATTACAGAGCGAAATGTGATTAATGAAAAGAAATTATTAATCTATTGAACAAAGTAGTTGACTGAGCACGCGAGAACAGTGAAATTAATTAGAAAACTAGCTAGAATATTAGTTAGAGTCTCTATTTTCCAAATGAGTCTTCATTTTGATAATTGAATATTTCAAATATTCATATTAATAATGAATTGTACAATGAATTGCAGAATATTTGTATTTACCCTTAGGATTGTATGGAATTTCGGATTTAACCTAAACGGAAGGATAGTATCAATGTAAGTTTGATTAAACATTATTGTAACTCCTCAACTACAATAAATGTTATAGCTTTTAGCACTATTATCACCCAGAACACACGGTGTTTGATTTCTCAAAAGAATATTCCTCCCCGTTCCAACAAGCAGTATATGTTAAACCAAATTGACAAACACTCAAAAAACGAATTCATTTTTGGGGGAGTCACTTCAATATGCAAAGAAGTCCATTTGACATGGAATGTCAAATAGTCAGAGTGTCAAATGTAGAGAGATAGCAACCAGCCGTATGGCACCCGCCATGTTTTTGATGTCAACACGTTAGAAGTATTTGTTTTCTTCAAAACAGCGATCCGCGTTGACGGCAGTGAGCTTCGTTTACTAGTTAGGGGAGCGTCAAAGAACAGCTGATTTTCAGTCGAAGTGAACGTTTTCAAAATTAAAATTAGCTTTCCCATATCAAATTAGTATTCTGTTTAAATTAAAAACATTTTTGTTTGCAGGTTTGGAAAAAGTCTCATACGAAAATTGTTTATGAAGACAACTTTGTATGACCATATGGTTGAATGAAAGTCAGAAATACGTGTTTCTAATAATTAAATAACATAATGTGAAAATTTTCATTTAAATTTTAAAATTTGAAAACCGGCTCCGTAGAGAGTAGAGATTACAATAAAGATTTTGGGACCCAAATTATGGCTCTAGCTTGAAGTCGCCACCAGACGTTGACGTCATCGCGAATTACCAATTTACCACCATCTGACATATCGTGATGTCGATGATGAACTTTTACAGCAGATGGATAGTGAGATAGGCGGTGACGGTAGGTAGAGTGAGATAGCGATAATCGTGTCATACGCCTGATAGCAACTGAATACCCGAATGACCGTTGAGTCATGTTGACGGAGAAACTGCTTGAAGAAGCCAAAACTCGTTTCCAATTGAATACGAAGGCGAATTTCTTCATAGTCCCCTGAATATCCTCAGTTGAATATGACTTTACAGAGCCCTGATCGGCACTCGACGTGAGGGATGCTTTCTAGTAAATCTGTCGATATAAATTTGTGCGTAAATTTCCGTATTAACCATTTTATTACGTTTGTTAGATATACAACATTGAAATACCCCTTGATAGTTTTTCAGGCAAAAACATTGCAGTGTCAAAGTTTCAACTCGATCGCACGTGTTTCAAATGTAAACACAAGACTGAACATTGAAAAGCGCAAACGGCTCCTCGGGGAAATGTCCAGAATAATAATCAAAAATATCCCTAATGGGGTGAGTACTATTTGTTTCGATTGAGTACTTACATTACATTTTGTACATGTTATATTTACAGTTCACTGAATCAAAACTCCGTGATCACTTCAGCCTGTGTGGAATTGTGACCGACGTTCAGTTGAAGTACACTCCGGATGGCAAATTTCGCAATTTCGGATTCATTGGATACGAGTCGGAAGCACAGGCTGCTAAAGCAATACAGCATTTTAACAATACATTTTTGAGAACGTCAAAGATTAATGTGGCAACATGCGCATCGTTGAGCGAGGTGAAGGAGCTAAAAACATGGAGCAAGTACAGTAAAAAGAAGGAAGACGAAACTGCTCAACAGAAGTCTGAGGGAAAAACTACTTCAAAACAGAAGAAACAAGCTGAAACAGCTTCTGATATTTTGGAGAAGCACAAAGATGATCCAAAGTTCCGGGAATTCGTGCGAGTGCAAAGTAAAGCCGGAATATCGGTTTGGAATAACCAGTTGCATGATGAGGGTGAACTGTCTGTTGAGAGTGAGGAGGAACATAAGAAAATCCAGGAAACTGAAGTGCCAGAGCATCAGGATGATGGGAAGACGAAACGCCGTGAGATGATTGATTTATTTGTTGCGAAAATTCACAATATACCCTCGAAAACGAAACGTCAGGATCTGTTTCGTTTTTTTAAGCCTGGGAAACCTTACTCGGTTCGCATACCACCTAAGCAGAAAGGATTCGCGTATGTAGGATACAAAACTGAGGCTGAATTGAAGAAAGCTCTACTGAAAGACAAAAGTTTCCTTGGTGGGAAACAAGTTAAAGTGGTGGATTTTACGGCTAAGGATAGTTTACGGGACAAGAATGATGCTTCTCGGGGGAAGGAAAATCCCAAGTGGATCCGACAGAGGGAGTCAGTTTGCAGTGAAAGTATACTCGAGAGTGGTAAATTATTTTTCCGTAATCTTGCTTATTCGGTGACGGAACAGGAATTGAAATCAACGTTCGAAAAATTCGGACCAGTGACTGAGATAGACTTACCCATCGATTCCAACACAAGGAAACTAAAGGTAGGCTTATTGTTTTAACAATTTCACGTGAGTATTAACAGTTGGCATTTGAAATAGGGGTTCGGAACAGTAACATTCATGTTGCCAGAAAATGCAGTCCTAGCATTCAACAAGTTAAATGGTAGCTTCTTCCATGGACGCATGTTCCACATCTTGCCTGCCAAAGTTGATGAGAAGGAGCAGGCAGAAACCAATGAAGACGATTCGGGACTGAGTTTTAAGGAAAAGAAGGATAAAAAATTGAAGAAAACTGCCCAATCTTCACACAATTGGAATACACTATTCATGGGCGAGAATGCAATTGCGGAAGTGGTGGCCAGAAAATATGGAAAATCAAAGGAAGAAGTTCTTAGCACAGAAGGGGGCACCACAAGTGCGGCAGTCAGATTGGCATTGGGCGAAACTGAAATTGTGATGGAAATGCAAAAGTTTCTGGAAGAGAATGGAATTTATCTGGGAGCATTTAACGAGGTAGCGAAAAATCGTTCGAGTACGATTATATTAGTGAAGAATTTACCGGCTGGTACGGAAATATCTGAGTTGACCGAACGTTTCGGCAAGTTTGGACTGTTGGGAAGAGTTATCTTACCCCCATCTGGAGTAACAGGTATTAGGTTCAAATTTCTTTCGGCGGTTTTTGGATTTTAAACCTTTTTTTCTATTTGTTTTTAAAGCTGTAATAGAATTTCTGAATTCCAGTGAAGCGAAGAAAGCTTTCAAAAAGCTTGCTTATACTCGCTTCAAATCGTCCCCGTTGTACCTGGAGTGGGCACCTGAGAACACATTCGCCAATGGAAAGGAATCGACCGATAAGAGCACTGACCGACAACCGGAAGAACAGAACGAAACTGAGGATGAGCCCGTACAATCCGATAAAAAAAAGAATGTCATACCATCAGCGGTCGAGCAAGCCTGCGTTGAACCCGAGGATGGAACGACGTTATTCATAAAAAATCTCAGTTTTCAAACGAACGAAGACACAATTAGAGAGAAGTTTCAAAATATTGGCCCTATACATATGGTTCAAGTTGTGCGTAAGAAGGCTAGCGAACAAAGCGAAAGCAGAGGATATGGTTTCATTCAATTCAAATTTCGAAAATTTGCTGATGTGGCTTTGAGAAATTTCCAAACAATGAATATCGACGGACGAAAGGTAGAGTTATCAAGGAGTGACAGGACATCAAGCACTCAAGTTGTGAATAGTGACAGAAAATCCGCGAAGTCGAAGAAACAAACCGGTACCAAGATCTTAGTGAGGAACGTCCCCTTCCAGGCGAACGCAAAGGAAATTCGAGATTTGTTCAAGTATGCCATTGTTTTTTTTTCTTCAAAATTTGTTTTTATTTGTCGAATCTTGTTTTACAGAGTGTTTGGTGAACTGAAAACGGTTCGATTGCCACGTAAAATGGTGGCAGGTGGTGCAGAAGATAGCCATCGTGGTTTTTGTTTCGTAGATTTTGTCACTGAAGCTGAAGCGAAACAAGCGTTCGAGGCACTTTGTAAAAGCACTCACTTGTATGGTCGTCGGTTGGTGCTTGAATGGGCAGAAGCTGAGGATGGCATTGAGGAATTGAGGAAACGAACGGCGGATAAATTCAGCGGCACGAGTGGATCAAGTGGTGCTAAACAAAGTCGAAAAAGCGTTTTTGACTCGTCCCAAATAACGCATACAGGTGCAAGTGGGAATGGTGATGCAGATGGAATCGACGACGACGATGGCGACGATGAAGATGTATTTTAAGAGCGAGTAATAAAAGTTTCATCAAGCGATAAGTACATATCGCGCCTGATCACGCACGTCAAGCGATGTAAAGCGATGTTCGTAATCAGGTCAATCGTGTCTTTAAATTTGTGAACATAGGAGTCAATGGTTGTTCGGTTTCTATAGAAATTCTGTCACTCAATCTGCACAGAGGCAGACATCCTAAACGTTGAATAACTTCTTGTGCAATTTGTCCGAAAAGCGAACGAACTTCAACCTACATATGGACAGCAGGGTTACCATTTCTACAGATTTTTTAGATTTTTTGAGCCCAAGAATTTGTAGATACAGATTACAGATTCTTTGGGTTTCATACAGAATATACAGTTTTTTCAAAACAATGCTCCAATAATAGTAACGTCTTGATATTAGTAATATTTTCCCATCTCACCCATTGTATTAGTATACTTTTGTTTTAGAGAGGCTTGAAACTATTCGTATAGCCTTTGAATCTGATTCTCATTTAAATCACCTGTTTACGACATAGGGTAGGCAATATGACCAGGCCGGGCGAAATGGGCCACCCTTCGTTTGAGCTTGTTATTGAACCAATAGCACTAATTTTTAAACAATTGTGTTAGAAATATTCTTAAAAGTATCTCCGTGAAAACCGTATTCGAATTCAATTGTTTTATAAAGTTATTGGAACGAATCTCACACTGACTGATTATGACGAAAACCACATATGAATAGCAGTCAACAAAATAAGATCTGTACGCTTCATAGTGGAATTTTTGACTCTGCTCTTTATATCAATTCGTACTGGTATTATTTCCGAACATTTCCACTGATTTACAGCTTTGCCGTTTCATGTAAAAGATCAGTTCATTTTTATTGAGCGTAAATGTACGGGGCGGAATGGCCATACCTGCTTGAGGCAGTATGACAATGTATTTTTTCAACATAACCTGTAAATACAGCTGTCAACATTTGTAAACATAGTTGAAAATAGCTAGATGTGGAATCATGGTGCGGAATTATACCAGAACATCCGACCGTGAAAAGTGGTCACAGAACAGCTTGAACGCGGCAATTGAAGCGGTGAAGAGTGTTACGTCAGTGTGACATGCATTCTTCGTGCATTGTATCCCGCGGAAAACACGTTATTTACATTGTGCAGATCCTTTGTGCACCCGTGGCCGAGTGGTTAGCGTCTCACATTATCATGCCGGGTGTTCGGGTTCGATTCCCGTTCTGGCCGGGGGATTTTTTCGTCAAAGAAATTTCCTTCAACTTGCACTGTGATCACGCGTATTCTAGAGCTTGCCCCTCGGAATACATTCAAGGCGTGTTATTTGGCTTAGAAAATCTCAACTAAGTATCAATAAATGACGTTAGTTAATGCATACGTTGAGACGGCAAAAGTTCCACAGGGAACGTTAACGCCATTCAAGAAGAAGAAGATCCTTTGCAGCACCAGCTGCTCGGATCAATTGGTAATGTTTTTACGACGGAGCCATATTCTCGCTATGGAGAAGGATTCTACGGTGTTACGACAAGAGAAATCCGGAGGCTGGCGTATGATTTGGCCGAAAGAAATGATATTCCTGACACTTCCAATAGCCAAAAGCAATTAGCCGGAATAGATTGGTTTGCTGGTTTTCGAAAGCACCACCCACAACTCTATTTTTGGACATCAGAAGCAACCTCCGCCGCCAAGGCACAAGAATTCAATCGCATTGCAGTCGGGAAATTATACGATTTACTGGAGGACGTACAACAGAAATACAACATTCCACCATTAAGGAAATTCAACGTCGATGAGAATTCCGTGATTCCAATAACTATCTTTTATCAATAGGAGAAGCAAGTAAACTTAAAAATTATATTCATTCAACAGGTACAGACCAGAAATTCCAAAATTCTAACAATGCGGGGAAAAGGCGCTATAACTTCAGATGAGCGCTGAGTGCTGAACACGGATTAGCGATTATAGAATCTTCCACAGGACTCCCTTGGTTGCTACTGTCGGCACAATTCAGTTCCTCTACGGGCGGCGATGGATGGATCCAACGCTATCGATGGCAATATTGGGTACATAACGGCACAGGTATTCTCTGTTCCTGCTTTGAGTAACGAAAAATTGCAGCCCAATCACTTTGATCACATTGTTATATACTGTACGTGTTAACGGATTGAAACCCAATGAAATATAAGTGATAGTTGCAAAATAGAATAAACTTTCATTTTATGAACTTGTTACGTTATTTCCTAGCGAAAACATGCTCAAAAGATTGAATCAACTAACATGGTCATATTGCCCCGCATGGTGGACTATTTTGCCCCGTAGTACTTTCGATCGACGGAAATGGAACACATTTTTAAAAGTGTAAATATTCCACATAAATCTTTTTGAAAGTATACTCATACAATTTACATCGATCAATAAGGTTTCAAATCGTGAGGTTTTAACATGTAGCATAGTTTATAAACGTTTCTACGTGTTTTAGGACGCTTCGTTCTTAGGGGTACCATATTGGCCCTATTTACCCTACATATGTAGCATGATATCCTATATTCTCAAGCCGAGATTCCATTGAGGCAACACAGCCGAGATTCCATTGAGGCAATTTCAAATAACTACATCTTCATTTTTCCGAAAAGCTCGCCATTCCAAATATTTTAATCAAAAACAGTCGATTTCCATGCAGTGCTACATTTCTAATAGCAATTTTACTACAAATCATGTACTTAGAAGCTCTGTTTAAAAGTCTCGTCAAATATTTAAATTCATGAATTCAAACATCTTATAAGAAAAAAAAATATCCTAGATTGAAGTGCATTGCCGTTCTCACATATTGCACATAACGATTGTGACTATATACAGTAAATATTCACTAACTGGGCGAAAAGGGAAGACCAGTTGTCGACATTCGCGTTTTAACTGGTCCGGCATGTTAAACGTCAAATTAAATCGAGGGGAACTTAAATGAATTGTTTGATTCGCGTTGATCGTGAAATTGGATAAACAAAAGGTTTCCAATGGAAGTTTCGCATTGAGTGCGACAACAGGTATGAAATATAATTTGAGGAAATTATTTTTCTGTAATTTAGTCATGCGAAAATAATGTCAA